>NW_028126011.1:0-469000 GCF_965194825.1 Balaenoptera physalus
AAGCAAGGCAGAATTGCAGGAAACAGATTACAGGAGGTAGATTCGAATCGCCTTTAAAGCACATGAAAAGCGGCAAACGTCGACAGTGATGCCCTTGGCCAAAAAGGGCGTATGCGTTTTTCCCTGAATATATTCAGGAAAAAACACATACGCCCTTTTTGTCCAACCAAGCATCCTGGAAAGGCAAATCAGCGCTACAAAGAAGTCTCGCTGCGCAACGGTCAAAAGGGCCATGCTGAAAAAAGTGTCAAAACCAGAAATGCAGGACAGGCCATGGAGAAACGGGAGCCTTGCTACGCTGATGGTAGGGATGTAAATAGCGAACAGCCACTCTGGAGAAGTGTACGGTGTGTCCTGAAACATCTAAAAAACTCAGCTTAGAGAGCATAGGGCACTTCCACTCATGGGTGTATAAATTGGGAAAACTAAAAATCAGCAAGACACAGGCACCCCAAAATTTAGGGCTGCTCTCTTCACAAGAACCTCCACTTCATTATACCTTAAATATCCCAGGAAAGAGAAAAATGGATAAAGAAGTTGTGGTCCTTATGTACAATGGAATATCACTCAGCCTTGAAATCAATGTCTTAAGGCCAGTAGCAGCATGATGAGTGGATTTAGGTACGACGATTCTAAGTGAAATAAGTCACACAGAAAAAGACACTTATCATAAGATATCACTTCTAGAGGGAATGTAAAAACCGTTACACTTCAACTGAATTACAAAACAGAACAAACTCACACATTTAGAAAACACAGTATGGCTGCTTAACAGGAAAGGTGAGGTGGGGTGTTGCATAAAACAAGGGTTTCAAATTAGCGCAGATACCGTTCCTTAAATCCAATATGTCACAGACAAGACGTACTCCTTGCTCAGTGAACTGGACTCAACAACTCCTATTCAGCGCACAAGTATATATCTGACTAGTAAGAATTTTAAAACTTATGTATTGATATCTCTCTGTAAGTGAGTCAAGTGGGTGTAAAGCGGCATAAACACAGCAGTGAAAAGCTGCTAAACCCCATTATAAAAATAAATTACTTTTAGAAACCCATGAAACAAAGACAGTGAAAGAGAGAGAAATTCTTACACAATTCATGCAGGGGCTGTGATGCAACCTGGATTGACCATATCTAGACCCACAGCTGGATGAGACATAAGGGTGGACACTCTTGGGGTTGAGAGGTTTGGTGAGGTTGGGTGAGCAAACACAGACCCTTTAAAGAAATACTGCGTTGTACCCCTCCCCTGGGTCCCAAATCTCCAGGTTCAAGGGCATCTTCCTACATCGAAAACATGCATGAGAAACCCAGAAGATGGAACACCGTGTGATCGGGAAAGGTTTCTAAAACGCACCTCATTTCTAATCTCCTTGTGCTCGGTTTCGCCATTCCAGCCACTTTACTAGCAATCTCCCTACTTGGAGCATCAGCACCTTTAACCTCCTGTTCCGTACAGGTGGCAATTTGTCCTGAGGATGAACGGGAAGAAAGGGGACCAATGAGAGAGTAGCTCTAGGTTTTGGGACAGGCACAGGTCACTCTATTTTCCCATCAGGAAGAAGAATTAAACACAGGCTCAGCCTGGCCCCCGCAACCAGAATAGGGCCTGAAGCAATCCTGCGCTGTTGCGGCCAGCTCCCAAAAAAGCGAGTTGAAAAATGGAGCTCAGGGGCACTGCAATTCTCAAACCTGCAGAGATATAAATGATAACTCTCGTCCACAAATAAATTGAGGGAAGGCAACGAAGAGGATTTGAAAGTAAGGCAGAATTGCAGGAAACAGATTTCAGGAGGTAGATTCGAATCGCCTTTAAAGCACATGAAAAGCGGCAAAACGTCGACAGTGATGCCCTTGGCCAAAAAGGGCGTATGCGTTTTTTCCTGAATATATTCAGGAAAAAAACGCATACGCCCTTTTTGGCCAACCAAGCAACCTGGAAAGGGAAATCTGCGCTACAAAGAAGTATCGCTTCCCATTTGTCAAAAGGGCCGTGCTGAAAAAAGTGTCAAAACCAGAAATGCAGGACAGGCCATTGAGAAATGGGAGCCTTGCTACGCTGATGGGCGGGATGTAAGTTGCCAACAGCCACTCTGGAGAAGTGTACGGTGTGTCCTGAAACATCTAAAAAACACAGCCTAGAGAGCATAGGGCACTTCCACTCATGGGTGTATAAATTGGGAAAACTAAAAATCAGCAAGACACAGGCACCCCAAAGTTTAGTGCTGCTTCTTGACAAGAACCTCCACTTCATTACACCTTAAATATCCCAGGAAAGAGAAAAATGGATAAAGAAGTTGTAGTCCTTATGTACAATGGAATATCACTCAGCCATGAAATCAATGTCCTCAGGCTAGTAGCAGCATGATGAGTGGATTTAGGTACGACAATTCGAAATGAAATAAGTCACACAGAAAAAGACACTTATCATAAAATATCACTTCTAGAGGGAATGTAAAAACCGTTACACTTGAACTGAATTACAAAACAGAACAAACTCACACATTTAGAAAACACACTATGGCTGCTTAACGGGAAAGGTGAGGTGGGGTGACGCATAAAACAGGGTTTCAAATTAGCTCAGATACCGTTCCTTAAACGCAATATGTAGTAGACAAGACCTACTCCTTGCTCAGTGAACTGGACTCAACTCCTCCTATTCAGCGCACAAGTATATATCTGACTAGTAAGAATTTTAAAACTTATGTATTGATATCTCTCTGTAAGTGAGTCAAGTGGGTGTAAAGCGGCATGAACACAGCAGTGGAAAGCAGCTAAACCCCATTATAAAAATAAATTTCTTTTAAAAACCCATGAAACAAAGACAGTGAAAGAGAGAGAAATTCTTACACAATTCATTCAGGGGCTGTGATGCAACCTGGATTGACTATATCTAGACCCACAGCTGGATGAGACATAAGGGTGGACACTCTTGGGGCTGAGAGGTTTGGTGAGGTTGGGTGAGCAAACACAGATCCTTTAAAGAAATACTGCGTGGACCCATCCCATGGGTCCCAAATCTCCAGGTTCAAGGGCATCTTCCTACATCGAAAACATGCATGAGAAACCCAGAAGATGGTACACCGTGTGATCGGGAAAGGTTTCTAAAACGCACCTCATTTCTAATCTCCTTGTGCTCGGTTTCGCCATTCCAGCCGCTTTACTAGCAATCTCCCTACTTGGAGCATCAGCACCTTTAACCTCCTGTTCCGTACAGGTGGCAATTTGTCCTGAGGATGAACGGGAAGAAGGGGGACCAATGAGAGAGTAGCTCTAGGTGTTGGGACAGGCACAGGTCACTCTATTTTCCCATCAGGAAGAAGAATTAACCACAGG
Source organism: Balaenoptera physalus (assembly GCF_965194825.1). Classification (NCBI taxonomy): domain Eukaryota; kingdom Metazoa; phylum Chordata; class Mammalia; order Artiodactyla; family Balaenopteridae; genus Balaenoptera; species Balaenoptera physalus. The sequence goes on from NW_028126011.1 coordinate 3,337, forward strand.
CTCAGCCTGGCCCCCGCAACCAGAATAGGGCCTGAAGCAATCCTGCGCTTTTGCGGCCAGCTCCCAAAAAAGCGAGTTGAAAAATGGAGCTCAGGGGCACTGCAATTCTCAAACCTGCAGAGATGTAAATGATAACTCTCGTCCACAAATAAATTGAGGGAAGACAACGAAGAGGATTTGAAAGCAAGGCAGAATTGCAGGAAACAGATTTCAGGAGGTAGATTCGAATCGCCTTTAAAGCACATGAAAAGCGGCAAAACCTCGACAGTGATGTCCTTGGCCAAAAAGGGCGTATGCGTTTTTTCCTGAATATATTCAGGAAAAAACGCATAGGCCCTTTTTGGCCAACCAAGCAACTTGGAAATGCAAATAAGCGCTACAAAGAAGTCTCGCTTCCCATTGGTCAAAAGGGCCGTGCTGAAAAAAGTGTCAAAACCAGAAATGCAGGACAGGCCATTGAGAAATGGGAGCCTTGCTACGCTGATGGGCGGGATGTAAGTTGCCAACAGCCACTCTGGAGAAGTGTACGGTGTGTCCTGAAACATCTAAAAAACACAGCCTAGAGAGCATAGGGCACTTCCACTCATGGGTGTATAAATTGGGAAAACTAAAAATCAGCAAGACACAGGCACCCCAAAGTTTAGGGCTGCTCTCTTGACAAGAACCTCCACTTCATTACACCTTAAATATCCCAGGAAAGAGAAAAATGGATAAAGAAGTTGTAGTCCTTATGTACAATGGAATATCACTCAGCCATGAAATCAATGTCCTCAGGCTAGTAGCAGCATGATGAGTGGGTTTAGGTACGGCAATGCGAAGTGAAATAAGTCACACAGAAAAAGACACTTATCATAAGATATCACTTCTAGAGGGAATGTAAAAACCGTTACACTTGAACTGAATTACAAAACAGAATAGACTCACACATTTAGAAAAAACACTATAACTGCTTAACGTGAAAGGTGAGGTGGGGTGATGCATAAAACAAGGGTTTCAAATTAGCTCAGATACTGTTCCATAAACCCAATATGTAATAGACAAGACCTACTCCTTGCTCAGTGAACTGGACTCAACACCCCCTATTCAGCGCACAAGTATATAACTAACTAGTAAGAATTTTAAAACCTATGTATTGATATCTCTCTGTAAGTGAGTCAAGTGGGTGTAAAGCGGCATAAACACAGCAGTGAAAAGCAGCTAAACCCCATTATAAAAATAAATTACTTTAAAAAACCCATGAAACAAAGACAGTGAAAGAGAGAGAAATTCTTACACAATTCATTCAGGGACTGTGATGCAACCTGGATTGACCATAGGTAGACCCACAGCTGGATGAGACATAAGGGTGGACACTCTTGGGGCTGAGAGGTTTGGTGAGGTTGGGTGAGCAAACGCAGACCCTTTAAAGAAATACTGCGTGGTACCCATCCCATGGGTCCCAAATCTCCAGGTTAAAGGGCATCTTCCTACATCGAAAACATGCATGAGAAACCCAGAAGATGGAACACCGTGTGATCGGGAAATGTTTCTAAAACGCACCCCATTTCTAATCTCCTTGTGCTCGGTTTCGCCATTCCAGCCGCTTTACTAGCAATCTCCCTACTTAGAGCATCAGCACCTTTAACCTCCTGTTCCGTACAGGTGGCAATTTGTCCTGAGGATGAACGGGAAAAAGGGGGACCAATGAGACAGTAGCTGTAGGTACTGGGACAGGCACAGGTCACTCTATTTTCCAATCAGGAAGAAGAATTAACCACAGGCTCAGCCTGGCCCCCGCAACCAGAATAGGTCCTGAAGCAATCCTGCGCTTTTGCGTCCAGCTCCCCAAACAGCGAGTTGAAAAATGGAGCTCAGGGGCACTGCAATTCTCAAACCTGCAGAGATATAAATGATAACTCTCGTCCACAAATAAATTGAGGGAAGACAACGAAGAGGATTTGAAAGCAAGGCAGAATTGCAGGAAACAGATTTCAGGAGGTAGATTCGAATCGCCTTTAAAGCACATGAAAAGCGGCAAAACCTCGACAGTGATGTCCTTGGCCAAAAAGGGCGTATGCGTTTTTTCCTGAATATATTCAGGAAAAAACGCATAGGCCCTTTTTGGCCAACCAAGCAACTTGGAAATGCAAATAAGCGCTACAAAGAAGTCTCGCTTCCCATTGGTCAAAAGGGCCGTGCTGAAAAAAGTGTCAAAACCAGAAATGCAGGACAGGCCATTGAGAAATGGGAGCCTTGCTACGCTGATGGGCGGGATGTAAGTTGCCAACAGCCACTCTGGAGAAGTGTACGGTGTGTCCTGAAACATCTAAAAAACACAGCCTAGAGAGCATAGGGCACTTCCACTCATGGGTGTATAAATTGGGAAAACTAAAAATCAGCAAGACACAGGCACCCCAAAGTTTAGGGCTGCTCTCTTGACAAGAACCTCCACTTCATTACACCTTAAATATCCCAGGAAAGAGAAAAATGGATAAAGAAGTTGTAGTCCTTATGTACAATGGAATATCACTCAGCCATGAAATCAATGTCCTCAGGCTAGTAGCAGCATGATGAGTGGGTTTAGGTACGGCAATGCGAAGTGAAATAAGTCACACAGAAAAAGAAACTTATCATAAGATATCACTTCTAGAGGGAATGTAAAAACCGTTACACTTGAACTGAATTACAAAACAGAACAAACTCACACATTTAGAAAACACACTATGGCTGCTTAACGGGAAAGTTGAGGTGGGGTGATGCATAAAACAAGGGTTTCAAATTAGCTCAGATACTGTTCCTTAAACCCAATATGTAATAGACAAGACCTACTCCTTGCTCAGTGAACTGGACTCAACTCCTCCTATTCAGCGCACAAGTATATATCTGACTAGTAAGAATTTTAAAACTTATGTATTGATATCTCTCTGTAAGTGAGTCAAGTGGGTGTAAAGTGGCATGAACACAAAAGTGAAAAGCAGCTAAACCCCATTATAAAAATAAATTACTTTAAAAAACCCATGAAACAAAGACAGTGAAAGAGAGACAAATTCTTACACAATTCATTCAGGGGCTGTGATGCAACCTGGATTGACCATATGTAGACCCACAGCTGGATGAGACATAAGGGTGGACACTCTTGGGGCTGAGAGGTTTGGTGAGGTTGGGTGAGCAAACGCAGACCCTTTAAAGAAATACTGCGTGGTACCCATCCCATGGGTCCCAAATATCCAGGTTAAAGGGCATCTTCCTACATCGAAAACATGCATGAAAAACCAGAAGATGGAACACCGTGTGATCGGGAAAGGTTTCTAAAACGCACCTCATTTCTAATCTCCTTGTGCTCGGTTTCGCCATTCCAGCCGCTTTACTAGCAATCTCCCTACTTGGAGCATCAGCACCTTTAACCTCCTGTTCCGTACAGGTGGCAATTTGTCCTGAGGATGAACGGGAAAAAGGGGGACCAATGAGAGAGTAGCTGTAGGTGCTGGGACAGGCACAGGTCACTCTATTTTCCAATCAGGAAGAAGAATTAACCACAGGCTCAGCCTAGCCCCCGCAACCAGAATAGGTCCTGAAGCAATCCTGCGCTTTTGCGGCCAGCTCCCCAAACAGCGAGTTGAAAAATGGAGCTCAGGGGCACTGCAATTCTCAAACCTGCAGAGATATAAATGATAACTCTCGTCCACAAATAAATTGAGGGAAGGCAACGAAGAGGATTTGAAAGCAAGGCAGAATTGCAGGAAACAGATTTCAGGAGGTAGATTCGAATCGCCTTTAAAGCACATGAAAAGCGGCAAAACCTCGACAGTGATGTCCTTGGCCAAAAAGGGCCTATGCGTTTTTTCCTGAATATATTCAGGAAAAAACGCATAGGCCCTTTTTGGCCAACCAAGCAACTTGGAAATGCAAATAAGCGCTACAAAGAAGTCTCGCTTCCCATTGGTCAAAAGGGCCGTGCTGAAAAAAGTGTCAAAACCAGAAATGCAGGACAGGCCATTGAGAAATGGGAGCCTTGCTTCGCTGATGGGCGGGATGTAAGTTGCCAACAGCCACTCTGGAGAAGTGTACGGTGTGTCCTGAAACATCTAAAAAACACAGCCTAGAGAGCATAGGGCACTTCCACTCATGGGTGTAAAATTGGGAAAACTAAAAATCAGCAAGACACAGGCACCCCAAAGTTTAGGGCTGCTCTCTTGACAAGAACCTCCACTTCATTACACCTTAAATATCCCAGGAAAGAGAAAAATGGATAAAGAATTTGTGGTCCTTATGTACAATGGAATATCACTCAGCCATGAAATCAATGTCATAAGGCTAGTAGCAGCATGATGAGTGGATTTAGGTACGGCGATTCTAAGTGAAATAAGTCACACAGAAAAAGACACTTATCATAAGATATCACTTCTACAGGGAATGTAAAAACTGTTACACTTGAACTGAATTACAAAACAGAACAGACTCACACATTTAGAAAAAACACTATGGCTGCTTAACGGGAAAGGTGAGGTGGGGTGATGCATAAAACAAGGGTTTCAAATTAGCTCAGATACCGTTCCATAAACCCAATATGTAATAGACAATACCTACTCCTTGCTCAGGGAACTGGACTCAAAACCCCTTATTCAGTGCACAGGTATATATCTGACTAGTAAGAATTTTAAAACCTATGTATTGATATCTCTCTGTAAATGAGTCAAGTGGGTATAAAGCGGCATAAACACAGCAGTGAAAAGCAGCTAAACCCCATTATAAAAATAAATTACTTTTAAAAACCCATGAAACAAAGACAGTGAAAGAGAGAGAAATTCTTACAGAATTCATTCAGGGGCTGTGATGCAACCTGGATTGACCATATCTAGACCCACAGCTGGATGAGACATAAGGGTGGACACTCTTGGGGCTGAGAGGTTTGGTGAGGTTGGGTGAGCAAACGCAGACCCTTGAAAGAAATACTGCGTGGTACCCATCCCATGGGTCCCAAATCGCCAGGTTCAAGGGCATCTTCCTAAATCGAAAACATGCATGAGAAACCCAGAAGATGGAACACCGTGTGATCGGGAAAGGTTTCTAAAACGCACCTCATTTCTAATCTCCTTGTGCTTGGTTTCGCCATTCCAGCTGCTTTACTAGCAATCTCCCTACTTGGAGCATCAGCACCTTTAACCTCCTGTTCCGTACAGGTGGCAATTTGTCCTGAGGATGAACGGGAAGAAGGGGGACCAAAGAGAGTAGCTGTAGGTGCTGGGACAGGCACAGGTCACTCTATTTTCCCATCAGGACGAAGAATTAACCACAGGCTCAGCCTGGCCCCCGCAACCAGAATAGGTCCTGAAGCAATCCTGCACTTTTGCGGCCAGCTCCCAAAACAGCGAGTTGAAAAATGGAGCTCAGGGGCACTGCAATTCTCAAACCTGCAGAGATATAAATGATAACTCTCGTCCACAAATAAATTGAGGGAAGGCAACGAAGAGGATTTGAAATCAAGGCAGAATTGCAGGAAACAGATTTCAGGAGGTAGATACGAATCGCCTTTAAAGCACATGAAAAGCGGCAAAACCTCGACAGTGATGCCCTTGGCCAAAAAGGGCCTATGCGTTTTTTCCTGAATATATTCAGGAAAAAACGCATAGGCCCTTTTTGGCCAACCAAGCAACCAGGAAATGCAAATAAGCGCTACAAAGTAGTCTCGCTTCCCATTGGTCAAAAGGGCCATGCTGAAAAAAGTGTCAAAACCAGAAATACAGGACAGGCCATGGAGAAATGGGAGCCTTGCTACGCTGATGGGTGGGATGTGAATTGCCAACTGCCACTCTGGAGAAGTGTACGGTGTGTCCTGAAACATCTAAAAAACACAGCCTAGAGAGCATAGGGCACTTCCACTCATGGGTGTATAAATTGGGAAAACTAAAAATCAGCAAGACACAGGCACCCCAAAGTTTAGGGCTGCTCTCTTGACAAGAACCTCCACTTCATTACACCTTAAATATGCCACGAAAGAGAAAAATGGATAAAGAAGTTGTGGGCCTTATGTACAATGGAATATCACTCAGCCATGAAATCAATGTCATACGGCTAGTAGCAGCATGATGAGTGGATTTAGGTACGGCGATTCTAAGTGAAATCAGTCACACAGAAAAAGACACTTATCATAAGATATCACTTCTACAGGGAATGTAAAAACTGTTACACTTGAACTGAATTATAAAACAGAACAGACTCACACATTTAGAAAACACACTCTGGCTGCTTAACGGGAAAGGTGAGGTGGGGTGATGCATAAAACAAGGGTTTCAAATTAGCTCAGATACCATTCCATAAACCCAATATGTAATAGACAAGACCTACTCCTTGCTCAGTGAACTGGACTCAACACCCCTTATTCAGTGCACAGGTTTATATCTGACTAGTAAGAATTTTCAAACCTATGTATTGATATCTCTCTGTAAGTGAGTCAAGTGGGTATAAAGCGGCATAAACACAGCAGTGAAAAGCAGCTAAATCCCATTATAAAAATTAATTACTTTTAAAAACCCATGAAACAAAGACAGTGAAAGACAGAGAAATTCTTACACAATTCATTCAGGGGCTGTGATGCAACCTGGATTGACCATATGTAGACCCACAGCTGGATGAGACATAAGGGTGGACACTCTTGGGGCTGAGAGGTTTGGTGAGGTTGGGTGAGCAAACGCAGACCCTTTAAAGAAATACTGCGTGGTAACCATCCCATGGGTCCCAAATCTCCAGGTTCAAGGGCACCTTCCTACATCGAAAACAGGCATGAGAAACCCAGAAGATGGAACACCGTGTGATCGGGAAAGGTTTCTAAAACGCACCTCATTTCTAATCTCCTTGTGCTCGGTTTCGCCATTCCAGCCACTTTACTAGCAATCTCCCTACTTGGAGCATCAGCAACTTTAACCTCCTGTTCCGTACAGGTGGCAATTTGTCCTGAGGATGAACGGGAAGACGGGGAACCAATGAGAGAGTAGCTCTAGGTGTTGGGACAGGCAGAGGTCACTCTATTTTCCCATCAGGAAGAAGAATTAACCGCAGGCTCAGCCTGGCCCCCGCAACCAGAATAGGGCCTGAAGCAATCCTGCGCTGTTGCGGCCACCTCCCAAAAAAGCGAGTTGAAAAATGGAGCTCAGGGGCACTGCAATTCTCAAACCTGCAGAGATATAAATGATAACTCTCGTCCACAAATAAATTGAGGGAACGCAACGAAGAGGATTTGAAAGCAAGGCAGAATTGCAGGAAACAGATTTCAGGAGGTAGATTCGAATCGCCTTTGAAGCACATGAAAAGCGGCAAACGTCGACAGTGATGCCCTTGGCCAAAAAGGGCGTATGCGTTTTTCCCTGAATATATTCTGGAAAAAACGCATACGCCCTTTTTGGCCAACCAAGCAACCTGGAAAGGCAAATCAGCGCTACAAACAAGTCTCGCTTCCCATTGGTCAAAAGGGCCATGCTGAAAAAAGTGTCAAAACCAGAAATGCAGGACAGGCCATTGAGAAATGGGAGCCTTGCTACGCTGATGGGCGGGATGTAAATTGCCAACAGACACTCTGGAGAAGTGTACGGTGTGTCCTGAAACATCTAAAAAACACAGCCTAGAGAGCATAGGGCACTTCCACTCATGGGTGTATAAATTGGGAAAACTAAAAATCAGCAAGACACAGGCACCCCAAAGTTTAGGGCTGCTCTCTTGGCAAGAACCTCCACTTCATTACACCTTAAATATCCAAGGAAAGAGAAAAATGGATAAAGAAGTAGTGGTCCTTATGTACAATGGAATATCACTCAGCCATGAAATCAATGTCATAAGGGTAGTAGCAGCATGATGAGTGGATTTAGGTACGGCGATTCTAAGTGAAATAAGTCACAAAGAAAAAGACACTTATCATAAGATATCACTTCTAGAGGGAATGTAAAAACCGTTAAACTTGAACTGAATTACAAAACAGAACAGACTCACACATTTAGAAAAAACACTATGGCTGCTTAACGGGAAAGGTGAGGTGGGGTGATGCATAAAACAAGGGTTTCAAATTAGCTCAGATACCGTTCCATAAACCCAATATGTAATAGACAAGACCTACTCCTTGCTCAGTGAACTGGACTCAACACCCCCTATTCACTGCACAAGAATATATCTGACTAATAAGAATTTTCAAACCTATGTATTGATATCTCTCTGTAAGTGAGTCAAGTGGGTGTAAAGTGGCATAAACACAGCAGTGAAAAGCAGCTAAACCCCATTTTAAACATAAATTACTTTTAAAAACCCATGAAACAAAGACAGTGAAAGAGAGAGAAATTCTTACACAATTCATTCAGAGGCTGTGATGCAACCTGGATTGACCATATCTAGACCCACAGCTGGATGAGACATAAGGGTGGACACTCTTGGGCCCTAGAGGTTTGGTGAGGTTGGGTGAGCAAACGCAGACCCTTGAAAGAAATACTGCGTGGTACCCATCCCATGGGTCCCAAATCTCCAGGTTCAAGGGCATCTTCCTACATCGAAAACATGCATGAGAAACCCAGAAGATGCAACATCGTGTGATGGGGAAAGGTTTCTAAAACACACCTCATTTCTAATCTCCTTGTGCTCGGTTTCGCCATTCCAGCCGCTTTACTAGCAATCTCCCTACTTGGAGCATCAGCCCCTTTAATCTCCTGTTCCGTACAGGTGGCAATTTGTCATGAGGATGAACGGGAAGAAGGGGGATCAATGAGAGAGTAGCTCTAGGTGTTGGGACAGGCACAGGTCACTCTATTTTCCCATCAGGAAGAAGAAATAACCACAGGCTCAGCCTGGCCCTCACAACCAGAATAGGGCCTGAAGCAAACCTGCGCTTTTGCGGCCAGCTCCCAAAAAAGCGAGTTGAAAAATTGAGCTCAGGGGCACTGCAATTTTCAAACCTGCAGAGATATAAATGATAACTCTCGTACACAAATAAATTGAGGGAAGTCAACGAAGAGGATTTGAAAGAAAGGCAGAATTGCAGCAAACCGATTTCAGGAGGTAGATTCGAATCGCCTTTAAAGCACATGAAAAGCGGCAAAACGTCGACAGTGATGCCCTTGGCCAAAAAGGGCCTATGCGTTTTTTCCTGAATATATTCAGGAAAAAACGCATAGGCCCTTTTTGGCCAACCAAGCAACCTGGAAAGGCAAATCAGCGCTACAAAGAAGTCTCGCTTCCCATTGGTCAAAAGGGCCATGCTGAAAAAAGTGTCAAAACCAGAAATGCAGGACAGGCCATTGAGAAATGGGAGCCTTGCTACGCTGATGGGCGGGATGTAAATTGCCAACAGACACTCTGGAGAAGTGTACGGTGTGTCCTGAAACATCTAAAAAACACAGCCTAGAGAGCATAAGGCACTTCCACTCATGGGTGTATAAATTGGGAAAACTAAAAATCAGCAAGACACAGGCACCCCAAAGTTTAGGGCTGCTCTCTTGACAAGAACCTCCACTTCATTAAACCTTAAATATCCCAGGAAAGAGAAAAATGGATAAAGAAGTTGTGGTCCTTATGTACAATGGAATATCACTCAGCCATGAAATCAATGTTTTAAGTTTAGTAGCAGCAAAATGATTGGATTTAGGTACGGCGATTCTAAGTGAAATAAGTCACAGAGAAAAAGACACTTATCATAAGATATCACTTCTAGAGGAAATGTAACAACCGTTACACTTGAACTGAATTACAAAACAGAACAGACTCACACATTTAGAAAACACACTATGGCTGCTTAACGGGAAAGGTGAGGTTGGGTGAGGCATCAAACAAGGGTTTCTAATTAGCTCAGATACCGTTCCATAAACCCAATATGTAATAGACAAGACCTACTCCTTGCTCAGTGAACTGGACTCAACACCCCCTATTCAGCGCACAAGTATATATCTGACTAATAAAAATTTTAAAACCTATGTATTGATATCTCTCTGTAAGTGAGTCAAGTGGGTGTAAAGCGGCATAAACACAGCAGTGAAAGGCAGCTAAACCCCATTATAAAAACCAATTACTTTGAAAATCCCATGAAACAAAGACAGTGAAAGAGAGAGAAATTCTTACACAATTCATTCAGGGGCTGTGATGCAACCTGGATTGACCATATCTAGACCCACAGCTGGATGAGACATAAGGGTGGACACTCTTGGGGCTGAGAGATTTCGTGAAGTTGGGTGAGCAAACGCAGACCCTTGAAAGAAATACTGCGTGGTACCCATCCCATGGGTCCCAAATCTCCAGGTTCAAGGGCATCATCCTACATCGAAAACATGCATGAGAAACCCAGAAGATGGAACACCGTGTGATGGGGAAAGGTTTCTAAAACACACCTCATTTCTAATCTCCTTGTGCTCGGTTTCGCCATTCCAGCCGCTTTACTAGCAATCTCCCTACTTGGAGCATCAGCACCTTTAATCTCCTGTTCCGTACAGGTGGCAATTTGTCCTGAGGATGAACGGGAAGAAGGGGGACCAATGAGAGAGTAGCTCTAGGTGTTGGGACAGGCACAGGTCACTCTATTTTCCCATCAGGAAGAAGAAATAACCACAGGCTCAGCCTGGCCCACACAACCAGAATAGGGCCTGAAGGAATCCTGCGCTTTTGCGGCCAGCTCCCAAAAAAGCGAGTTGAAAAATGGAGCTCAGGGGCACTGCAATTTTCAAACCTGCAGAGATATAAATGATAACTCTCGTCCACAAATAAATTGAGGGAAGGCAACGAAGAGGATTTGAAAGCAAGGCAGAATTGCAGCAAACCGATTTCAGGAGGTAGATTCGAATCGCCTTTAAAGCACATGAAAAGCGGCAAAACGTCGACAGTGATGCCCTTGGCCAAATAGGGCGTATGCGTTTTTTCCTGAATATATTCAGGAAAAAACGCATACGCCCTTTTTGGCCAACCAAGCAACCTGGAAAGGCAAATCTGCGCTACAAAGAAGTCTCGCTTCCCATTGGTCAAAAGGGCCATGCTGAAAAAAAAGTGTCAAAAGCAGACATGCAGGACAGGCCATTGAGAAATGGGAGCCTTGCTACGCTGATGAGCAGAATGTAAATTGCCAACAGCCACTCCGAAGAAGTGTACTGTGTGTCCTGAAACATCTAAAAAACACAGCCTAGAGAGCATAGGGCACTTCCACTCATGGGTGTTTAAATTGGGAAAACTAAAAATCAGCAAGACACAGGCACCCTTAAGTTTAGGGCTGCTCTGTTGACAAGAACCTGCACTTCATTTCACCTTAAATATCCCAGGAAAGAGAAAAATGGATAAAGAAGTTGTGGTCCTTATGTACAACGGAATATCACTCAGCCATGAAATCAATGTCATAAGGGTAGTAGCAGCATGATGAGTGGATTTAGGTACGGCGATTCTAAGTGAAATAAGTCACAAAGAAAAAGACACTTATCATAAGATATCACTTCTAGAGGGAATGTAAAAACCGTTAAACCTGAACTGAATTACAAAACAGAACAGACTCACACATTTAGAAAAAACACTATGGCTGCTTAACGGGAAAGGTGAGGTGGGGTGATGCATAAAACAAGGGTTTCAAATTAGCTCAGATACCGTTCCATAAACCCAATATGTAATAGACAAGACCTACTCCTTGCTCAGTGAACTGGACTCAACACCCCCTATTCACTGCACAAGAATATATCTGACTAATAATAATTTTCAAACCTATGTATTGATATCTCTCTGTAAGTGAGTCAAGTGGGTGTAAAGCGGCATAAACACAGCAGTGAAAAGCAGCTAAACCCCATTATAAACATAAATTACTTTTAAAAACCCATGAAACAAAGACAGTGAAAGAGAGAGAAATTCTTACACAATTCATTCAGGGGCTGTGATGCAACCTGGATTGACCATATCTAGAACCACAGCTGGATGAGACATAAGGGTGGACACTCTTGGGCCCTAGAGGTTTGGTGAGGTTGGGTGAGCAAACGCAGACCCTTGAAAGAAATACTGCGTGGTACCCATCCCATGGGTCCCAAATCTCCAGGTTCAAGGGCATCTTCCTACATCGAAAACATGCATGAGAAACCCAGAAGATGGAACACCGTGTGATGGGGAAAGGTTTCTAAAACACACCTCATTTCTAATCTCCTTGTGCTCGGTTTCGCCATTCCAGCCGCTTTACTAGCAATCTCCCTACTTGGAGCATCAGCACCTTTAATCTCCTGTTCCGTACAGGTGGCAATTTGTCCTGAGGATGAACGGGAAGAAGGGGGACCAATGAGAGAGTAGCTCTAGGTGTTGGGACAGGCACAGGTCACTCTATTTTCCCATCAGGAAGAAGAAATAACAACAGGCTCAGCCTGGCCCACACAACCAGAATAGGGCCTGAAGCAATCCGGCGCTTTTGCGGCCAGCTCCCAAAAAAGCGAGTTGAAAAATGGAGCTCAGGGGCACTGCAATTTTCAAACATGCAGAGATATAAATGATAACTCTCGTCCATAAATAAATTGAGGGAAGGCAACGAAGAGGATTTGAAAGCAAGGCAGAATTGCAGCAAACCGATTTCAGGAGGTAGATTCGAATCGCCTTTAAAGCACATGAAAAGCGGCAAAACGTCGACAGTGATGCCCTTGGCCAAATAGGGCGTATGCGTTTTTTCCTGAATATATTCAGGAAAAAACGCATACGCCCTTTTTGGCCAACCAAGCAACCTGGAAAGGCAAATCTGCGCTACAAAGAAGTCTCGCTTCCCATTGGTCAAAAGGGCCATGCTGAAAAAAAAGTGTCAAAACCAGACATGCAGGACAGGCCATTGAGAAATGGGAGCCTTGCTACGCTGATGAGCGGAATGTAAATTGCCAACAGCCACTCCGAAGAAGTGTACTTTGTGTCCTGAAACATCTAAAAAACACAGCCTAGAGAGCATAGGGCACTTCCACTCATGGGTGTTTAAATTGGGAAAACTAAAAATCAGCAAGACACAGGCACCCCAAAGTTTAGGGCTGCTCTGTTGACAAGAACCTGCACTTCATTTCACCTTAAGTATCCCAGGAAAGAGAAAAATGGATAAAGAAGTTGTGGTCCTTATGTACAATGGAATATCACTCAGCCATGAAATCAATGTCATAAGGCTAGTAGCAGCATGATGAGTGGATTTAGGTACGGCGATTCTAAGTGAAATCAGTCACACAGAAAAAGACACTTATCATAAGATATCACATCTACAGGGAATGTAAAAACTGTTACACTTGAACTGAATTACAAAACAGAACAGAGACACACATTTAGAAAACACACTATGGCTGCTTAACGGGAAAGTTGAGGTGGGGTGATGCATAAAACAAGGGTTTCAAATTAGCTCAGATACCGTTCCATAAACCCAATATGTAATAGACAAGACCTACTCCTTGCTCAGTGAACTGGACTCAACACCCCCTATTCAGCGCACAAGTATATATCTGACTAGTAAGAATTTTAAAACCTATGTATTCATATCTCTCTGTAAGTGAGTCAAGTGGGTGTAAAGCGGCATAAACACAGCAGTGAAAAGCAGCTAAACCCCATTATAAAAATAAATTAATTTTAAAAACCAATGAAACAAAGACAGTGAAAGAGAGTGAAATTCTTACACAATTCATTCAGGGGCTGTGATGCAACCTGGATTGACCATATCTAGACCCACAGCTGGATGAGACATAAGGGTGGACACTCTTGGCGCTGAGAGGTTTGGTGAGGTTGGGTGAGCAAACGCAGACCCTTTAAAGTAATACTGCGTGGTACCCATCCCATGGGTCCCAAATCTCCAGGTTCAAGGGCATCTTCCTACATCGAAAACATGCATGAGAAACCCAGAAGATGGAACACCGTGTGATGGGGAAAGGTTTCTAAAACGCACCTCATTTCTAATCTCCTTGTGCTCGGTTTCGCCATTCCAGCCGCTTTACTAGCAATCTCCCTACTTGGAGCATCAGCACCTTTAACCTCCTGTTCCGTACAGGTGGCAATTTTTCCTGAGGATGAACGGGAAGAAGGGGGACCAATGAGAGAGTAGCTCTAGGTGTTGGGACAGGCACAGGTCACTCTATTTTCCCATCAGAAAGAAGAAATAACCACAGGCTCAGCCTGGCCCCCGCAACCAGAATAGGGCCTGAAGCAATCCTGCGCTTTTGCGGCCAGCTCGCAAAAAAGCGAGTTGAAAATTGGAGCTCAGGGGCACTGCAATTCTCAAACCTGCAGAGTTATAAATGATAACTCTCGTCCACAAATAAATTGAGGGAAGGAAACGAAGAGGATTTGAAAGCAAGGCAGTATTGCAGGAAACAGATTTCAGGAGGTAGATTCGAATTGCCTTTAAAGCACATGAAAAGTGGCAAAACGTCGACAGTGATGCCCTTGGCCAAAAAGGGCCTATGCGTTTTTTCCTGAATATATTCAGGAAAAAACGCATAGGCCCTTTTTGGCCAACCAAGCAACCTGGAAAGCAAATCAGCGCTACAAAGAAGTCTCGTTTCCCATTGGTCAAAAGGGCCATGCTGAAAAAAGTGTCAAAACCAGAAATGCAGGACAGGCCATGGAGAAATGGGAGCCTTGCTACGCTGATGGGCGGGATGTAAATTGCCAACAGCCACTCCGCAGAAGTGTACTGTGTGTCCTGAAACGTCTAAGAAACACAGCCTAGAGAGCATAGGGCACTTCCACTCATGGGTGTTTAAATTGGGAAAACTAAAAATCAGCAAGACACAGGCACCCCAAAGTTTAGGGCTGCTCTCTTGACAAGAACCTCCACTTGATTTCACCTTAAGTATCCCAGGAAAGAGAAAAATGGATAAAGAAGTTGTGGTCCTTATGTACAATGGAATATCACTCAGCCATGAAATCAATGTCATAAGGCTAGTAGCAGCATGATGAGTGGATTTAGGTACGGCGATTCTAAGTGAAATAAGTCACAAAGAAAAAGACACTTATCATAAGATATCACTTCTAGACGGAATGTAAAAACCGTTACACTTGAATTGAATTACAAAACAGAACAGACTCACACATTTAGAAAAAACACTATGGCTGCTTAACGGGAAAGGTGAGGTGGGGTGATGCATCAAACAAGGGTTTCAAATTAGCTCAGATACAGTTCAAAAAACGTAATATGTAATAGACAAGACCTACTCCTTGCTCAGTGATCTGGACTCAACACCCCTTATTCAGTGAACAGGTATATATCTGACTAGTAAGAATTTTAAAACCTATGTATTAATATCTCTCTGTAAGTGAGTCTAGTGGGTATAAAGCGGCATAAACACAGCAGTGAAAAGCAGCTAAATCCCATTATAAAAATTAATTACTTTTAAAAACCCATGAAACAAAGACAGTGAAAGAGAGAGAAATTCTTACACAATACATTCAGGGGCTGTGATGCAACCTGGATTGACCATATCTAGACCCACAGCTGGATGAGACATAAGGGTGGACACTCTTGGGGCTGAGAGGTTTGGTGAGGTTGGGTGACCAAACGCAGACCCTTGAAAGAAATACTGCGTGGTACCCATCCCATGGGTCCCAAATCTCCAGGTTCAAGGGCATCTTCCTACATCGAAAACATGCATGAGAAACCCAGAAGATGGAACACCGTGTGATGGGGAAAGGTTTCTAAAACACACCTCATTTCTAATCTCCTTGTGCTCGGTTTCGCCATTCCAGCCGCTTTACTAGCAATCTCCCTACTTGGAGCATCAGCACCTTTAATCTCCTGTTCCGTACAGGTGGCAATTTGTCCTGAGGATGAACGGGAAGAAGGGGGACCAATGAGAGAGTAGCTCTAGGTGTTGGGACAGGCACAGGTCACTCTATTTTCCCATCAGGAAGAAGAAATAACAACAGGCTCAGCCTGGCCCACACAACCAGAATAGGGCCTGAAGCAATCCTGCGCTTTTGCGGCCAGCTCCCAAAAAAGCGAGTTGAAAAATGGAGCTCAGGGGCACTGCAATTTTCAAACCTGCAGAGATATAAATGATAACTCTCGTCCACAAATAAATTGAGGGAAGGCAACGAAGAGGATTTGAAAGCAAGGCAGAATTGCAGCAAACCGATTTCAGGAGGTAGATTCGAATCGCCTTTAAAGCACATGAAAAGCGGCAAAACGTCGACAGTGATGCCCTTGGCCAAATAGGGCGTATGCGTTTTTTCCTGAATATATTCAGGAAAAAACGCATACGCCCTTTTTGGCCAACCAAGCAACCTGGAAAGGCAAATCAGCGCTACAAAGAAGTCTCGCTTCCCATTGGTCAAAAGGGCCATGCTGAAAAAAGTGTCAAAACCAGAAATGCAGGACAGGCCATTGAGAAATGGGAGCCTTGCTACGCTGATGGGCGGGATGTAAATTGCCAACAGACACTCTGGAGAAGTGTACGGTGTGTCCTGAAACATCTAAAAAACACAGCCTAGAGAGCATAGGGCACTTCCACTCATGGGTGTATAAATTGGGAAAACTAAAAATCAGCAAGACACAGGCACCCCAAAGTTTAGGGCTGCTCTCTTGGCAAGGACCTCCACTTCATTACACCTTAAATATCCCAGGAAAGAGAAAAATGGATAAAGAAGTAGTGGTCCTTATGTACAATGGAATATCACTCAGCCATGAAATCAATGTCATAAGGGTAGTAGCAGCATGATGAGTGGATTTAGGTACGGCGATTCTAAGTGAAATAAGTCACAAAGAAAAAGACACTTATCATAAGATATCACTTCTAGAGGGAATGTAAAAACCGTTAAACTTGAACTGAATTACAAAACAGAACAGACTCACACATTTAGAAAAAACACTATGGCTGCTTAACGGGAAAGGTGAGGTGGGGTGATGCATAAAACAAGGGTTTCAAATTAGCTCAGATACCGTTCCATAAACCCAATATGTAATAGACAAGACCTACTCCTTGCTCAGTGAACTGGACTCAACACCCCCTATTCACTGCACAAGAATATATCTGACTAATAAGAATTTTCAAACCTATGTATTGATATCTCTCTGTAAGTGAGTCAAGTGGGTGTAAAGCGGCATAAACACAGCAGTGAAAAGCAGCTAAACCCCATTATAAACATAAATTACTTTTAAAAACCCATGAAACAAAGACAGTGAAAGAGAGAGAAATTCTTACACAATTCATTCAGGGGCTGTGATGCAACCTGGATTGACCATATCTAGACCCACAGCTGGATGAGACATAAGGGTGGACACTCTTGGGCCCTAGAGGTTTGGTGAGGTTGGGTGAGCAAACGCAGACCCTTGAAAGAAATACTGCGTGGTACCCATCCCATGGGTCCCAAATCTCCAGGTTCAAGGGCATCTTCCTACATCGAAAACATGCATGAGAAACCCAGAAGATGGAACACCGTGTGATGGGGAAAGGTTTCTAAAACACACCTCATTTCTAATCTCCTTGTGCTCGGTTTCGCCATTCCAGCCGCTTTACTAGCAATCTCCCTACTTGGAGCATCAGCACCTTTAATCTCCTGTTCCGTACAGGTGGCAATTTTTCCTGAGGATGAACGGGAAGAAGGGGGACCAATGAGAGAGTAGCTCTAGGTGTTGGGACAGGCACAGGTCACTCTATTTTCCCATCAGGAAGAAGAAATAACCACAGGCTCAGCCTGGCCCACACAACCAGAATAGGGCCTGAAGCAATCCTGCGCTTTTGCAGCCAGCTCCCAAAAAAGCGAGTTGAAAAATGGAGCTCCGGGGCACTGCAATTTTCAAACCTGCAGAGATATAAATGATAACTCTCGTCCACAAATAAATTGAGGGAAGGCAACAAAGAGGATTTGAAAGCAAGGCAGAATTGCAGCAAACCGATTTCAGGAGGTAGATTCGAATCGCCTTTAAAGCACATGAAAAGCGGCAAAACGTCGACAGTGATGCCCTTGGCCAAATAGGGCGTATGCGTTTTTTCCTGAATATATTCAGGAAAAAACGCATACGCCCTTTTTGGCCAACCAAGCAACCTGGAAAGGCAAATCTGCGCTACAAAGAAGTCTCGCTTCCCATTGGTCAAAAGGGCCATGCTGAAAAAAAAGTGTCAAAACCAGACATGCAGGACAGGCCATTGAGAAATGGGAGCCTTGCTACGCTGATGGGCGGGATGTAAATTGCCAACAGATACTCTGGAGAAGTGTACGGTGTGTCCTGAAACATCTAAAAAACACAGCCTAGAGAGCATAGGGCACTTCCACTCATGGGTGTATAAATTGGGAAAACTAAAAATCAGCAAGACACAGGCACCCCAAAGTTTAGGGCTGCTCTCTTGGCAAGAACCTCCACTTCATTACACCTTAAATATCCCAGGAAAGAGAAAAATGGATAAAGAAGTAGTGGTCCTTATGTACAATGGAATATCACTCAGCCATGAAATCAATGTCATAAGGGTAGTAGCAGCATGATGAGTGGATTTAGGTACGGCGATTCTAAGTGAAATAAGTCACAAAGAAAAAGACACTTATCATAAGATATCACTTCTAGAGGGAATGTAAAAACCGTTAAACTTGAACTGAATTACAAAACAGAACAGACTCACACATTTAGAAAAAACTCTATGGCTGCTTAACGGGAAAGGTGAGGTGGGGTGATGCATAAAACAAGGGTTTCAAATTAGCTCAGATACCGTTCCATAAACCCAATATGTAATAGACAAGACCTACTCCTTGCTCAGTGAACTGGACTCAACACCCCCTATTCACTGCACAAGAATATATCTGACTAATAAGAATTTTCAAACCTATGTATTCATATCTCTCTGTAAGTGAGTCAAGTGGGTGTAAAGCGGCATAAACACAGCAGTGAAAAGCAGCTAAACCCCATTATAAAAATAAATTACTTTTAAAAACCAATGAAACAAAGACAGTGAAAGAGAGAGAAATTCTTACACAATTCATTCAGGGGCTGTGATGCAACCTGGATTGACCATATCTAGACCCACAGCTGGATGAGACATAAGGGTGGACACTCTTGGGGCTGAGAGGTTTGGTGAGGTTGGGTGAGCAAACGCAGACCCTTTAAAGTAATACTGCGTGGTACCCATCCCATGGGTCCCAAATCTCCAGGTTCAAGGGCATCTTCCTACATCGAAAACATGCATGAGAAACCCAGAAGATGGAACACCGTGTGATTGGGAAAGGTTTCTAAAACGCACCTCATTTCTAATCTCCTTGTGCTCGGTTTCGCCATTCCAGCCGCTTTACTAGCAATCTCCCTACTTGGAGCATCAGCACCTTTTACCTCCTGTTCCGTACAGGTGGCAATTTTTCCTGAGGATGAACGGGAAGAAGGGGGACCAATGAGAGAGTAGCTCTAGGTGTTGGGACAGGCACAGGTCACTCTATTTTCCCATCAGAAAGAAGAAATAACCACAGGCTCAGCCTGGCCCCCGCCACCAGAATAGGGCCTGAAGCAATCCTGCGCATTTCCGGCCAGCTCGCAAAAAAGCGAGTTGAAAATTGGAGCTCAGGGGCACTGCAATTCTCAAACCTGCAGAGTTATAAATGATAACTCTCGTCCACAAATAAATTGAGGGAAGGAAACGAAGAGGATTTGAAAGCAAGGCAGTATTGCAGGAAACAGATTTCAGGAGGTAGATTCGAATTGCCTTTAAAGGACATGAAAAGCGGCAAAACGTTGACAGTGATGCCCTTGGCCAAAAAGGGCCTATGCGTTTTTTCCTGAATATATTCAGGAAAAAACGCATAGGCCCTTTTTGGCCAACCAAGCAACCTGGAAAGCAAATCAGCGCTACAAAGAAGTCTCGTTTCCCATTGGTCAAAAGGGCCATGCTGAAAAAAGTGTCAAAACCAGAAATGCAGGACAGGCCATGGAGAAATGGGAGCCTTGCTACGCTGATGGGCGGGATGTAAATTGCCAACAGCCACTCCGCAGAAGTGTACTGTGTGTCCTGAAACGTCTAAAAAACACAGCCTAGAGAGCATAGGGCACTTCCACTCATGGGTGTTTAAATTGGGAAAACTAAAAATCAGCAAGACACAGGCACCCCAAAGATTAGGGCTGCTCTCTTGACAAGAACCTCCACTTCATTTCACCTTAAGTATCCCAGGAAAGAGAAAAATGGATAAAGAAGTTGTGGTCCTTATGTACAATGGAATATCACTCAGCCATGAAATCAATGTCATAAGGCTAGTAGCAGCATGATGAGTGGATTTAGGTACGGCGATTCTAAGTGAAATAAGTCACAAAGAAAAAGACACTTATCATAAGATATCACTTCTAGACGGAATGTAAAAACCGTTACACATGAATTGAATTACAAAACAGAACAGACTCACACATTTAGAAAAAACACTATGGCTGCTTAACGGGAAAGGTGAGGTGGGGTGATGCATCAAACAAGGGTTTCAAATTAGCTCAGATACAGTTCAAATAACGTAATATGTAATAGACAAGACCTACTCCTTGCTCAGTGATCTGGACTCAACACCCCTTATTCAGTGAACAGGTATATATCTGACTAGTAAGAATTTTAAAACCTATGTATTGATATCTCTCTGTAAGTGAGTCTAGTGGGTATAAAGCGGCATAAACACAGCAGTGAAAAGCAGCTAAATCCCATTATAAAAATTAATTACTTTTAAAAACCCATGAAACAAAGACAGTGAAAGAGAGAGAAATTCTTACACAATACATTCAGGGGCTGTGATGCAACCTGGATTGACCATATCTAGACCCACAGCTGAATGAGACATAAGGGTGGACACTCTTGGGGCTGAGAGGTTTGGTGAGGTTGGGTGACCAAACGCAGACCCTTTAAACAAATACTGCGTGGTACCCATCCCATGGGTCCCAAATCTCCAGGTTCAAGGGCATCTTCCTACATCGAAAACATGCATGAGAAACCCAGAAGATGGAACACCGTGTGATGGGGAAAGGTTTCTAAAACACACCTCATTTCTAATCTCCTTGTGCTCGGTTTCGCCATTCCAGCCGCTTTACTAACAATCTCCCTAATTGGAGCATCAGCACCTTTAACCTCCTGGTCCGTACAGGTGGCAATTTGTCCTGAGGATGAACGGGAAGAAGGGGGACCAATGAGAGAGTAGCTCTAGGTGTTGGGACAGGCACAGGTCACTCTATTTTCCCATCAGGAAGAAGAAATAACCACAGGCTCAGCCTGGCCCACACAACCAAAATAGGGCCTGAAGCTATCCTGCGCTTTTGCGGCCAGCTCACAAAAAAGCGAGTTGAAAAATGGAGCTCAAGGGCACTGCAATTCTCAAAGATATCTGCAGAGATATAAATGATAACTCTCGTCCACAAATAAATTGAGGGAAGGCAACAAAGAGGATTTGAAAGCAATGCAGAATTGCAGCAAACCGATTTCAGGAGGTAGATTCGAATCGCCTTTGAAGCACATGAAAAGCGGCAAAACGTCGACAGTGATGCCCTTGGCCAAAAAGGGCGTATGCGTTTTTTACTGAATATATTCTGGAAAAAACGCATACGCCCTTTTTGGCCAACCAAGCAACCTGGAAAGGCAAATCAGCGCTACAAACAAGTCTCGCTTCCCATTGGTCAAAAGGGCCATGCTGAAAAAAGTGTCAAAACCAGAAATGCAGGACAGGCCATTGAGAAATGGGAGCCTTGCTACGCTGATGGGCGGGATGTAAATTGCCAACAGACACTCTGGAGAAGTGTACGGTGTGTCCTGAAACATCTAAAAAACACAGCCTAGCGAGCATAGGGCACTTCCACTCATGGGTGTATAAATTGGGAAAACTAAAAATCAGCAAGACACAGGCACCCCAAAGTTTAGGGCTGCTCTCTTGGCAAGAACCTCCACTTCATTACACCTTAAATATCCCAGGAAAGAGAAAAATGGATAAAGAAGTAGTGGTCCTTATGTACAATGGAATATCACTCAGCCATGAAATCAATGTCATAAGGGTAGTAGCAGCATGATGAGTGGATTTAGGTACGGCGATTCTAAGTGAAATAAGTCACAAAGAAAAAGACACTTATCATAAGATATCACTTCTAGAGGGAATGTAAAAACCGTTAAACTTGAACTGAATTACAAAACAGAACAGACTCACACATTTAGAAAAAACACTATGGCTGCTTAACGGGAAAGGTGAGGTGGGGTGATGCATAAAACAAGGGTTTCAAATTAGCTCAGATACCGTTCCATAAACCCAATATGTAATAGACAAGACCTACTCCTTGCTCAGTGAACTGGACTCAACACCCCCTATTCACTGCACAAGAATATATCTGACTAATAAGAATTTTCAAACCTATGTATTGATATCTCTCTGTAAGTGAGTCAAGTGGGTGTAAAGCGGCATAAACACAGCAGTGAAAAGCAGCTAAAGCCCATTATAAACATAAATTACTTTTAAAAACCCATGAAACAAAGACAGTGAAAGAGAGAGAAATTCTTACACAATTCATTCAGGGGCTGTGATGCAACCTGGATTGACCATATCTAGACCCACAGCTGGATGAGACATAAGGGTGGACACTCTTGGGCCCTAGAGGTTTGGTGAGGTTGGGTGAGCAAACGCAGACCCTTGAAAGAAATACTGCGTGGTACCCATCCCATGGGTCCCAAATCTCCAGGTTCAAGGGCATCTTCCTACATCGAAAACATGCATGAGAAACCCAGAAGATGGAACACCGTGTGATGGGGAAAGGTTTCTAAAACACACCTCATTTCTAATCTCCTTGTGCTCGGTTTCGCCATTCCAGCCGCTTTACTAGCAATCTCCCTACTTGGAGCATCAGCACCTTTAATCTCCTGTTCCGTACAGGTGGCAATTTGTCCTGAGGATGAACGGGAAGAAGGGGGACCAATGAGAGAGTAGCTCTAGGTGTTGGGACAGGCACAGGTCACTCTATTTTCCCATCAGGAAGAAGAAATAACCACAGGCTCAGCCTGGCCCACACAACCAGAATAGGGCCTGAAGCAATCCTGCGCTTTTGCGGCCAGCTCCCAAAAAAGCGAGTTGAAAAATGGAGCTCAGGGGCACTGCAATTTTCAAACCTGCAGAGATATAAATGATAACTCTCGTCCACAAATAAATTGAGGGAAGGCAACGAAGAGGATTTGAAAGCAAGGCAGAATTGCAGCAAACCGATTTCAGGAGGTAGATTCGAATCGCCTTTAAAGCACATGAAAAGCGGCAAAACGTCGACAGTGATGCCCTTGGCCAAATAGGGCGTATGCGTTTTTTCCTGAATATATTCAGGAAAAAACGCATACGCCCTTTTTGGCCAACCAAGCAACCTGGAAAGGCAAATCTGCGCTACAAAGAAGTCTCGCTTCCCATTGGTCAAAAGGGCCATGCTGAAAAAAAAGTGTCAAAACCAGACATGCAGGACAGGCCATTGAGAAATGGGAGCCGTGCTACGCTGATGAGCGGAATGTAAATTGCCAACAGCCACTCCGAAGAAGTGTACTGTGTGTCCTGAAACATCTAAAAAACACAGCCTAGAGAGCATAGGGCACTTCCACTCATGGGTGTTTAAATTGGGAAAACTAAAAATCAGCAAGACACAGGCACCCCAAAGTTTAGGGCTGCTCTGTTGACAAGAACCTGCACTTCATTTCACCTTAAGTATCCCAGGAAAGAGAAAAATGGATAAAGAAGTTGTGTTCCTTATGTACAATGGAATATCACTCAGCCATGAAATCAATGTCATAAGGCTAGTAGCAGCATGATGAGTGGATTTAGGTACGGCGATTCTAAGGGAAATCAGTCACACAGAAAAAGACACTTATCATAAGATATCACATCTACAGGGAATGTAAAAACTGTTACACTTGAACTGAATTACAAAACAGAACAGAGACACACATTTAGAAAACACACTATGGCTGCTTAACGGGAAAGTTGAGGTGGGGTGATGCATAAAACAAGGGTTTCAAATTAGCTCAGATACCGTTCCATAAACCCAATATGTAATAGACAAGACCTACTCCTTGCTCAGTGAACTGGACTCAACACCCCCTATTCAGCGCACAAGTATATATCTGACTAGTAAGAATTTTAAAACCTATGTATTCATATCTCTCTGTAAGTGAGTCAAGTGGGTGTAAAGCGGCATAAACACAGCAGTGAAAAGCAGCTAAACCCCATTATAAAAATAAATTACTTTTAAAAACCAATGAAACAAAGACAGTGAAAGAGAGAGAAATTCTTACACAATTCATTCAGGGGCTGTGATGCAACCTGGATTGACCATATCTAGACCCACAGCTGGATGAGACATAAGGGTGGACGCTCTTGGGGCTGAGAGGTTTGGTGAGGTTGGGTGAGCAAACGCAGACCCTTTAAAGTAATACTGCGTGGTACCCATCCCATGGGTCCCAAATCTCCAGGTTCAAGGGCATCTTCCTACATCGAAAACATGCATGAGAAACCCAGAAGATGGAACACCGTGTGATTGGGAAAGGTTTCTAAAACGCACCTCATTTCTAATCTCCTTGTGCTCGGTTTCGCCATTCCAGCCACTTTACTAGCAATCTCCCTACTTGGAGCATCAGCACCTTTAACCTCCTGTTCCGTACAGGTGGCAATTTTTCCTGAGGATGAACGGGAAGAAGGGGGACCAATGAGAGAGTAGCTCTAGGTGTTGGGACAGGCACAGGTCACTCTATTTTCCCATCAGAAAGAAGAAATAACCACAGGCTCAGCCTGGCCCCCGCAACCAGAATAGGGCCTCAAGCAATCCTGCGCTTTTGCGGCCAGCTCGCAAAAAAGCGAGTTGAAAATTGGAGCTCAGGGGCACTGCAATTCTCAAACCTGCAGAGTTATAAATGATAACTCTCGTCCACAAATAAATTGAGGGAAGGAAACGAAGAGGATTTGAAAGCAAGGCAGTATTGCAGGAAACAGATTTCAGGAGGTAGATTCGAATTGCCTTTAAAGCACATGAAAAGCGGCAAAACGTCGACAGTGATGCCCTTGGCCAAAAAGGGCCTATGCGTTTTTTCCTGAATATATTCAGGAAAAAACGCATAGGCCCTTTTTGGCCAACCAAGCAACCTGGAAAGCAAATCAGCGCTACAAAGAAGTCTCGTTTCCCATTGGTCAAAAGGGCCATGCTGAAAAAAGTGTCAAAACCAGAAATGCAGGACAGGCCATGGAGAAATGGGAGCCTTGCTACGCTGATGGGCGGGATGTAAATTGCCAACAGCCACTCCGCAGAAGTGTACTGTGTGTCCTGAAACGTCTAAAAAACACAGCCTAGAGAGCATAGGGCACTTCCACTCATGGGTGTTTAAATTGGGAAAACTAAAAATCAGCAAGACACAGGCACCCCAAAGTTTAGGGCTGCTCTCTTGACAAGAACCTCCACTTCATTTCACCTTAAGTATCCCAGGAAAGAGAAAAATGGATAAAGAAGTTGTGGTCCTTATGTACAATGGAATATCACTCAGCCATGAAATCAATGTCATAAGGCTAGTAGCAGCATGATGAGTGGATTTAGGTACGGCGATTTTAAGTGAAATAAGTCACAAAGAAAAAGACACTTATCATAAGATATCACTTCTAGACGGAATGTAAAAACCGTTACACTTGAATTGAATTACAAAACAGAACAGACTCACACATTTAGAAAAAACACTATGGCTGCTTAACGGGAAAGGTGAGGTGTGGTGATGCATCAAACAAGGGTTTCAAATTAGCTCAGATACAGTTCAAAAAACGTAATATGTAATAGACAAGACCTACTCCTTGCTCAGTGATCTGGACTCAACACCCCTTATTCAGTGAACAGGTATATATCTGACTAGTAAGAATTTTAAAACCTATGTGTTGATATCTCTCTGTAAGTGAGTCTAGTGGGTATAAAGCGGCATAAACACAGCAGTGAAAAGCAGCTAAATCCCATTATAAAAATTAATTACTTTTAAAAACCCATGAAACAAAGACAGTGAAAGAGAGAGAAATTCTTACACAATACATTCAGGGGCTGTGATGCAACCTGGATTGACCATATCTAGACCCACAGCTGGATGAGACATAAGGGTGGACACTCTTGGGGCTGAGAGGTTTGGTGAGGTTGGGTGACCAAACGCAGACCCTTTAAACAAATACTGCGTGGTACCCATCCCATGGGTCCCAAATCTCCAGGTTCAAGGGCATCTTCCTACATCGAAAACATGCATGAGAAACCCAGAAGATGGAACACCGTGTGATGGGGAAAGGTTTCTAAAACACACCTCATTTCTAATCTCCTTGTGCTCGGTTTCGCCATTCCAGCCGCTTTACTAACAATCTCCCTACTTGGAGCATCAGCACCTTTAACCTCCTGGTCCGTACAGGTGGCAATTTGTCCTGAGGATGAACGGGAAGAAGGGGGACCAATGAGAGAGTAGCTCTAGGTGTTGGGACAGGCACAGGTCACTCTATTTTCCCATCAGGAAGAAGAAATAACCACAGGCTCAGCCTGGCCCACACAACCAAAATAGGGCCTGAAGCTATCCTGCGCTTTTGCAGCCAGCTCACAAAAAAGCGAGTTGAAAAATGGAGCTCAAGGGCACTTCAATTCTCAAAGATATCTGCAGAGATATAAATGATAACTCTCGTCCACAAATAAATTGAGGGAAGGCAACAAAGAGGATTTGAAAGCAATGCAGAATTGCAGCAAACCGATTTCAGGAGGTAGATTCGAATCGCCTTTGAAGCACATGAAAAGCGGCAAAACGTCGACAGTGATGCCCTTGGCCAAAAAGGGCGTATGCGTTTTTTACTGAATATATTCTGGAAAAAACGCATACGCCCTTTTTGGCCAACCAAGCAACCTGGAAAGGCAAATCAGCGCTACAAAGAAGTCTCGCTTCCCATTGGTCAAAAGGGCCATGCTGAAAAAAGTGTCAAAACCAGAAATGCAGGACAGGCCATTGAGAAATGGGAGCCTTGCTACGCTGATGGGCGGGATGTAAATTGCCAACAGACACTCTGGAGAAGTGTACGGTGTGTCCTGAAACATCTAAAAAACACAGCCTAGAGAGCATAGGGCACTTCCACTCATGGGTGTATAAATTGGGAAAACTAAAAATCAGCAAGACACAGGCTCCCCTAAGTTTAGGGCTGCTCTCTTGGCAAGAACCTCCACTTCATTACACCTTAAATATCCCAGGAAAGAGAAAAATGGATAAAGAAATAGTGGTCCTTATGTACAATGGAATATCACTCAGCCATGAAATCAATGTCATAAGGGTAGTAGCAGCATGATGAGTGGATTTAGGTACGGCGATTCTAAGTGAAATAAGTCACAAAGAAAAAGACACTTATCATAAGATATCACTTCTAGAGGGAATGTAAAAACCGTTAAACTTGAACTGAATTACAAAACAGAACAGACTCACACATTTAGAAAAAACACTATGGCTGCTTAACGGGAAAGGTGAGGTGGGGTGATGCATAAAACAAGGGTTTCAAATTAGCTCAGATACCGTTCCATAAACCCAATATGTAATAGACAAGACCTACTCCTTGCTCAGTGAACTGGACTCAACACCCCCTATTCACTGCACAAGAATATATCTGACTAATAAGAATTTTCAAACCTATGTATTGATATCTCTCTGTAAGTGAGTCAAGTGGGTGTAAAGCGGCATAAACACAGCAGTGAAAAGCAGCTAAACCCCATTATAAACATAAATTACTTTTAAAAACCCATGAAACAAAGACAGTGAAAGAGAGAGAAATTCTTACACAATTCATTCAGGGGCTGTGATGCAACCTGGATTGACCATATCTAGACCCACAGCTGGATGAGACATAAGGGTGGACACTCTTGGGCCCTAGAGGTTTGGTGAGGTTGGGTGAGCAAACGCAGACCCTTGAAAGAAATACTGCGTGGTACCCATCCCATGGGTCCCAAATCTCCAGGTTCAAGGGCATCTTCCTACATCGAAAACATGCATGAGAAACCCAGAAGATGGAACACCGTGTGATGGGGAAAGGTTTCTAAAACACACCTCATTTCTAATCTCCTTGTGCTCGGTTTCGCCATTCCAGCCGCTTTACTAGCAATCTCCCTACTTGGAGCATCAGCACCTTTAATCTCCTGTTCCGTACAGGTGGCAATTTTTCCTGAGGATGAACGGGAAGAAGGGGGACCAATGAGAGAGTAGCTCTAGGTGTTGGGACAGGCACAGGTCACTCTATTTTCCCATCAGGAAGAAGAAATAACCACAGGCTCAGCCTGGCCCACACAACCAGAATAGGGCCTGAAGCAATCCTGCGCTTTTGCAGCCAGCTCCCAAAAAAGCGAGTTGAAAAATGGAGCTCCGGGGCACTGCAATTTTCAAACCTGCAGAGATATAAATGATAACTCTCGTCCACAAATAAATTGAGGGAAGGCAACAAAGAGGATTTGAAAGCAAGGCAGAATTGCAGCAAAACGATTTCAGGAGGTAGATTCGAATCGCCTTTAAAGCACATGAAAAGCGGCAAAACGTCGACAGTGATGCCCTTGGCCAAATAGGGCGTATGCGTTTTTTCCTGAATATATTCAGGAAAAAACGCATACGCCCTTTTTGGCCAACCAAGCAACCTGGAAAGGCAAATCTGCGCTACAAAGAAGTCTCGCTTCCCATTGGTCAAAAGGGCCATGCTGAAAAAAAAGTGTCAAAACCAGACATGCAGGACAGGCCATTGAGAAATGGGAGCCTTGCTACGCTGATGGGCGGGATGTAAATAGCCAGCAGCCACTCTGTAGAAGTGTACGGTGTGTCCTGAAACGTCTAAAAAACACAGCCTAGAGAGCATAGGGCACTTCCACTCATGGGTGTTTAAATTGGGAAAACTAAAAATCAGCAAGACACAGGCACCCCAAAGTTTAGGGCTGCTCTCTTGACAAGAACCTCCACTTCATTTCACCTTAAGTATCCCAGGAAAGAGAAAAATGGATAAAGAAGTTGTGGTCCTTATGTACAATGGAATATCACTCAGCCATGAAATCAATGTCATAAGGCTAGTAGCAGCATGATGAGTGGATTTAGGTACGGCGATTTTAAGTGAAATAAGTTACAAAGAAAAAGACACTTATCATAAGATATCACTTCTAGACGGAATGTAAAAACCGTTACACTTGAATTGAATTACAAAACAGAACAGACTCACACATTTAGAAAAAACACTATGGCTGCTTAACGGGAAAGGTGAGGTGTGGTGATGCATCAAACAAGGGTTTCAAATTAGCTCAGATACAGTTCAAAAAACGTAATATGTAATAGACAAGACCTACTCCTTGCTCAGTGATCTGGACTCAACACCCCTTATTCAGTGAACAGGTATATATCTGACTAGTAAGAATTTTAAAACCTATGTGTTGATATCTCTCTGTAAGTGAGTCTAGTGGGTATAAAGCGGCATAAACACAGCAGTGAAAAGCAGCTAAATCCCATTATAAAAATTAATTACTTTTAAAAACCCATGAAACAAAGACAGTGAAAGAGAGAGAAATTCTTACACAATACATTCAGGGGCTGTGATGCAACCTGGATTGACCATATCTAGACCCACAGCTGGATGAGACATAAGGGTGGACACTCTTGGGGCTGAGAGGTTTGGTGAGGTTGGGTGACCAAACGCAGACCCTTTAAACAAATACTGCGTGGTACCCATCCCATGGGTCCCAAATCTCCAGGTTCAAGGGCATCTTCCTACATCGAAAACATGCATGAGAAACCCAGAAGATGGAACACCATGTGATGGGGAAAGGTTTCTAAAACACACCTCATTTCTAATCTCCTTGTGCTCGGTTTCGCCATTCCAGCCGCTTTACTAACAATCTCCCTACTTGGAGCATCAGCACCTTTAAACTCCTGGTCCGTACAGGTGGCAATTTGTCCTGAGGATGAACGGGAAGAAGGGGGACCAATGAGAGAGTAGCTCTAGGTGTTGGGACAGGCACAGGTCACTCTATTTTCCCATCAGGAAGAAGAAATAACCACAGGCTCAGCCTGGCCCACACAACCAAAATAGGGCCTGAAGCTATCCTGCGCTTTTGCGGCCAGCTCACAAAAAAGCGAGTTGAAAAATGGAGCTCAAGGGCACTTCAATTCTCAAAGATATCTGCAGAGATATAAATGATAACTCTCGTCCACAAATAAATTGAGGGAAGGCAACAAAGAGGATTTGAAAGCAATGCAGAATTGCAGCAAACCGATTTCAGGAGGTAGATTCGAATCGCCTTTGAAGCACATGAAAAGCGGCAAAACGTCGACAGTGATGCCCTTGGCCAAAAAGGGCGTATGCGTTTTTTACTGAATATATTCTGGAAAAAACGCATACGCCCTTTTTGGCCAACCAAGCAACCTGGAAAGGCAAATCAGCGCTACAAAGAAGTCTCGCTTCCCATTGGTCAAAAGGGCCATGCTGAAAAAAGTGTCAAAACCAGAAATGCAGGACAGGCCATTGAGAAATGGGAGCCTTGCTACGCTGATGGGCGGGATGTAAATTGCCAACAGACACTCTGGAGAAGTGTACGGTGTGTCCTGAAACATCTAAAAAACACAGCCTAGAGAGCATAGGGCACTTCCACTCATGGGTGTATAAATTGGGAAAACTAAAAATCAGCAAGACACAGGCTCCCCTAAGTTTAGGGCTGCTCTCTTGGCAAGAACCTCCACTTCATTACACCTTAAATATCCCAGGAAAGAGAAAAATGGATAAAGAAGTAGTGGTCCTTATGTACAATGGAATATCACTCAGCCATGAAATCAATGTCATAAGGGTAGTAGCAGCATGATGAGTGGATTTAGGTACGGCGATTCTAAGTGAAATAAGTCACAAAGAAAAAGACACTTATCATAAGATATCACTTCTAGAGGGAATGTAAAAACCGTTAAACTTGAACTGAATTACAAAACAGAACAGACTCACACATTTAGAAAAAACACTATGGCTGCTTAACGGGAAAGGTGAGGTGGGGTGATGCATAAAACAAGGGTTTCAAATTAGCTCAGATACCGTTCCATAAACCCAATATGTAATAGACAAGACCTACTCCTTGCTCAGTGAACTGGACTCAACACCCCCTATTCACTGCACAAGAATATATCTGACTAATAAGAATTTTCAAACCTATGTATTGATATCTCTCTGTAAGTGAGTCAAGTGGGTGTAAAGCGGCATAAACACAGCAGTGAAAAGCAGCTAAACCCCATTATAAACATAAATTACTTTTAAAAACCCATGAAACAAAGACAGTGAAAGAGAGAGAAATTCTTACACAATTCATTCAGGGGCTGTGATGCAACCTGGATTGACCATATCTAGACCCACAGCTGGATGAGACATAAGGGTGGACACTCTTGGGCCCTAGAGGTTTGGTGAGGTTGGGTGAGCAAACGCAGACCCTTGAAAGAAATACTGCGTGGTACCCATCCCATGGGTCCCAAATCTCCAGGTTCAAGGGCATCTTCCTACATCGAAAACATGCATGAGAAACCCAGAAGATGGAACACCGTGTGATGGGGAAAGGTTTCTAAAACACACCTCATTTCTAATCTCCTTGTGCTCGGTTTCGCCATTCCAGCCGCTTTACTAGCAATCTCCCGACTTGGAGCATCAGCACCTTTAATCTCCTGTTCCGTACAGGTGGCAATTTGTCCTGAGGATGAACGGGAAGAAGGGGGACCAATGAGAGAGTAGCTCTAGGTGTTGGGACAGGCACAGGTCACTCTATTTTCCCATCAGGAAGAAGAAATAACCACAGGCTCAGCCTGGCCCACACAACCAGAATAGGGCCTGAAGCAATCCTGCGCTTTTGCGGCCAGCTCCCAAAAAAGCGAGTTGAAAAATGGAGCTCAGGGGCACTGCAATTTTCAAACCTGCAGAGATATAAATGATAACTCTCGTCCACAAATAAATTGAGGGAAGGCAACGAAGAGGATTTGAAAGCAAGGCAGAATTGCAGCAAACCGATTTCAGGAGGTAGATTCGAATCGCCTTTAAAGCACATGAAAAGCGGCAAAACGTCGACAGTGATGCCCTTGGCCAAATAGGGCGTATGCGTTCTTTCCTGAATATATTCAGGAAAAAACGCATACGCCCTTTTTGGCCAACCAAGCAACCTGGAAAGGCAAATCTGCGCTACAAAGAAGTCTCGCTTCCCATTGGTCAAAAGGGCCATGCTGAAAAAAAAGTGTCAAAACCAGACATGCAGGACAGGCCATTGAGAAATGGGAGCCTTGCTACGCTGATGAGCGGAATGTAAATTGCCAACAGCCACTCCGAAGAAGTGTACTGTGTGTCCTGAAACATCTAAAAAACACAGCCTAGAGAGCATAGGGCACTTCCACTCATGGGTGTTTAAATTGGGAAAACTAAAATTAGCAAGACACAGGCACCCCAAAGTTTAGGGCTGCTCTGTTGACAAGAACCTGCACTTCATTTCACCTTAAGTATCCCAGGAAAGAGAAAAATGGATAAAGAAGTTGTGGTCCTTATGTACAACGGAATATCACTCAACCATGAAATCAATGTCATAAGGCTAGTAGCAGCATGATGAGTGGATTTAGGTACGGCGATTCTAAGTGAAATCAGTCACACAGAAAAAGACACTTATCATAAGATATCACATCTACAGGGAATGTAAAAACTGTTACACTTGAACTGAATTACAAAACAGAACAGAGACACACATTTAGAAAACACACTATGGCTGCTTAACGGGAAAGTTGAGGTGGGGTGATGCATAAAACAAGGGTTTCAAATTAGCTCAGATACCGTTCCATAAACCCAATATGTAATAGACAAGACCTACTCCTTGCTCAGTGAACTGGACTCAACACCCCCTATTCACTGCACAAGAATATATCTGACTAGTAAGAATTTTAAAATCTATGTATTCATATCTCTCTGTAAGTGAGTCAAGTGGGTGTAAAGCGGCATAAACACAGCAGTGAAAAGCAGCTAAACCCCATTATAAAAATAAATTACTTTTAAAAACCAATGAAACAAAGACAGTGAAAGAGACAGAAATTCTTACACAATTCATTCAGGGGCTGTGATGCAACCTGGATTGACCATATCTAGACCCACAGCTGGATGAGACATAAGGGTGGACACTCTTGGGGCTGAGAGGTTTGGTGAGGTTGGGTGAGCAAACGCAGACCCTTTAAAGTAATACTGCGTGGTACCCATCCCATGGGTCCCAAATCTCCAGGGTCAAGGGCATCTTCCTACATCGAAAACATGCATGAGAAACCCAGAAGATGGAACACCGTGTGATTGGGAAAGGTTTCTAAAACGCACCTCATTTCTAATCTCCTTGTGCTCGGTTTCGCCATTCCAGCCACTTTACTAGCAATCTCCCTACTTGGAGCATCAGCACCTTTAACCTCCTGTTCCGTACAGGTGGCAATTTTTCCTGAGGATGAACGGGAAGAAGGGGGACCAATGAGAGAGTAGCTCTAGGTGTTGGGACAGGCACAGGTCACTCTATTTTCCCATCAGAAAGAAGAAATAACCACAGGCTCAGCCTGGCCCCCGCAACCAGAATAGGGCCTGAAGCAATCCTGCGCTTTTGCGGCCAGCTCCCAAAAAAGCGAGTTGAAAATTGGAGCTGAGGGGCACTGCAATTCTCAAACCTGCAGAGTTATAAATGATAACTCTCGTCCACAAATAAATTGAGGGAAGGAAACGAAGAGGATTTGAAAGCAAGGCAGTATTGCAGGAAACAGATTTCAGGAGGTAGATTCGAATTGCCTTTAAAGCACATGAAAAGCGGCAAAACGTCGACAGTGATGCCCTTGGCCAAAAAGGGCCTATGCGTTTTTTCCTGAATATATTCAGGAAAAAACGCATAGGCCCTTTTTGGCCAACCAAGCAACCTGGAAAGCAAATCAGCGCTACAAAGAAGTCTCGTTTCCCATTGGTCAAAAGGGCCATGCTGAAAAAAGTGTCAAAACCAGAAATGCAGGACAGGCCATGGAGAAATGGGAGCCTTGCTACGCTGATGGGCGGGATATAAATTGCCAACAGCCACTCCGCAGAAGTGTACTGTGTGTCCTGAAACGTCTAAAAAACACAGCCTAGAGAGCATAGGGCACTTCCACTCATGGGTGTTTAAATTGGGAAAACTAAAAATCAGCAAGACACAGGCACCCCAAAGTTTAGGTCTGCTCTCTTGACAAGAACCTCCACTTCATTTCACCTTAAGTATCCCAGGAAAGAGAAAAATGGATAAAGAAGTTGTGGTCCTTATGTACAATGGAATATCACTCAGCCATGAAATCAATGTCATAAGGCTAGTAGCAGCATGATGAGTGGATTTAGGTACGGCGATTCTAAGTGAAATAAGTCACAAAGAAAAAGACACTTATCATAAGATATCACTTCTAGACGGAATGTAAAAACCGTTACACTTGCATTGAATTACAAAACAGAACAGACTCACACATTTAGAAAAAACACTATGGCTGCTTAACGGGAAAGGTGAGGTGGGGTGATGCATCAAACAAGGGTTTCAAATTAGCTCAGATACAGTTCAAAAAACGTAATATGTAATAGACAAGACCTACTCCTTGCTCAGTGATCTGGACTCAACACCCCTTATTCAGTGAACAGGTATATATCTGACTAGTAAGAATTTTAAAACCTATGTATTGATATCTCTCTGTAAGTGAGTCTAGTGGGTATAAAGCGGCATAAACACAGCAGTGAAAAGCAGCTAAATCCCATTATAAAAATTAATTACTTTTAAAAACCCATGAAACAAAGACAGTGAAAGAGAGAGAAATTCTTACACAATACATTCAGGGGCTGTGATGCAACCTGGATTGACCATATCTAGACCCACAGCTGGATGAGACATAAGGGTGGACACTCTTGGGGCTGAGAGGTTTGGTGAGGTTGGGTGACCAAACGCAGACCCTTTAAACAAATACTGCGTGGTACCCATCCCATGGGTCCCAAATCTCCAGGTTCAAGGGCATCTTCCTACATCGAAAACATGCATGAGAAACCCAGAAGATGGAACACCGTGTGATGGGGAAAGGTTTCTAAAACACACCTCATTTCTAATCTCCTTTTGCTCGGTTTTGCCATTCCAGCCGCTTTACTAACAATCTCCCTACTTGGAGCATCAGCACCTTTAACCTCCTGGTCCGTACAGGTGGCAATTTGTCCTGAGGATGAACGGGAAGAAGGGGGACCAATGAGAGAGTAGCTCTATGTGTTGGGACAGGCACAGGTCACTCTATTTTCCC
Organism: Balaenoptera physalus; assembly: GCF_965194825.1. Taxonomy (NCBI): domain Eukaryota; kingdom Metazoa; phylum Chordata; class Mammalia; order Artiodactyla; family Balaenopteridae; genus Balaenoptera; species Balaenoptera physalus. The sequence continues at coordinate 38,526 of NW_028126011.1, forward strand.
ATCAGGAAGAAGAAATAACCACAGGCTCAGCCTGGCCCACACAACCAAAATAGGGCCTGAAGCTATCCTGCGCTTTTGCGGCCAGCTCACAAAAAAGCGAGTTGAAAAATGGAGCTCAAGGGCACTTCAATTCTCAAAGATATCTGCAGAGATATAAATGATAACTCTCGTCCACAAATAAATTGTGGGAAGGCAACAAAGAGGATTTGAAAGCAATGCAGAATTGCAGCAAACCGATTTCAGGAGGTAGATTCGAATCGCCTTTGAAGCACATGAAAAGCGGCAAAACGTCGACAGTGATGCCCTTGGCCAAAAAGGGCGTATGCGTTTTTTACTGAATATATTCTGGAAAAAACGCATACGCCCTTTTTGGCCAACCAAGCAACCTGGAAAGGCAAATCAGCGCTACAAACAAGTCTCGCTTCCCATTGGTCAAAAGGGCCATGCTGAAAAAAGTGTCAAAACCAGAAATGCAGGACAGGCCACTGAGAAATGGGAGCCTTGCTACGCTGATGGGCGGGATGTAAATTGCCAACAGACACTCTGGAGAAGTGTACGGTGTGTCCTGAAACATCTAAAAAACACAGCCTAGCGAGCATAGGGCACTTCCACTCATGGGTGTATAAATTGGGAAAACTAAAAATCAGCAAGACACAGGCACCCCAAAGTTTAGGGCTGCTCTCTTGGCAAGAACCTCCACTTCATTACACCTTAAGTATCCCAGGAAAGAGAAAAATGGATAAAGAAGTTGTGTTCCTTATGTACAATGGAATATCACTCAGCCATGAAATCAATGTCATAAGGCTAGTAGCAGCATGATGAGTGGATTTAGGTACGGCGATTCTAAGTGAAATCAGTCACACAGAAAAAGACACTTATCATAAGATATCACATCTACAGGGAATGTAAAAACTGTTACACTTGAACTGAATTACAAAACAGAACAGAGACACACATTTAGAAAACACACTATGGCTGCTTAACGGGAAAGTTGAGGTGGGGTGATGCATAAAACAAGGGTTTCAAATTAGCTCAGATACCGTTCCATAAACCCAATATGTAATAGACAAGACCTACTCCTTGCTCAGTGAACTGGACTCAACACCCCCTATTCAGCGCACAAGTATATATCTGACTAGTAAGAATTTTAAAACCTATGTATTCATATCTCTCTGTAAGTGAGTCAAGTGGGTGTAAAGCGGCATAAACACAGCAGTGAAAAGCAGCTAAACCCCATTATAAAAATAAATTACTTTTAAAAACCAATGAAACAAAGACAGTGAAAGAGAGAGAAATTCTTACACAATTCATTCAGGGGCTGTGATGCAACCTGGATTGACCATATCTAGACCCACAGCTGGATGAGACATAAGGGTGGACGCTCTTGGGGCTGAGAGGTTTGGTGAGGTTGGGTGAGCAAACGCAGACCCTTTAAAGTAATACTGCGTGGTACCCATCCCATGGGTCCCAGATCTCCAGGTTCAAGGGCATCTTCCTACATCGAAAACATGCATGAGAAACCCAGAAGATGGAACACCGTGTGATTGGGAAAGGTTTCTAAAACGCACCTCATTTCTAATCTCCTTGTGCTCGGTTTCGCCATTCCAGCCGCTTTACTAGCAATCTCCCTACTTGGAGCATCAGCACCTTTAACCTCCTGTTCCGTACAGGTGGCAATTTTTCCTGAGGATGAACGGGAAGAAGGGGGACCAATGAGAGAGTAGCTCTAGGTGTTGGGACAGGCACAGGTCACTCTATTTTCCCATCAGAAAGAAGAAATAACCACAGGCTCAGCCTGGCCCCCGCAACCAGAATAGGGCCTGAAGCAATCCTGCGCTTTTGCGGCCAGCTCCCAAAAAAGCGAGTTGAAAATTGGAGCTGAGGGGCACTGCAATTCTCAAACCTGCAGAGTTATAAATGATAACTCTCGTCCACAAATAAATTGAGGGAAGGAAACGAAGAGGATTTGAAAGCAAGGCAGTATTGCAGGAAACAGATTTCAGGAGGTAGATTCGAATTGCCTTTAAAGCACATGAAAAGCGGCAAAACGTCGACAGTGATGCCCTTGGCCAAAAAGGGCCTATGCGTTTTTTCCTGAATATATTCAGGAAAAAACGCATAGGCCCTTTTTGGCCAACCAAGCAACCTGGAAAGCAAATCAGCGCTACAAAGAAGTCTCGTTTCCCATTGGTCAAAAGGGCCATGCTGAAAAAAGTGTCAAAACCAGAAATGCAGGACAGGCCATGGAGAAATGGGAGCCTTGCTACGCTGATGGGCGGGATGTAAATTGCCAACAGCCACTCCGCAGAAGTGTACTGTGTGTCCTGAAACGTCTAAAAAACACAGCCTAGAGAGCATAGGGCACTTCCACTCATGGGTGTTTAAATTGGGAAAACTAAAAATCAGCAAGACACAGGCACCCCAAAGTTTAGGGCTGCTCTCTTGACAAGAACCTCCACTTCATTTCACCTTAAGTATCCCAGGAAAGAGAAAAATGGATAAAGAAGTTGTGGTCCTTATGTACAATGGAATATCACTCAGCCATGAAATCAATGTCATAAGGCTAGTAGCAGCATGATGAGTGGATTTAGGTACGGCGATTTTAAGTGAAATAAGTTACAAAGAAAAAGACACTTATCATAAGATATCACTTCTAGACGGAATGTAAAAACCGTTACACTTGAATTGAATTACAAAACAGAACAGACTCACACATTTAGAAAAAACACTATGGCTGCTTAACGGGAAAGGTGAGGTGTGGTGATGCATCAAACAAGGGTTTCAAATTAGCTCAGATACAGTTCAAAAAACGTAATATGTAATAGACAAGACCTACTCCTTGCTCAGTGATCTGGACTCAACACCCCTTACTCAGTGAACAGGTATATATCTGACTAGTAAGAATTTTAAAACCTATGTGTTGATATCTCTCTGTAAGTGAGTCTAGTGGGTATAAAGCGGCATAAACACAGCAGTGAAAAGCAGCTAAATCCCATTATAAAAATTAATTACTTTTAAAAACCCATGAAACAAAGACAGTGAAAGAGAGAGAAATTCTTACACAATACATTCAGGGGCTGTGATGCAACCTGGATTGACCATATCTAGACCCACAGCTGGATGAGACATAAGGGTGGACACTCTTGGGGCTGAGAGGTTTGGTGAGGTTGGGTGACCAAACGCAGACCCTTTAAACAAATACTGCGTGGTACCCATCCCATGGGTCCCAAATCTCCAGGTTCAAGGGCATCTTCCTACATCGAAAACATGCATGAGAAACCCAGAAGATGGAACACCGTGTGATGGGGAAAGGTTTCTAAAACACACCTCATTTCTAATCTCCTTGTGCTCGGTTTCGCCATTCCAGCCGCTTTACTAACAATCTCCCTACTTGGAGCATCAGCACCTTTAACCTCCTGGTCCGTACAGGTGGCAATTTGTCCTGAGGATGAACGGGAAGAAGGGGGACCAATGAGAGAGTAGCTCTAGGTGTTGGGACAGGCACAGGTCACTCTATTTTCCCATCAGGAAGAAGAAATAACCACAGGCTCAGCCTGGCCCACACAACCAAAATAGGGCCTGAAGCTATCCTGCGCTTTTGCGGCCAGCTCACAAAAAAGCGAGTTGAAAAATGGAGCTCAAGGGCACTTCAATTCTCAAAGATATCTGCAGAGATATAAATGATAACTCTCGTCCACAAATAAATTGAGGGAAGGCAACAAAGAGGATTTGAAAGCAATGCAGAATTGCAGCAAACCGATTTCAGGAGGTAGATTCGAATCGCCTTTGAAGCACATGAAAAGCGGCAAAACGTCGACAGTGATGCCCTTGGCCAAAAAGGGCGTATGCGTTTTTTACTGAATATATTCTGGAAAAAACGCATACGCCCTTTTTGGCCAACCAAGCAACCTGGAAAGGCAAATCAGCGCTACAAAGAAGTCTCGCTTCCCATTGGTCAAAAGGGCCATGCTGAAAAAAGTGTCAAAACCAGAAATGCAGGACAGGCCATTGAGAAATGGGAGCCTTGCTACGCTGATGGGCGGGATGTAAATTGCCAACAGACACTCTGGAGAAGTGTACGGTGTGTCCTGAAACATCTAAAAAACACAGCCTAGAGAGCATAGGGCACTTCCACTCATGGGTGTATAAATTGGGAAAACTAAAAATCAGCAAGACACAGGCACCCCTAAGTTTAGGGCTGCTCTCTTGGCAAGAACCTCCACTTCATTACACCTTAAATATCCCAGGAAAGAGAAAAATGGATAAAGAAGTAGTGGTCCTTATGTACAATGGAATATCACTCAGCCATGAAATCAATGTCATAAGGGTAGTAGCAGCATGATGAGTGGATTTAGGTACGGCGATTCTAAGTGAAATAAGTCACAAAGAAAAAGACACTTATCATAAGATATCACTTCTAGAGGGAATGTAAAAACCGTTAAACTTGAACTGAATTACAAAACAGAACAGACTCACACATTTAGAAAAAACACTATGGCTGCTTAACGGGAAAGGTGAGGTGGGGTGATGCATAAAACAAGGGTTTCAAATTAGCTCAGATACCGTTCCATAAACCCAATATGTAATAGACAAGACCTACTCCTTGCTCAGTGAACTGGACTCAACACCCCCTATTCACTGCACAAGAATATATCTGACTAATAAGAATTTTCAAACCTATGTATTGATATCTCTCTGTAAGTGAGTCAAGTGGGTGTAAAGCGGCATAAACACAGCAGTGAAAAGCAGCTAAACCCCATTATAAACATAAATTACTTTTAAAAACCCATGAAACAAAGACAGTGAAAGAGAGAGAAATTCTTACACAATTCATTCAGGGGCTGTGATGCAACCTGGATTGACCATATCTAGACCCACAGCTGGATGAGACATAAGGGTGGACACTCTTGGGCCCTAGAGGTTTGGTGAGGTTGGGTGAGCAAACGCAGACCCTTGAAAGAAATACTGCGTGGTACCCATCCCATGGGTCCCAAATCTCCAGGTTCAAGGGCATCTTCCTACATCGAAAACATGCATGAGAAACCCAGAAGATGGAACACCGTGTGATGGGGAAAGGTTTCTAAAACACACCTCATTTCTAATCTCCTTGTGCTCGGTTTCGCCATTCCAGCCGCTTTACTAGCAATCTCCCTACTTGGAGCATCAGCACCTTTAATCTCCTGTTCCGTACAGGTGGCAATTTGTCCTGAGGATGAACGGGAAGAAGGGGGACCAATGAGAGAGTAGCTCTAGGTGTTGGGACAGGCACAGGTCACTCTATTTTCCCATCAGGAAGAAGAAATAACCACAGGCTCAGCCTGGCCCACACAACCAGAATAGGGCCTGAAGCAATCCTGCGCTTTTGCGGCCAGCTCCCAAAAAAGCGAGTTGAAAAATGGAGCTCAGGGGCACTGCAATTTTCAAACCTGCAGAGATATAAATGATAACTCTCGTCCACAAATAAATTGAGGGAAGGCAACGAAGAGGATTTGAAAGCAAGGCAGAATTGCAGCAAACCGATTTCAGGAGGTAGATTCGAATCGCCTTTAAAGCACATGAAAAGCGGCAAAACGTCGACAGTGATGCCCTTGGCCAAATAGGGCGTATGCGTTTTTTCCTGAATATATTCAGGAAAAAACGCATACGCCCTTTTTGGCCAACCAAGCAACCTGGAAAGGCAAATCTGCGCTACAAAGAAGTCTCGCTTCCCATTGGTCAAAAGGGCCATGCTGAAAAAAAAGTGTCAAAACCAGACATGCAGGACAGGCCATTGAGAAATGGGAGCCTTGCTACGCTGATGAGCGGAATGTAAATTGCCAACAGCCACTCCGAAGAAGTGTACTGTGTGTCCTGAAACATCTAAAAAACACAGCCTAGAGAGCATAGGGCACTTCCACACATGGGTGTTTAAATTGGGAAAACTAAAATCAGCAAGACACAGGCACCCCAAAGTTTAGGGCTGCTCTGTTGACAAGAACCTGCACTTCATTTCACCTTAAGTATCCCAGGAAAGAGAAAAATGGATAAAGAAGTTGTGGTCCTTATGTACAACGGAATATCACTCAACCATGAAATCAATGTCATAAGGCTAGTAGCAGCATGATGAGTGGATTTAGGTACGGCGATTCTAAGTGAAATCAGTCACACAGAAAAAGACACTTATCATAAGATATCACATCTACAGGGAATGTAAAAACTGTTACACTTGAACTGAATTACAAAACAGAACAGAGACACACATTTAGAAAACACACTATGGCTGCTTAACGGGAAAGTTGAGGTGGGGTGATGCATAAAACAAGGGTTTCAAATTAGCTCAGATACCGTTCCATAAACCCAATATGTAATAGACAAGACCTACTCCTTGCTCAGTGAACTGGACTCAACACCCCCTATTCACTGCACAAGAATATATCTGACTAGTAAGAATTTTAAAATCTATGTATTCATATCTCTCTGTAAGTGAGTCAAGTGGGTGTAAAGCGGCATAAACACAGCAGTGAAAAGCAGCTAAACCCCATTATAAAAATAAATTACTTTTAAAAACCAATGAAACAAAGACAGTGAAAGAGAGAGAAATTCTTACACAATTCATTCAGGGGCTGTGATGCAACCTGGATTGACCATATCTAGACCCACAGCTGGATGAGACATAAGGGTGGACACTCTTGGGGCTGAGAGGTTTGGTGAGGTTGGGTGAGCAAACGCAGACCCTTTAAAGTAATACTGCGTGGTACCCATCCCATGGGTCCCAAATCTCCAGGTTCAAGGGCATCTTCCTACATCGAAAACATGCATGAGAAACCCAGAAGATGGAACACCGTGTGATTGGGAAAGGTTTCTAAAACGCACCTCATTTCTAATCTCCTTGTGCTCGGTTTCGCCATTCCAGCCGCTTTACTAGCAATCTCCCTACTTGGAGCATCAGCACCTTTAACCTCCTGTTCCGTACAGGTGGCAATTTTTCCTGAGGATGAACGGGAAGAAGGGGGACCAATGAGAGAGTAGCTCTAGGTGTTGGGACAGGCACAGGTCACTCTATTTTCCCATCAGAAAGAAGAAATAACCACAGGCTCAGCCTGGCCCCCGCAACCAGAATAGGGCCTGAAGCAATCCTGCGCTTTTGCGGCCAGCTCCCAAAAAAGCGAGTTGAAAATTGGAGCTGAGGGGCACTGCAATTCTCAAACCTGCAGAGTTATAAATGATAACTCTCGTCCACAAATAAATTGAGGGAAGGAAACGAAGAGGATTTGAAAGCAAGGCAGTATTGCAGGAAACAGATTTCAGGAGGTAGATTCGAATTGCCTTTAAAGCACATGAAAAGCGGCAAAACGTCGACAGTGATGCCCTTGGACAAAAAGGGCCTATGCGTTTTTTCCTGAATATATTCAGGAAAAAACGCATAGGCCCTTTTTGGCCAACCAAGCAACCTGGAAAGCAAATCCGCGCTACAAAGAAGTCTCGTTTCCCATTGGTCAAAAGGGCCATGCTGAAAAAAGTGTCAAAACCAGAAATGCAGGACAGGCCATGGAGAAATGGGAGCCTTGCTACGCTGATGGGCGGGATATAAATTGCCAACAGCCACTCCGCAGAAGTGTACTGTGTGTCCTGAAACGTCTAAAAAACACAGCCTAGAGAGCATAGGGCACTTCCACTCATGGGTGTTTAAATTGGGAAAACTAAAAATCAGCAAGACACAGGCACCCCAAAGTTTAGGTCTGCTCTCTTGACAAGAACCTCCACTTCATTTCACCTTAAGTATCCCAGGAAAGAGAAAAATGGATAAAGAAGTTGTGGTCCTTATGTACAATGGAATATCACTCAGCCATGAAATCAATGTCATAAGGCTAGTAGCAGCATGATGAGTGGATTTAGGTACGGCGATTCTAAGTGAAATAAGTCACAAAGAAAAAGACACTTATCATAAGATATCACTTCTAGAGGGAATGTAAAAACCGTTAAACTTGAACTGAATTACAAAACAGAACAGACTCACACATTTAGAAAAAACACTATGGCTGCTTAACGGGAAAGGTGAGGTGGGGTGATGCATAAAACAAGGGTTTCAAATTAGCTCAGATACCGTTCCATAAACCCAATATGTAATAGACAAGACCTACTCCTTGCTCAGTGAACTGGACTCAACACCCCCTATTCAGCGCACAAGTATATATCTGACTAGTAAGAATTTTAAAATCTATATATTCATATCTCTCTGTAAGTGAGTCAAGTGGGTGTAAAGCGGCATAAACACAGCAGTGAAAAGCAGCTAAACCCCATTATAAAAATAAATTACTTTTAAAAACCAATGAAACAAATACAGTGAAAGAGAGAGAAATTCTTACACAATTCATTCAGGGGCTGTGATGCAACCTGGATTGACCATATCTAGACCCACAGCTGGATGAGACATAAGGGTGGACACTCTTGGGGCTGAGAGGTTTGGTGAGGTTGGGAGAGCAAACGCAGACCCTTTAAAGTAATACTGCGTGGTACCCATCCCATGGGTCCCAAATCTCCAGGTTCAAGGGCATCTTCCTACATCGAAAACATGCATGAGAAACCCAGAAGATGGAACACCGTGTGATGGGGAAAGGTTTCTAAAACACACCTCATTTCTAATCTCCTTGTGCTCGGTTTCGCCATTCCAGCCGCTTTACTAGCAATCTCCCTACTTGGAGCATCAGCACCTTTAATCTCCTGTTCCGTACAGGTGGCAATTTGTCCTGAGGATGAACGGGAAGAAGGGGGACCAATGAGAGAGTAGCTCTAGGTGTTGGGACAGGCACAGGTCACTCTATTTTCCCATCAGGAAGAAGAAATAACCACAGGCTCAGCCTGGCCCACACAACCAGAATAGGGCCTGAAGCAATCCTGCGCTTTTGCGGCCAGCTCCCAAAAAAGCGAGTTGAAAAATGGAGCTCAGGGGCACTGCAATTTTCAAACCTGCAGAGATATAAATGATAACTCTCGTCCACAAATAAATTGAGGGAAGGCAACGAAGAGGATTTGAAAGCAAGGCAGAATTGCAGCAAACCGATTTCAGGAGGTAGATTCGAATCGCCTTTAAAGCACATGAAAAGCGGCAAAACGTCGACAGTGATGCCCTTGGCCAAATAGGGCGTATGCGTTTTTTCCTGAATATATTCAGGAAAAAACGCATACGCCCTTTTTGGCCAACCAAGCAACCTGGAAAGGCAAATCTGCGCTACAAAGAAGTCTCGCTTCCCATTGGTCAAAAGGGCCATGCTGAAAAAAAAGTGTCAAAACCAGACATGCAGGACAGGCCATTGAGAAATGGGAGCCTTGCTACGCTGATGAGCGGAATGTAAATTGCCAACAGCCACTCCGAAGAAGTGTACTGTGTGTCCTGAAACATCTAAAAAACACAGCCTAGAGAGCATAGGGCACTTCCACTCATGGGTGTTTAAATTGGGAAAACTAAAAATCAGCAAGACACAGGCACCCCAAAGTTTAGGGCTGCTCTGTTGACAAGAACCTGCACTTCATTTCACCTTAAGTATCCCAGGAAAGAGAAAAATGGATAAAGAAGTTGTGGTCCTTATGTACAATGGAATATCACTCAGCCATGAAATCAATGTCATAAGGCTAGTAGCAGCATGATGAGTGGATTTAGGTACGGCGATTCTAAGTGAAATCAGTCACACAGAAAAAGACACTTATCATAAGATATCACATCTACAGGGAATGTAAAAACTGTTACACTTGAACTGAATTACAAAACAGAACAGAGACACACATTTAGAAAACACACTATGGCTGCTTAACGGGAAAGTTGAGGTGGGGTGATGCATAAAACAAGGGTTTCAAATTAGCTCAGATACCGTTCCATAAACCCAATATGTAATAGACAAGACCTACTCCTTGCTCAGTGATCTGGACTCAACACCCCTTATTCAGTGAACAGGTATATATCTGACTAGTAAGAATTTTAAAACCTATGTATTGATATCTCTCTGTAAGTGAGTCTAGTGGGTATAAAGCGGCATAAACACAGCAGTGAAAAGCAGCTAAATCCCATTATAAAAATTAATTACTTTTAAAAACCCATGAAACAAAGACAGTGAAAGAGAGAGAAATTCTTACACAATACATTCAGGGGCTGTGATGCAACCTGGATTGACCATATCTAGACCCACAGCTGGATGAGACATAAGGGTGGACACTCTTGGGGCTGAGAGGTTTGGTGAGGTTGGGTGACCAAACGCAGACCCTTTAAACAAATACTGCGTGGTACCCATCCCATGGGTCCCAAATCTCCAGGTTCAAGGGCATCTTCCTACATCGAAAACATGCATGAGAAACCCAGAAGATGGAACACCGTGTGATGGGGAAAGGTTTCTAAAACACACCTCATTTCTAATCTCCTTGTGCTCGGTTTCGCCATTCCAGCCGCTTTACTAGCAATCTCCCTACTTGGAGCATCAGCACCTTTAATCTCCTGTTCCGTACAGGTGGCAATTTGTCCTGAGGATGAACGGGAAGAAGGGGGACCAATGAGAGAGTAGCTCTAGGTGTTGGGACAGGCACAGGTCACTCTATTTTCCCATCAGGAAGAAGAAATAACCACAGGCTCAGCCTGGCCCACACAACCAGAATAGGGCCTGAAGCAATCCTGCGCTTTTGCGGCCAGCTCCCAAAAAAGCGAGTTGAAAAATGGAGCTCAGGGGCACTGCAATTTTCAAACCTGCAGAGATATAAATGATAACTCTCGTCCACAAATAAATTGAGGGAAGGCAACGAAGAGGATTTGAAAGCAAGGCAGAATTGCAGCAAACCGATTTCAGGAGGTAGATTCGAATCGCCTTTAAAGCACATGAAAAGCGGCAAAACGTCGACAGTGATGCCCTTGGCCAAATAGGGCGTATGCGTTTTTTCCTGAATATATTCAGGAAAAAACGCATACGCCCTTTTCGGCCAACCAAGCAACCTGGAAAGGCAAATCAGCGCTACAAACAAGTCTCGCTTCCCATTGGTCAAAAGGGCCATGCTGAAAAAAGTGTCAAAACCAGAAATGCAGGACAGGCCATTGAGAAATGGGAGCCTTGCTACGCTGATGGGCGGGATGTAAATTGCCAACAGACACTCTGGAGAAGTGTACGGTGTGTCCTGAAACATCTAAAAAACACAGCCTAGCGAGCATAGGGCACTTCCACTCATGGGTGTATAAATTGGGAAAACTAAAAATCAGCAAGACACAGGCACCCCAAAGTTTAGGGCTGCTCTCTTGGCAAGAACCTCCACTTCATTACACCTTAAATATCCCAGGAAAGAGAAAAATGGATAAAGAAGTAGTGGTCCTTATGTACAATGGAATATCACTCAGCCATGAAATCAATGTCATAAGGGTAGTAGCAGCATGATGAGTGGATTTAGGTACGGCGATTCTAAGTGAAATAAGTCACAAAGAAAAAGACACTTATCATAAGATATCACTTCTAGAGGGAATGTAAAAACCGTTAAACTTGAACTGAATTACAAAACAGAACAGACTCACACATTTAGAAAAAACACTATGGCTGCTTAACGGGAAAGGTGAGGTGGGGTGATGCATAAAACAAGGGTTTCAAATTAGCTCAGATACCGTTCCATAAACCCAATATGTAATAGACAAGACCTACTCCTTGCTCAGTGAACTGGACTCAACACCCCCTATTCACTGCACAAGAATATATCTGACTAATAAGAATTTTCAAACCTATGTATTGATATCTCTCTGTAAGTGAGTCAAGTGGGTGTAAAGCGGCATAAACACAGCAGTGAAAAGCAGCTAAAGCCCATTATAAACATAAATTACTTTTAAAAACCCATGAAACAAAGACAGTGAAAGAGAGAGAAATTCTTACACAATTCATTCAGGGGCTGTGATGCAACCTGGATTGACCATATCTAGACCCACAGCTGGATGAGACATAAGGGTGGACACTCTTGGGCCCTAGAGGTTTGGTGAGGTTGGGTGAGCAAACGCAGACCCTTGAAAGAAATACTGCGTGGTACCCATCCCATGGGTCCCAAATCTCCAGGTTCAAGGGCATCTTCCTACATCGAAAACATGCATGAGAAACCCAGAAGATGGAACACCGTGTGATGGGGAAAGGTTTCTAAAACACACCTCATTTCTAATCTCCTTGTGCTCGGTTTCGCCATTCCAGCCGCTTTACTAGCAATCTCCCTACTTGGAGCATCAGCACCTTTAATCTCCTGTTCCGTACAGGTGGCAATTTGTCCTGAGGATGAACGGGAAGAAGGGGGACCAATGAGAGAGTAGCTCTAGGTGTTGGGACAGGCACAGGTCACTCTATTTTCCCATCAGGAAGAAGAAATAACCACAGGCTCAGCCTGGCCCACACAACCAGAATAGGGCCTGAAGCAATCCTGCGCTTTTGCGGCCAGCTCCCAAAAAAGCGAGTTGAAAAATGGAGCTCAGGGGCACTGCAATTTTCAAACCTGCAGAGATATAAATGATAACTCTCGTCCACAAATAAATTGAGGGAAGGCAACGAAGAGGATTTGAAAGCAAGGCAGAATTGCAGCAAACCGATTTCAGGAGGTAGATTCGAATCGCCTTTAAAGCACATGAAAAGCGGCAAAACGTCGACAGTGATGCCCTTGGCCAAATAGGGCGTATGCGTTTTTTCCTGAATATATTCAGGAAAAAACGCATACGCCCTTTTTGGCCAACCAAGCAACCTGGAAAGGCAAATCTGCGCTACAAAGAAGTCTCGCTTCCCATTGGTCAAAAGGGCCATGCTGAAAAAAAAGTGTCAAAACCAGACATGCAGGACAGGCCATTGAGAAATGGGAGCCTTGCTACGCTGATGAGCGGAATGTAAATTGCCAACAGCCACTCCGAAGAAGTGTACTGTGTGTCCTGAAACATCTAAAAAACACAGCCTAGAGAGCATAGGGCACTTCCACTCATGGGTGTTTAAATTGGGAAAACTAAAAATCAGCAAGACACAGGCACCCCAAAGTTTAGGGCTGCTCTGTTGACAAGAACCTGCACTTCATTTCACCTTAAGTATCCCAGGAAAGAGAAAAATGGATAAAGAAGTTGTGTTCCTTATGTACAATGGAATATCACTCAGCCATGAAATCAATGTCATAAGGCTAGTAGCAGCATGATGAGTGGATTTAGGTACGGCGATTCTAAGTGAAATCAGTCACACAGAAAAAGACACTTATCATAAGATATCACATCTACAGGGAATGTAAAAACTGTTACACTTGAACTGAATTACAAAACAGAACAGAGACACACATTTAGAAAACACACTATGGCTGCTTAACGGGAAAGTTGAGGTGGGGTGATGCATAAAACAAGGGTTTCAAATTAGCTCAGATACCGTTCCATAAACCCAATATGTAATAGACAAGACCTACTCCTTGCTCAGTGAACTGGACTCAACACCCCCTATTCAGCGCACAAGTATATATCTGACTAGTAAGAATTTTAAAACCTATGTATTCATATCTCTCTGTAAGTGAGTCAAGTGGGTGTAAAGCGGCATAAACACAGCAGTGAAAAGCAGCTAAACCCCATTATAAAAATAAATTACTTTTAAAAACCAATGAAACAAAGACAGTGAAAGAGAGAGAAATTCTTACACAATTCATTCAGGGGCTGTGATGCAACCTGGATTGACCATATCTAGACCCACAGCTGGATGAGACATAAGGGTGGACGCTCTTGGGGCTGAGAGGTTTGGTGAGGTTGGGTGAGCAAACGCAGACCCTTTAAAGTAATACTGCGTGGTACCCATCCCATGGGTCCCAAATCTCCAGGTTCAAGGGCATCTTCCTACATCGAAAACATGCATGAGAAACCCAGAAGATGGAACACCGTGTGATTGGGAAAGGTTTCTAAAACGCACCTCATTTCTAATCTCCTTGTGCTCGGTTTCGCCATTCCAGCCGCTTTACTAGCAATCTCCCTACTTGGAGCATCAGCACCTTTAACCTCCTGTTCCGTACAGGTGGCAATTTTTCCTGAGGATGAACGGGAAGAAGGGGGACCAATGAGAGAGTAGCTCTAGGTGTTGGGACAGGCACAGGTCACTCTATTTTCCCATCAGAAAGAAGAAATAACCACAGGCTCAGCCTGGCCCCCGCAACCAGAATAGGGCCTCAAGCAATCCTGCGCTTTTGCGGCCAGCTCGCAAAAAAGCGAGTTGAAAATTGGAGCTGAGGGGCACTGCAATTCTCAAACCTGCAGAGTTATAAATGATAACTCTCGTCCACAAATAAATTGAGGGAAGGAAACGAAGAGGATTTGAAAGCAAGGCAGTATTGCAGGAAACAGATTTCAGGAGGTAGATTCGAATTGCCTTTAAAGCACATGAAAAGCGGCAAAACGTCGACAGTGATGCCCTTGGCCAAAAAGGGCCTATGCGTTTTTTCCTGAATATATTCAGGAAAAAACGCATAGGCCCTTTTTGGCCAACCAAGCAACCTGGAAAGCAAATCAGCGCTACAAAGAAGTCTCGTTTCCCATTGGTCAAAAGGGCCATGCTGAAAAAAGTGTCAAAACCAGAAATGCAGGACAGGCCATGGAGAAATGGGAGCCTTGCTACGCTGATGGGCGGGATGTAAATTGCCAACAGCCACTCCGCAGAAGTGTACTGTGTGTCCTGAAACGTCTAAAAAACACAGCCTAGAGAGCATAGGGCACTTCCACTCATGGGTGTTTAAATTGGGAAAACTAAAAATCAGCAAGACACAGGCACCCCAAAGTTTAGGGCTGCTCTCTTGACAAGAACCTCCACTTCATTTCACCTTAAGTATCCCAGGAAAGAGAAAAATGGATAAAGAAGTTGTGGTCCTTATGTACAATGGAATATCACTCAGCCATGAAATCAATGTCATAAGGCTAGTAGCAGCATGATGAGTGGATTTAGGTACGGCGATTTTAAGTGAAATAAGTTACAAAGAAAAAGACACTTATCATAAGATATCACTTCTAGACGGAATGTAAAAACCGTTACACTTGAATTGAATTACAAAACAGAACAGACTCACACATTTAGAAAAAACACTATGGCTGCTTAACGGGAAAGGTGAGGTGTGGTGATGCATCAAACAAGGGTTTCAAATTAGCTCAGATACAGTTCAAAAAACGTAATATGTAATAGACAAGACCTACTCCTTGCTCAGTGATCTGGACTCAACACCCCTTATTCAGTGAACAGGTATATATCTGACTAGTAAGAATTTTAAAACCTATGTGTTGATATCTCTCTGTAAGTGAGTCTAGTGGGTATAAAGCGGCATAAACACAGCAGTGAAAAGCAGCTAAATCCCATTATAAAAATTAATTACTTTTAAAAACCCATGAAACAAAGACAGTGAAAGAGAGAGAAATTCTTACACAATACATTCAGGGGCTGTGATGCAACCTGGATTGACCATATCTAGACCCACAGCTGGATGAGACATAAGGGTGGACACTCTTGGGGCTGAGAGGTTTGGTGAGGTTGGGTGACCAAACGCAGACCCTTTAAACAAATACTGCGTGGTACCCATCCCATGGGTCCCAAATCTCCAGGTTCAAGGGCATCTTCCTACATCGAAAACATGCATGAGAAACCCAGAAGATGGAACACCGTGTGATGGGGAAAGGTTTCTAAAACACACCTCATTTCTAATCTCCTTGTGCTCGGTTTCGCCATTCCAGCCGCTTTACTAACAATCTCCCTACTTGGAGCATCAGCACCTTTAACCTCCTGGTCCGTACAGGTGGCAATTTGTCCTGAGGATGAACGGGAAGAAGGGGGACCAATGAGAGAGTAGCTCTAGGTGTTGGGACAGGCACAGGTCACTCTATTTTCCCATCAGGAAGAAGAAATAACCACAGGCTCAGCCTGGCCCACACAACCAAAATAGGGCCTGAAGCTATCCTGCGCTTTTGCGGCCAGCTCACAAAAAAGCGAGTTGAAAAATGGAGCTCAAGGGCACTTCAATTCTCAAAGATATCTGCAGAGATATAAATGATAACTCTCGTCCACAAATAAATTGAGGGAAGGCAACAAAGAGGATTTGAAAGCAATGCAGAATTGCAGCAAACCGATTTCAGGAGGTAGATTCGAATCGCCTTTGAAGCACATGAAAAGCGGCAAAACGTCGACAGTGATGCCCTTGGCCAAAAAGGGCGTATGCGTTTTTTACTGAATATATTCTGGAAAAAACGCATACGCCCTTTTTGGCCAACCAAGCAACCTGGAAAGGCAAATCAGCGCTACAAAGAAGTCTCGCTTCCCATTGGTCAAAAGGGCCATGCTGAAAAAAGTGTCAAAACCAGAAATGCAGGACAGGCCATTGAGAAATGGGAGCCTTGCTACGCTGATGGGCGGGATGTAAATTGCCAACAGACACTCTGGAGAAGTGTACGGTGTGTCCTGAAACATCTAAAAAACACAGCCTAGAGAGCATAGGGCACTTCCACTCATGGGTGTATAAATTGGGAAAACTAAAAATCAGCAAGACACAGGCACCCCTAAGTTTAGGGCTGCTCTCTTGGCAAGAACCTCCACTTCATTACACCTTAAATATCCCAGGAAAGAGAAAAATGGATAAAGAAGTAGTGGTCCTTATGTACAATGGAATATCACTCAGCCATGAAATCAATGTCATAAGGGTAGTAGCAGCATGATGAGTGGATTTAGGTACGGCGATTCTAAGTGAAATAAGTCACAAAGAAAAAGACACTTATCATAAGATATCACTTCTAGAGGGAATGTAAAAACCGTTAAACTTGAACTGAATTACAAAACAGAACAGACTCACACATTTAGAAAAAACACTATGGCTGCTTAACGGGAAAGGTGAGGTGGGGTGATGCATAAAACAAGGGTTTCAAATTAGCTCAGATACCGTTCCATAAACCCAATATGTAATAGACAAGACCTACTCCTTGCTCAGTGAACTGGACTCAACACCCCCTATTCACTGCACAAGAATATATCTGACTAATAAGAATTTTCATACCTATGTATTGATATCTCTCTGTAAGTGAGTCAAGTGGGTGTAAAGCGGCATAAACACAGCAGTGAAAAGCAGCTAAACCCCATTATAAACATAAATTACTTTTAAAAACCCATGAAACAAAGACAGTGAAAGAGAGAGAAATTCTTACACAATTCATTCAGGGGCTGTGATGCAACCTGGATTGACCATACCTAGACCCACAGCTGGATGAGACATAAGGGTGGACACTCTTGGGCCCTAGAGGTTTGGTGAGGTTGGGTGAGCAAACGCAGACCCTTGAAAGAAATACTGCGTGGTACCCATCCCATGGGTCCCAAATCTCCAGGTTCAAGGGCATCTTCCTACATCGAAAACATGCATGAGAAACCCAGAAGATGGAACACCGTGTGATGGGGAAAGGTTTCTAAAACACACCTCATTTCTAATCTCCTTGTGCTCGGTTTCGCCATTCCAGCCGCTTTACTAGCAATCTCCCTACTTGGAGCATCAGCACCTTTAATCTCCTGTTCCGTACAGGTGGCAATTTGTCCTGAGGATGAACGGGAAGAAGGGGGACCAATGAGAGAGTAGCTCTAGGTGTTGGGACAGGCACAGGTCACTCTATTTTCCCATCAGGAAGAAGAAATAACCACAGGCTCAGCCTGGCCCACACAACCAGAATAGGGCCTGAAGCAATCCTGCGCTTTTGCGGCCAGCTCCCAAAAAAGCGAGTTGAAAAATGGAGCTCAGGGGCACTGCAATTTTCAAACCTGCAGAGATATAAATGATAACTCTCGTCCACAAATAAATTGAGGGAAGGCAACGAAGAGGATTTGAAAGCAAGGCAGAATTGCAGCAAACCGATTTCAGGAGGTAGATTCGAATCGCCTTTAAAGCACATGAAAAGCGGCAAAACGTCGACAGTGATGCCCTTGGCCAAATAGGGCGTATGCGTTTTTTCCTGAATATATTCAGGAAAAAACGCATACGCCCTTTTTGGCCAACCAAGCAACCTGGAAAGGCAAATCTGCGCTACAAAGAAGTCTCGCTTCCCATTGGTCAAAAGGGCCATGCTGAAAAAAAAGTGTCAAAACCAGACATGCAGGACAGGCCATTGAGAAATGGGAGCCTTGCTACGCTGATGAGCGGAATGTAAATTGCCAACAGCCACTCCGAAGAAGTGTACTGTGTGTCCTGAAACATCTAAAAAACACAGCCTAGAGAGCATAGGGCACTTCCACACATGGGTGTTTAAATTGGGAAAACTAAAATCAGCAAGACACAGGCACCCCAAAGTTTAGGGCTGCTCTGTTGACAAGAACCTCCACTTCATTTCACCTTAAGTATCCCAGGAAAGAGAAAAATGGATAAAGAAGTTGTGGTCCTTATGTACAATGGAATATCACTCAGCCATGAAATCAATGTCATAAGGCTAGTAGCAGCATGATGAGTGGATTTAGGTACGGCGATTCTAAGTGAAATAAGTCACAAAGAAAAAGACACTTATCATAAGATATCACTTCTAGAGGGAATGTAAAAACCGTTAAACTTGAACTGAATTACAAAACAGAACAGACTCACACATTTAGAAAAAACACTATGGCTGCTTAACGGGAAAGGTGAGGTGGGGTGATGCATAAAACAAGGGTTTCAAATTAGCTCAGATACCGTTCCATAAACCCAATATGTAATAGACAAGACCTACTCCTTGCTCAGTGAACTGGACTCAACACCCCCTATTCAGCGCACAAGTATATATCTGACTAGTAAGAATTTTAAAATCTATATATTCATATCTCTCTGTAAGTGAGTCAAGTGGGTGTAAAGCGGCATAAACACAGCAGTGAAAAGCAGCTAAACCCCATTATAAAAATAAATTACTTTTAAAAACCAATGAAACAAATACAGTGAAAGAGAGAGAAATTCTTACACAATTCATTCAGGGGCTGTGATGCAACCTGGATTGACCATATCTAGACCCACAGCTGGATGAGACATAAGGGTGGACACTCTTGGGGCTGAGAGGTTTGGTGAGGTTGGGTGAGCAAACGCAGACCCTTTAAAGTAATACTGCGTGGTACCCATCCCATGGGTCCCAAATCTCCAGGTTCAAGGGCATCTTCCTACATCGAAAACATGCATGAGAAACCCAGAAGATGGAACACCGTGTGATTGGGAAAGGTTTCTAAAACGCACCTCATTTCTAATCTCCTTGTGCTCGGTTTCGCCATTCCAGCCGCTTTACTAGCAATCTCCCTACTTGGAGCATCAGCACCTTTAACCTCCTGTTCCGTACAGGTGGCAATTTTTCCTGAGGATGAACGGGAAGAAGGGGGACCAATGAGAGAGTAGCTCTAGGTGTTGGGACAGGCACAGGTCACTCTATTTTCCCATCAGAAAGAAGAAATAACCACAGGCTCAGCCTGGCCCCCGCAACCAGAATAGGGCCTGAAGCAATCCTGCGCTTTTGCGGCCAGCTCGCAAAAAAGCGAGTTGAAAATTGGAGCTCAGGGGCACTGCAATTCTCAAACCTGCAGAGTTATAAATGATAACTCTCGTCCACAAATAAATTGAGGGAAGGAAACGAAGAGGATTTGAAAGCAAGGCAGTATTGCAGGAAACAGATTTCAGGAGGTAGATTCGAATTGCCTTTAAAGCACATGAAAAGCGGCAAAACGTCGACAGTGATGCCCTTGGCCAAAAAGGGCCTATGCGTTTTTTCCTGAATATATTCAGGAAAAAACGCATAGGCCCTTTTTGGCCAACCAAGCAACCTGGAAAGCAAATCAGCGCTACAAAGAAGTCTCGTTTCCCATTGGTCAAAAGGGCCATGCTGAAAAAAGTGTCAAAACCAGAAATGCAGGACAGGCCATGGAGAAATGGGAGCCTTGCTACGCTGATGGGCGGGATGTAAATTGCCAACAGCCACTCCGCAGAAGTGTACTGTGTGTCCTGAAACGTCTAAAAAACACAGCCTAGAGAGCATAGGGCACTTCCACTCATGGGTGTTTAAATTGGGAAAACTAAAAATCAGCAAGACACAGGCACCCCAAAGTTTAGGGCTGCTCTCTTGACAAGAACCTCCACTTCATTTCACCTTAAGTATCCCAGGAAAGAGAAAAATAGATAAAGAAGTTGTGGTCCTTATGTACAATGGAATATCACTCAGCCATGAAATCAATGTCATAAGGCTAGTAGCAGCATGATGAGTGTATTTAGGTACGGCGATTCTAAGTGAAATAAGTCACAAAGAAAAAGTCACTTATCATAAGATATCACTTCTAGACGGAATGTAAAAACCGTTACACTTGAATTGAATTACAAAACAGAACAGACTCACACATTTAGAAAAAACACTATGGCTGCTTAACGGGAAAGGTGAGGTGGGGTGATGCATCAAACAAGGGTTTCAAATTAGCTCAGATACAGTTCAAAAAACGTAATATGTAATAGACAAGACCTACTCCTTGCTCAGTGATCTGGACTCAACACCCCTTATTCAGTGAACAGGTATATATATGACTAGTAAGAATTTTAAAACCTATGTATTGATATCTCTCTGTAAGTGAGTCTAGTGGGTATAAAGCAGCATAAACACAGCAGTGAAAAGCAGCTAAATCCCATTATAAAAATTAATTACTTTTAAAAACCCATGAAACAAAGACAGTGAAAGAGAGAGAAATTCTTACACAATACATTCAGGGGCTGTGATGCAACCTGGATTGACCATATCTAGACCCACAGCTGGATGAGACATAAGGGTGGACACTCTTGGGGCTGAGAGGTTTGGTGAGGTTGGGTGACCAAACGCAGACCCTTTAAACAAATACTGCGTGGTACCCATCCCATGGGTCCCAAATCTCCAGGTTCAAGGGCATCTTCCTACATCGAAAACATGCATGAGAAACCCAGAAGATGGAACACCGTGTGATGGGGAAAGGTTTCTAAAACACACCTCATTTCTAATCTCCTTGTGCTCGGTTTCGCCATTCCAGCCACTTTACTAGCAATCTCCCTACTTGGAGCATCAGCACCTTTAACCTCCTGGTCCGTACAGGTGGCAATTTGTCCTGAGGATGAACGGGAAGAAGGGGGACCAATGAGAGAGTAGCTCTAGGTGTTGGGACAGGCACAGGTCACTCTATTTTCCCATCAGGAAGAAGAAATAACCACAGGCTCAGCCTGGCCCACACAACCAAAATAGGGCCTGAAGCTATCCTGCGCTTTTGCGGCCAGCTCACAAAAAAGCGAGTTGAAAAATGGAGCTCAAGGGCACTGCAATTCTCAAAGATATCTGCAGAGATATAAATGATAACTTTCGTCCACAAATAAATTGAGGGAAGGCAACAAAGAGGATTTGAAAGCAATGCAGAATTGCAGCAAACCGATTTCAGGAGGTAGATTCGAATCGCCTTTGAAGCACATGAAAAGCGGCAAAACGTCGACAGTGATGCCCTTGGCCAAAAAGGGCGTATGCGTTTTTTACTGAATATATTCTGGAAAAAACGCATACGCCCTTTTTGGCCAACCAAGCAACCTGGAAAGGCAAATCAGCGCTACAAAGAAGTCTCGCTTCCCATTGGTCAAAAGGGCCATGCTGAAAAAAGTGTCAAAACCAGAAATGCAGGACAGGCCATTGAGAAATGGGAGCCTAGCTAGGCTGATGGGCGGGATGTAAATTGCCAACAGACACTCTGGAGAAGTGTACGGTGTGTCCTGAAACATCTAAAAAACACAGCCTAGAGAGCATAGGGCACTTCCACTCATGGGTGTATAAATTGGGAAAACTAAAAATCAGCAAGACACAGGCACCCCAAAGTTTAGGGCTGCTCTCTTGGCAAGAACCTCCACTTCATTACACCTTAAATATCCCAGGAAAGAGAAAAATGGATAAAGAAGTAGTGGTCCTTATGTACAATGGAATATCACTCAGCCATGAAATCAATGTCATAAGGGTAGTAGCAGCATGATGAGTGGATTTAGGTACGGCGATTCTAAGTGAAATAAGTCACAAAGAAAAAGACACTTATCATAAGATATCACTTCTAGAGGGAATGTAAAAACCGTTAAACTTGAACTGAATTACAAAACAGAACAGACTCACACATTTAGAAAAAACACTATGGCTGCTTAACGGGAAAGGTGAGGTGGGGTGATGCATAAAACAAGGGTTTCAAATTAGCTCAGATACCGTTCCATAAACCCAATATGTAATAGACAAGACCTACTCCTTGCTCAGTGAACTGGACTCAACACCCCCTATTCACTGCACAAGAATATATCTGACTAATAAGAATTTTCAAACCTATGTATTGATATCTCTCTGTAAGTGAGTCAAGTGGGTGTAAAGCGGCATAAACACAGCAGTGAAAAGCAGCTAAACCCCATTATAAACATAAATTACTTTTAAAAACCCATGAAACAAAGACAGTGAAAGAGAGAGAAATTCTTACACAATTCATTCAGGGGCTGTGATGCAACCTGGATTGACCATATCTAGACCCACAGCTGGATGAGACATAAGGGTGGACACTCTTGGGGCTGAGAGGTTTGGTGAGGTTGGGAGAGCAAACGCAGACCCTTGAAAGAAATACTGCGTGGTACCCATCCCATGGGTCCCAAATCTCCAGGTTCAAGGGCATCTTCCTACATCGAAAACATGCATGAGAAACCCAGAAGATGGAACACCGAGTGATGGGGAAAGGTTTCTAAAACACACCTCATTTCTAATCTCCTTGTGCTCGGTTTCGCCATTCCAGCCGCTTTACTAGCAATCTCCCTACTTGGAGCATCAGCACCTTTAATCTCCTGTTCCGTACAGGTGGCAATTTGTCCTGAGGATGAACGGGAAGAAGGGGGACCAATGAGAGAGTAGCTCTAGGTGTTGGGACAGGCACAGGTCACTCTATTTTCCCATCAGGAAGAAGAAATAACCACAGGCTCAGCCTGGCCCACACAACCAGAATAGGGCCTGAAGCAATCCTGCGCTTTTGCGGCCAGCTCCCAAAAAAGCGAGTTGAAAAATGGAGCTCAGGGGCACTGCAATTTTCAAACCTGCAGAGATATAAATGATAACTCTCGTCCACAAATAAATTGAGGGAAGGCAACGAAGAGGATTTGAAAGCAAGGCAGAATTGCAGCAAACCGATTTCAGGAGGTAGATTCGAATCGCCTTTAAAGCACATGAAAAGCGGCAAAACGTCGACAGTGATGCCCTTGGCCAAATAGGGCGTATGCGTTTTTTCCTGAATATATTCAGGAAAAAACGCATACGCCCTTTTTGGCCAACCAAGCAACCTGGAAAGGCAAATCTGCGCTACAAAGAAGTCTCGCTTCCCATTGGTCAAAAGGGCCATGCTGAAAAAAAAGTGTCAAAACCAGACATGCAGGACAGGCCATTGAGAAATGGGAGCCTTGCTACGCTGATGAGCGGAATGTAAATTGCCAACAGCCACTCCGAAGAAGTGTACTGTGTGTCCTGAAACATCTAAAAAACACAGCCTAGAGAGCATAGGGCACTTCCACTCATGGGTGTTTAAATTGGGAAAACTAAAAATCAGCAAGACACAGGCACCCCAAAGTTTAGGGCTGCTCTGTTGACAAGAACCTGCACTTCATTTCACCTTAAGTATCCCAGGAAAGAGAAAAATGGATAAAGAAGTTGTGGTCCTTATGTACAATGGAATATCACTCAGCCATGAAATCAATGTCATAAGGCTAGTAGCAGCATGATGAGTGGATTTAGGTACGGCGATTCTAAGTGAAATCAGTCACACAGAAAAAGACACTTATCATAAGATATCACATCTACAGGGAATGTAAAAACTGTTACACTTGAACTGAATTACAAAACAGAACAGAGACACACATTTAGAAAACACACTATGGCTGCTTAACGGGAAAGTTGAGGTGGGGTGATGCATAAAACAAGGGTTTCAAATTAGCTCAGATACCGTTCCATAAACCCAATATGTAATAGACAAGACCTACTCCTTGCTCAGTGAACTGGACTCAACACCCCCTATTCACTGCACAAGAATATATCTGACTAGTAAGAATTTTAAAATCTATGTATTCATATCTCTCTGTAAGTGAGTCAAGTGGGTGTAAAGCGGCATAAACACAGCAGTGAAAAGCAGCTAAACCCCATTATAAAAATAAATTACTTTTAAAAACCAATGAAACAAAGACAGTGAAAGAGAGAGAAATTCTTACACAATTCATTCAGGGGCTGTGATGCAACCTGGATTGACCATATCTAGACCCACAGCTGGATGAGACATAAGGGTGGACACTCTTGGGGCTGAGAGGTTTGGTGAGGTTGGGTGAGCAAACGCAGACCCTTTAAAGTAATACTGCGTGGTACCCATCCCATGGGTCCCAAATCTCCAGGTTCAAGGGCATCTTCCTACATCGAAAACATGCATGAGAAACCCAGAAGATGGAACACCGTGTGATTGGGAAAGGTTTCTAAAACGCACCTCATTTCTAATCTCCTTGTGCTCGGTTTCGCCATTCCAGCCGCTTTACTAGCAATCTCCCTACTTGGAGCATCAGCACCTTTAACCTCCTGTTCCGTACAGGTGGCAATTTTTCCTGAGGATGAACGGGAAGAAGGGGGACCAATGAGAGAGTAGCTCTAGGTGTTGGGACAGGCACAGGTCACTCTATTTTCCCATCAGAAAGAAGAAATAACCACAGGCTCAGCCTGGCCCCCGCAACCAGAATAGGGCCTGAAGCAATCCTGCGCTTTTGCGGCCAGCTCCCAAAAAAGCGAGTTGAAAAATGGAGCTCAGGGGCACTGCAATTTTCAAACCTGCAGAGATATAAATGATAACTCTCGTCCACAAATAAATTGAGGGAAGGCAACGAAGAGGATTTGAAAGCAAGGCAGAATTGCAGCAAACCGATTTCAGGAGGTAGATTCGAATCGCCTTTAAAGCACATGAAAAGCGGCAAAACGTCGACAGTGATGCCCTTGGCCAAATAGGGCGTATGCGTTTTTTCCTGAATATATTCAGGAAAAAACGCATACGCCCTTTTTGGCCAACCAAGCAACCTGGAAAGGCAAATCTGCGCTACAAAGAAGTCTCGCTTCCCATTGGTCAAAAGGGCCATGCTGAAAAAAAAGTGTCAAAACCAGACATGCAGGACAGGCCATTGAGAAATGGGAGCCTTGCTACGCTGATGAGCGGAATGTAAATTGCCAACAGCCACTCCGAAGAAGTGTACTGTGTGTCCTGAAACATCTAAAAAACACAGCCTAGAGAGCATAGGGCACTTCCACTCATGGGTGTTTAAATTGGGAAAACTAAAAATCAGCAAGACACAGGCACCCCAAAGTTTAGGGCTGCTCTGTTGACAAGAACCTGCACTTCATTTCACCTTAAGTATCCCAGGAAAGAGAAAAATGGATAAAGAAGTTGTGGTCCTTATGTACAATGGAATATCACTCAGCCATGAAATCAATGTCATAAGGCTAGTAGCAGCATGATGAGTGGATTTAGGTACGGCGATTCTAAGTGAAATCAGTCACACAGAAAAAGACACTTATCATAAGATATCACATCTACAGGGAATGTAAAAACTGTTACACTTGAACTGAATTACAAAACAGAACAGAGACACACATTTAGAAAACACACTATGGCTGCTTAACGGGAAAGTTGAGGTGGGGTGATGCATAAAACAAGGGTTTCAAATTAGCTCAGATACCGTTCCATAAACCCAATATGTAATAGACAAGACCTACTCCTTGCTCAGTGAACTGGACTCAACACCCCCTATTCAGCGCACAAGTATATATCTGACTAGTAAGAATTTTAAAACCTATGTATTCATATCTCTCTGTAAGTGAGTCAAGTGGGTGTAAAGCGGCATAAACACAGCAGTGAAAAGCAGCTAAACCCCATTATAAAAATAAATTACTTTTAAAAACCAATGAAACAAAGACAGTGAAAGAGAGAGAAATTCTTACACAATTGATTCAGGGGCTGTGATGCAACCTGGATTGACCATATCTAGACCCACAGCTGGATGAGACATAAGGGTGGACACTCTTGGGGCTGAGAGGTTTGGTGAGGTTGGGTGAGCAAACGCAGACCCTTTAAAGTAATACTGCGTGGTACCCATCCCATGGGTCCCAAATCTCCAGGTTCAAGGGCATCTTCCTACATCGAAAACATGCATGAGAAACCCAGAAGATGGAACACCGTGTGATTGGGAAAGGTTTCTAAAACGCACCTCATTTCTAATCTCCTTGTGCTCGGTTTCGCCATTCCAGCCGCTTTACAAGCAATCTCCCTACTTGGAGCATCAGCACCTTTAACCTCCTGTTCCGTACAGGTGGCAATTTTTCCTGAGGATGAACGGGAAGAAGGGGGACCAATGAGAGAGTAGCTCTAGGTGTTGGGACAGGCACAGGTCACTCTATTTTCCCATCAGAAAGAAGAAATAACCACAGGCTCAGCCTGGCCCCCGCAACCAGAATAGGGCCTGAAGCAATCCTGCGCTTTTGCGGCCAGCTCGCAAAAAAGCGAGTTGAAAATTGGAGCTCAGGGGCACTGCAATTCTCAAACCTGCAGAGTTATAAATGATAACTCTCGTCCACAAATAAATTGAGGGAAGGAAACGAAGAGGATTTGAAAGCAAGGCAGTATTGCAGGAAACAGATTTCAGGAGGTAGATTCGAATTGCCTTTAAAGCACATGAAAAGCGGCAAAACGTCGACAGTGATGCCCTTGGCCAAAAAGGGCCTATGCGTTTTTTCCTGAATATATTCAGGAAAAAACGCATAGGCCCTTTTTGGCCAACCAAGCAACCTGGAAAGCAAATCAGCACTACAAAGAAGTCTCGTTTCCCATTGGTCAAAAGGGCCATGCTGAAAAAAGTGTCAAAACCAGAAATGCAGGACAGGCCATGGAGAAATGGGAGCCTTGCTACGCTGATGGGCGGGATGTAAATTGCCAACAGCCACTCCGCAGAAGTGTACTGTGTGTCCTGAAACGTCTAAGAAACACAGCCTAGAGAGCATAGGGCACTTCCACTCATGGGTGTTTAAATTGGGAAAACTAAAAATCAGCAAGACACAGGCACCCCAAAGTTTAGGGCTGCTCTCTTGACAAGAACCTCCACTTCATTTCACCTTAAGTATCCCAGGAAAGAGAAAAATGGATAAAGAAGTTGTGGTCCTTATGTACAATGGAATATCACTCAGCCATGAAATCAATGTCATAAGGCTAGTAGCAGCATGATGAGTGGATTTAGGTACGGCGATTCTAAGTGAAATAAGTCACAAAGAAAAAGACACTTATCATAAGATATCACTTCTAGACGGAATGTAAAAACCGTTACACTTGAATTGAATTACAAAACAGAACAGACTCACACATTTAGAAAAAACACTATGGCTGCTTAACGGGAAAGGTGAGGTGGGGTGATGCATCAAACAAGGGTTTCAAATTAGCTCAGATACAGTTCAAAAAACGTAATATGTAATAGACAAGACCTACTCCTTGCTCAGTGATCTGGACTCAACACCCCTTATTCAGTGAACAGGTATATATCTGACTAGTAAGAATTTTAAAACCTATGTATTGATATCTCTCTGTAAGTGAGTCTAGTGGGTATAAAGCGGCATAAACACAGCAGTGAAAAGCAGCTAAATCCCATTATAAAAATTAATTACTTTTAAAAACCCATGAAACAAAGACAGTGAAAGAGAGAGAAATTCTTACACAATTCATTCAGGGGCTGTGATGCAACCTGGATTGACCATATCTAGACCCACAGCTGGATGAGACATAAGGGTGGACACTCTTGGGGCTTAGAGGTTTGGTGAGGTTGGGTGAGCAAACGCAGACCCTTTAAACAAATACTGCGTGGTACCCATCCCATGGGTCCCAAATCTCCAGGTTCAAGGGCATCTTCCTACATCGAAAACATGAATGAGAAACCCAGAAGATGGAACACCGTGTGATGGGGAAAGGTTTCTGAAACACACCTCATTTCTAATCTCCTTGTGCTCGGTTTCGCCATTCCAGCCGCTTTACTAGCAATCTCCCTACTTGGAGCATCAGCACCTTTAATCTCCTGTTCCGTACAGGTGGCAATTTGTCCTGAGGATGAACGGGAAGAAGGGGGACCAATGAGAGAGTAGCTCTAGGTGTTGGGACAGGCACAGGTCACTCTATTTTCCCATCAGGAAGAAGAAATAACCACAGGCTCAGCCTGGCCCACACAACCAGAATAGGGCCTGAAGCAAGCCTGCGCTTTTGCGGCCAGCTCCCAAAAAAGCGAGTTGAAAAATGGAGCTCAGGGGCACTGCAATTTTCAAACCTGCAGAGATATAAATGATAACTCTCGTCCACAAATAAATTGAGGGAAGGCAACGAAGAGGATTTGAAAGCAAGGCAGGATTGCAGCAAACCGATTTCAGGAGGTAGATTCGAATCGCCTTTAAAGCACATGAAAAGCGGCAAAACGTCGACAGTGATGCCCTTGGCCAAATAGGGCGTATGCGTTTTTTCCTGAATATATTCAGGAAAAAACGCATACGCCCTTTTTGGCCAACCAAGCAACCTGGAAAGGCAAATCTGCGCTACAAAGAAGTCTCGCTTCCCATTGGTCAAAGGGGCCATGCTGAAAAAAAAGTGTCAAAACCAGACATGCAGGACAGGCCATTGAGAAATGGGAGCCTTGCTACGCTGATGAGCGGAATGTAAATTGCCAACAGCCACTCCGAAGAAGTGTACTGTGTGTCCTGAAACATCTAAAAAACACAGCCTAGAGAGCATAGGGCACTTCCACTCATGGGTGTTTAAATTGGGAAAACTAAAAATCAGCAAGACTCAGGCACCCCAAAGTTTAGGGCTGCTCTGTTGACAAGAACCTGCACTTCATTTCACCTTAAGTATCCCAGGAAAGAGAAAAATGGATAAAGAAGTTGTGGTCCTTATGTACAATGGAATATCACTCAGCCATGAAATCAATGTCATAAGGCTAGTAGCAGCATGATGAGTGGATTTAGGTACGGCGATTCTAAGTGAAATCAGTCACACAGAAAAAGACACTTATCATAAGATATCACATCTACAGGGAATGTAAAAACTGTTACACTTGAACTGAATTACAAAAAAGAACAGAGACACACATTTAGAAAACACACTATGGCTGCTTAACGGGAAAGTTGAGGTGGGGTGATGCATAAAACAAGGGTTTCAAATTAGCTCAGATACCGTTCCATAAACCCAATATGTAATAGACAAGACCTACTCCTTGCTCAGTGAACTGGACTCAACACCCCCTATTCAGCGCACAAGTATATATCTGACTAGTAAGAATTTTAAAACCTATGTATTCATATCTCTCTGTAAGTGAGTCAAGTGGGTGTAAAGCGGCATAAACACAGCAGTGAAAAGCAGCTAAACCCCATTATAAAAATAAATTACTTTTAAAAACCAATGAAACAAAGACAGTGAAAGAGAGAGAAATTCTTACACAATTGATTCAGGGGCTGTGATGCAACCTGGATTGACCATATCTAGACCCACAGGTGGATGAGACATAAGGGTGGACACTCTTGGGGCTGAGAGGTTTGGTGAGGTTGGGTGAGCAAACGCAGACCCTTTAAAGTAATACTGCGTGGTACCCATCCCATGGGTCCCAAATCTCCAGGTTCAAGGGCATCTTCCTACATCGAAAACATGCATGAGAAACCCAGAAGATGGAACACCGTGTGATTGGGAAAGGTTTCTAAAACGCACCTCATTTCTAATCTCCTTGTGCTCGGTTTCGCCATTCCAGCCGCTTTACAAGCAATCTCCCTACTTGGAGCATCAGCACCTTTAACCTCCTGTTCCGTACAGGTGGCAATTTTTCCTGAGGATGAACGGGAAGAAGGGGGACCAATGAGAGAGTAGCTCTAGGTGTTGGGACAGGCACAGGTCACTCTATTTTCCCATCAGAAAGAAGAAATAACCACAGGCTCAGCCTGGCCCCCGCAACCAGAATAGGGCCTGAAGCAATCCTGCGCTTTTGCGGCCAGCTCGCAAAAAAGCGAGTTGAAAATTGGAGCTCAGGGGCACTGCAATTCTCAAACCTGCAGAGTTATAAATGATAACTCTCGTCCACAAATAAATTGAGGGAAGGAAACGAAGAGGATTTGAAAGCAAGGCAGTATTGCAGGAAACAGATTTCAGGAGGTAGATTCGAATTGCCTTTAAAGCACATGAAAAGCGGCAAAACGTCGACAGTGATGCCCTTGGCCAAAAAGGGCCTATGCGTTTTTTCCTGAATATATTCAGGAAAAAACGCATAGGCCCTTTTTGGCCAACCAAGCAACCTGGAAAGCAAATCAGCGCTACAAAGAAGTCTCGTTTCCCATTGGTCAAAAGGGCCATGCTGAAAAAAGTGTCAAAACCAGAAATGCAGGACAGGCCATGGAGAAATGGGAGCCTTGCTACGCTGATGGGCGGGATGTAAATTGCCAACAGCCACTCCGCAGAAGTGTACTGTGTGTCCTGAAACGTCTAAGAAACACAGCCTAGAGAGCATAGGGCACTTCCACTCATGGGTGTTTAAATTGGGAAAACTAAAAATCAGCAAGACACAGGCACCCCAAAGTTTAGGGCTGCTCTCTTGACAAGAACCTCCACTTCATTTCACCTTAAGTATCCCAGGAAAGAGAAAAATGGATAAAGAAGTTGTGGTCCTTATGTACAATGGAATATCACTCAGCCATGAAATCAATGTCATAAGGCTAGTAGCAGCAAGATGAGTGGATTTAGGTACGGCGATTCTAAGTGAAATAAGTCACAAAGAAAAAGACACTTATCATAAGATATCACTTCTAGACGGAATGTAAAAACCGTTACACTTGAATTGAATTACAAAACAGAACAGACTCACACATTTAGAAAAAACACTATGGCTGCTTAACGGGAAAGGTGAGGTGGGGTGATGCATCAAACAAGGGTTTCAAATTAGCTCAGATACAGTTCAAAAAACGTAATATGTAATAGACAAGACCTACTCCTTGCTCAGTGATCTGGACTCAACACCCCTTATTCAGTGAACAGGTATATATCTGACTAGTAAGAATTTTAAAACCTATGTATTGATATCTCTCTGTAAGTGAGTCTAGTGGGTATAAAGCGGCATAAACACAGCAGTGAAAAGCAGCTAAATCCCATTATAAAAATTAATTACTTTTAAAAACCCATGAAACAAAGACAGTGAAAGAGAGAGAAATTCTTACACAATACATTCAGGGGCTGTGATGCAACCTGGATTGACCATATCTAGACCCACAGCTGGATGAGACATAAGGGTGGACACTCTTGGGGCTGAGAGGTTTGGTGAGGTTGGGTGAGCAAACGCAGACTCTTTAAACAAATACTGCGTGGTACCCATCCCATGGGTCCCAAATCTCCAGGTTCAAGGGCATCTTCCTACATCGAAAACATGCATGAGAAACCCAGAAGATGGAACACCGTGTGATGGGGAAAGGTTTCTAAAACACACCTCATTTCTAATCTCCTTGTGCTCGGTTTCGCCATTCCAGCCGCTTTACTAGCAATCTCCCTACTTGGAGCATCAGCACCTTTAATCTCCTGTTCCGTACAGGTGGCAATTTGTCCTGAGGATGAACGGGAAGAAGGGGGACCAATGAGAGAGTAGCTCTAGGTGTTGGGACAGGCACAGGTCACTCTATATTCCCATCAGGAAGAAGAAATAACCACAGGCTCAGCCTGGCCCACACAACCAGAATAGGGCCTGAAGCAATCCTGCGCTTTTGCGGCCAGCTCCCAAAAAAGCGAGTTGAAAAATGGAGCTCAGGGGCACTGCAATTTTCAAACCTGCAGAGATATAAATGATAACTCTCGTCCACAAATAAATTGAGGGAAGGCAACGAAGAGGATTTGAAAGCAAGGCAGGATTGCAGCAAACCGATTTCAGGAGGTAGATTTGAATCGCCTTTAAAGCACATGAAAAGCGGCAAAACGTCGACAGTGATGCCCTTGGCCAAATAGGGCGTATGCGTTTTTTCCTGAATATATTCAGGAAAAAACGCATACGCCCTTTTTGGCCAACCAAGCAACCTGGAAAGGCAAATCTGCGCTACAAAGAAGTCTCGCTTCCCATTGGTCAAAGGGGCCATGCTGAAAAAAAAGTGTCAAAACCAGACATGCAGGACAGGCCATTGAGAAATGGGAGCCTTGCTACGCTGATGAGCGGAATGTAAATTGCCAAGAGCCACTCCGAAGAAGTGTACTGTGTGTCCTGAAACATCTAAAAAACACAGCCTAGAGAGCATAGGGCACTTCCACTCATGGGTGTTTAAATTGGGAAAACTAAAAATCAGCAAGACACAGGCACCCCAAAGTTTAGGGCTGCTCTGTTGAGAAGAACCTGCACTTCATTTCACCTTAAGTATCCCAGGAAAGAGAAAAATGGATAAAGAAGTTGTGGTCATTATGTACAATGGAATATCACTCAGCCATGAAATCAATGTCATAAGGCTAGTAGCAGCATGATGAGTGGATTTAGGTACGGCGATTCTAAGTGAAATCAGTCACACAGAAAAAGACACTTATCATAAGATATCACATCTACAGGGAATGTAAAAACTGTTACACTTGAACTGAATTACAAAACAGAACAGAGACACACATTTAGAAAACACACTATGGCTGCTTAAGGGGAAAGTTGAGGTGGGGTGATGCATAAAACAAGGGTTTCAAATTAGCTCAGATACCGTTCCATAAACCCAATATGTAATAGACAAGACCTACTCCTTGCTCAGTGAACTGGACTCAACACCCCCTATTCAGCGCACAAGTATATATCTGACTAGTAAGAATTTTAAAACCTATGTATTCATATCTCTCTGTAAGTGAGTCAAGTGGGTGTAAAGCGGCATAAACACAGCAGTGAAAAGCAGCTAAACCCCATTATAAAAATAAATTACTTTTAAAAACCAATGAAACAAAGACAGTGAAAGAGAGAGAAATTCTTACACAATTGATTCAGGGGCTGTGATGCAACCTGGATTGACCATATCTAGACTCACAGCTGGATGAGACATAAGGGTGGACACTCTTGGGGCTGAGAGGTTTGGTGAGGTTGGGTGAGCAAACGCAGACCCTTTAAAGTAATACTGCGTGGTACCCATCCCATGGGTCCCAAATCTCCAGGTTCAAGGGCATCTTCCTACATCGAAAACATGCATGAGAAACCCAGAAGATGGAACACCGTGTGATTGGGAAAGGTTTCTAAAACGCACCTCATTTCTAATCTCCTTGTGCTCGGTTTCGCCATTCCAACCGCTTTACTAGCAATCTCCCTACTTGGAGCATCAGCACCTTTAACCTCCTGTTCCGTACAGGTGGCAATTTTTCCTGAGGATGAACGGGAAGAAGGGGGACCAATGAGAGAGTAGCTCTAGGTGTTGGGACAGGCACAGGTCACTCTATTTTCCCATCAGAAAGAAGAAATAACCACAGGCTCAGCCTGGCCCCCGCAACCAGAATAGGGCCTGAAGCAATCCTGCGCTTTTGCGGCCAGCTCGCAAAAAAGCGAGTTGAAAATTGGAGCTCAGGGGCACTGCAATTCTCAAACCTGCAGAGTTATAAATGATAACTCTCGTCCACAAATAAATTGAGGGAAGGAAACGAAGAGGATTTGAAAGCAAGGCAGTATTGCAGGAAACAGATTTCAGTAGGTAGATTCGAATTGCCTTTAAAGCACATGAAAAGCGGCAAAACGTCGACAGTGATGCCCTTGGCCAAAAAGGGCCTATGCGTTTTTTCCTGAGTATATTCAGGAAAAAACGCATAGGCCCTTTTTGGCCAACCAAGCAACCTGGAAAGCAAATCAGCGCTACAAAGAAGTCTCGTTTCCCATTGGTCAAAAGGGCCATGCTGAAAAAAGTGTCAAAACCAGAAATGCAGGACAGGCCATGGAGAAATGGGAGCCTTGCTACGCTGATGGGCGGGATGTAAATTGCCAACAGCCACTCCGCAGAAGTGTACTGTGTGTCCTGAAACGTCTAAGAAACACAGCCTAGAGAGCATAGGGCACTTCCACTCATGGGTGTTTAAATTGGGAAAACTAAAAATCAGCAAGACACAGGCACCCCAAAGTTTAGGGCTGCTCTCTTGACAAGAACCTCCACTTCATTTCACCTTAAGTATCCCAGGAAAGAGAAAAATGGATAAAGAAGTTGTGGTCCTTATGTACAATGGAATATCACTCAGCCATGAAATCAATATCATAAGGCTAGTAGCAGCATGATGAGTGGATTTAGGTACGGCGATTCTAAGTGAAATAAGTCACAAAGAAAAAGACACTTATCATAAGATATCACTTCTAGACGGAATGTAAAAACCGTTACACTTGAATTGAATTACAAAACAGAACAGACTCACACATTTAGAAAAAACACTATGGCTGCTTAACGGGAAAGGTGAGGTGGGGTGATGCATCAAACAAGGGTTTCAAATTAGCTCAGATACAGTTCAAAAAACGTAATATGTAATAGACAAGACCTACTCCTTGCTCAGTGATCTGGACTCAACACCCCTTATTCAGTGAACAGGTATATATATGACTAGTAAGAATTTTAAAAACTATGTATTGATATCTCTCTGTAAGTGAGTCTAGTGGGTATAAAGCGGCATAAACACAGCAGTGAAAAGCAGCTAAATCCCATTATAAAAATTAATTACTTTTAAAAACCCATGAAACAAAGACAGTGAAAGAGAGAGAAATTCTTACACAATACATTCAGGGGCTGTGATGCAACCTGGATTGACCATATCTAGACCCACAGCTGGATGAGACATAAGGGTGGACACTCTTGGGGCTGAGAGGTTTGGTGAGGTTGGGTGAGCAAACGCAGACCCTTTAAACAAATACTGCGTGGTACCCATCCCATGGGTCCCAAATCTCCAGGTTCAAGGGCATCTTCCTACATCGAAAACATGCATGAGAAACCCAGAAGATGGAACACCGTGTGATGGGGAAAGGTTTCTAAAACACACCTCATTTCTAATCTCCTTGTGCTCGGTTTCGCCATTCCAGCCGCTTTACTAGCAATCTCCCTACTTGGAGCATCAGCACCTTTAACCTCCTGGTCCGTACAGGTGGCAATTTGTCCTGAGGATGAACGGGAAGAAGGGGGACCAATGAGAGAGTAGCTCTAGGTGTTGGGACAGGCACAGGTCACTCTATATTCCCATCAGGAAGAAGAAATAACCACAGGCTCAGCCTGGCCCACACAACCAAAATAGGGCCTGAAGCTATCCTGCGCTTTTGCGGCCAGCTCACAAAAAAGCGAGTTGAAAAATGGAGCTCAAGGGCACTGCAATTCTCAAAGATATCTGCAGAGATATAAATGATAACTCTCGTCCACAAATAAATTGAGGGAAGGCAACAAAGAGGATTTGAAAGCAATGCAGAATTGCAGCAAACCGATTTCAGGAGGTAGATTCGAATCGCCTTTGAAGCACATGAAAAGCGGCAAAACGTCGACAGTGATGCCCTTGGCCAAAAAGGGCGTATGCGTTTTTTACTGAATATATTCTGGAAAAAACGCATACGCCCTTTTTGGCCAACCAAGCAACCTGGAAAGGCAAATCAGCGCTACAAAGAAGTCTCGCTTCCCATTGGTCAAAAGGGCCATGCTGAAAAAAGTGTCAAAACCAGAAATGCAGGACAGGCCATTGAGAAATGGGAGCCTTGCTACGCTGATGGGCGGGATGTAAATTGCCAACAGACACTCTGGAGAAGTGTACGGTGTGTCCTGAAACATCTAAAAAACACAGCCTAGAGAGCATAGGGCACTTCCACTCATGGGTGTTTAAATTGGGAAAACTAAAAATCAGCAAGACACAGGCACCCCTAAGTTTAGGGCTGCTCTGTTGACAAGAACCTGCACTTCATTACACCTTAAATATCCCAGGAAAGAGAAAAATGGATAAAGAAGTAGTGGTCCTTATGTACAATGGAATATCACTCAGCCATGAAATCAATGTCATAAGGGTAGTAGCAGCATGATGAGTGGATTTAGGTACGGCGATTCTAAGTGAAATAAGTCACAAAGAAAAAGACACTTATCATAAGATATCACTTCTAGAGGGAATGTAAAAACCGTTAAACTTGAACTGAATTACAAAACAGAACAGACTCACACATTTAGAAAAAACACTATGGCTGCTTAACGGGAAAGGTGAGGTGGGGTGATGCATAAAACAAGGGTTTCAAATTAGCTCAGATACCGTTCCATAAACCCAATATGTAATAGACAAGACCTACTCCTTGCTCAGTGAACTGGACTCAACACCCCCTATTCACTGCACAAGAATATATCTGACTAATAAGAATTTTCAAACCTATGTATTGATATCTCTCTGTAAGTGAGTCAAGTGGGTGTAAAGCGGCATAAACACAGCAGTGAAAAGCAGCTAAACCCCATTATAAACATAAATTACTTTTAAAAACCCATGAAACAAAGACAGTGAAAGAGAGAGAAATTCTTACACAATTCATTCAGGGGCTGTGATGCAACCTGGATTGACCATATCTAGACCCACAGCTGGATGAGACATAAGGGTGGACACTCTTGGGCCCTAGAGGTTTGGTGAGGTTGGGTGAGCAAACGCAGACCCTTGAAAGAAATACTGCGTGGTACCCATCCCATGGGTCCCAAATCTCCAGGTTCAAGGGCATCTTCCTACATCGAAAACATGCATGAGAAACCCAGAAGATGGAACACCGTGTGATGGGGAAAGGTTTCTAAAACACACCTCATTTCTAATCTCCTTGTGCTCGGTTTCGCCATTCCAGCCGCTTTACTAGCAATCTCCCTACTTGGAGCATCAGCACCTTTAATCTCCTGTTCCGTAAAGGTGGCAATTTTTCCTGAGGATGAACGGGAAGGAGGGGGACCAATGAGAGAGTAGCTCTAGGTGTTGGGACAGGCACAGGTCACTCTATTTTCCCATCAGGAAGAAGAAATAACCACAGGCTCAGCCTGGCCCACACAACCAGAATAGGGCCTGAAGCAATCCTGCGCTTTTGCAGCCAGCTCCCAAAAAAGCGAGTTGAAAAATGGAGCTCAGGGGCACTGCAATTTTCAAACCTGCAGAGATATAAATGATAACTCTCGTCCACAAATAAATTGAGGGAAGGAAACGAAGAGGATTTGAAAGCAAGGCAGAATTGCAGCAAACCGATTTCAGGAGGTAGATTCGAATCGCCTTTAAAGCACATGAAAAGCGGCAAAACGTCGACAGTGATGCCCTTGGCCAAATAGGGCGTATGCGTTTTTTCCTGAATATATTCAGGAAAAAACGCATACGCCCTTTTTGGCCAACCAAGCAACCTGGAAAGGCAAATCTGCGCTACAAAGAAGTCTCGCTTCCCATTGGTCAAAAGGGCCATGCTGAAAAAAAAGTGTCAAAACCAGACATGCAGGACAGGCCATTGAGAAATGGGAGCCTTGCTACGCTGATGAGCGGAATGTAAATTGCCAACAGCCACTCCGAAGAAGTGTACTGTGTGTCCTGAAACATCTAAAAAACACAGCCTAGAGAGCATAGGGCACTTCCACTCATGGGTGTTTAAATTGGGAAAACTAAAAATCAGCAAGACACAGGCACCCCAAAGTTTAGGGCTGCTCTGTTGACAAGAACCTGCACTTCATTTCACCTTAAGTATCCCAGGAAAGAGAAAAATGGATAAAGAAGTTGTGGTCCTTATGTACAATGGAATATCACTCAGCCATGAAATCAATGTCATAAGGGTAGTAGCAGCATGATGAGTGGATTTAGGTACGGCGATTCTAAGTGAAATAAGTCACAAAGAAAAAGACACTTATCATAAGATATCACTTCTAGAGGGAATGTAAAAACCGTTAAACTTGAACTGAATTACAAAACAGAACAGACTCACACATTTAGAAAAAACACTATGGCTGCTTAACGGGAAAGGTGAGGTGGGGTGATGCATAAAACAAGGGTTTCAAATTAGCTCAGATACCGTTCCATAAACCCAATATGTAATAGACAAGACCTACTCCTTGCTCAGTGAACTGGACTCAACACCCCCTATTCACTGCACAAGAATATATCTGACTAATAAGAATTTTCAAACCTATGTATTGATATCTCTCTGTAAGTGAGTCAAGTGGGTGTAAAGCGGCATAAACACAGCAGTGAAAAGCAGCTAAACCCCATTATAAACATAAATTACTTTTAAAAACCCATGAAACAAAGACAGTGAAAGAGAGAGAAATTCTTACACAATTCATCCAGTGGCTGTGATGCAACCTGGATTGACCATATCTAGACCCACAGCTGGATGAGACATAAGGGTGGACACTCTTGGGCCCTAGAGGTTTGGTGAGGTTGGGTGAGCAAACGCAGACCCTTGAAAGAAATACTGCGTGGTACCCATCCCATGTGTCCCAAATCTCCAGGTTCAAGGGCATCTTCCTACATCGAAAACATGCATGAGAAACCCAGAAGATGGAACACCGTGTGATGGGGAAAGGTTTCTAAAACACACCTCATTTCTCATCTCCTTGTGCTCGGTTTCGCCATTCCAGCCGCTTTACTAGCAATCTCCCTACTTGGAGCATCAGCACCTTTAATCTCCTGTTCCGTACAGGTGGCAATTTGTCCTGAGGATGAACGGGAAGAAGGGGGACCAATAAGAGAGTAGCTCTAGGTGTTGGGACAGGCACAGGTCACTCTATTTTCCCATCAGGAAGAAGAAATAACCACAGGCTCAGCCTGGCCCACACAACCAGAATAGGGCCTGAAGCAATCCTGCGCTTTAGCGGCCAGCTCCCAAAAAAGCGAGTTGAAAAATGGAGCTCAGGGGCACTGCAATTTTCAAACCTGCAGAGATATAAATGATAACTCTCGTCCACAAATAAATTGAGGGAAGGCAACGAAGAGGATTTGAAAGCAAGGCAGAATTGCAGCAAACCGATTTCAGGAGGTAGATTCAAATCGCCTTTAAAGCACATGAAAAGCGGCAAAACGTCGACAGTGATGCCCTTGGCCAAATAGGGCGTATGCGTTTTTTCCTGAATATATTCAGGAAAAAACGCATACGCCCTTTTTGGCCAACCAAGCAACCTGGAAAGGCAAATCTGCGCTACAAAGAAGTCTCGCTTCCCATTGGTCAAAAGGGCCATGCTGAAAAAAAAGTGTCAAAACCAGACATGCAGGACAGGCCATTGAGAAATGGGAGCCTTGCTACGCTGATGAGCGGAATGTAAATTGCCAACAGCCACTCCGAAGAAGTGTACTGTGTGTCCTGAAACATCTAAAAAACACAGCCTAGAGAGCATAGGGCACTTCCACTCATGGGTGTTTAAATTGGGAAAACTAAAAATCAGCAAGACACAGGAACCCCAAAGTTTAGGGCTGCTCTGTTGACAAGAACCTGCACTTCATTTCACCTTAAGTATCCCAGGAAAGAGAAAAATGGATAAAGAAGTTGTGGTCCTTATGTACAATGGAATATCACTCAGCCATGAAATCAATGTCATAAGGGTAGTAGCAGCATGATGAGT
Source organism: Balaenoptera physalus (assembly GCF_965194825.1). NCBI lineage: Eukaryota > Metazoa > Chordata > Mammalia > Artiodactyla > Balaenopteridae > Balaenoptera > Balaenoptera physalus. The sequence continues at coordinate 78,097 of NW_028126011.1, forward strand.
GGATTTAGGTACGGCGATTCTAAGTGAAATAAGTCACAAAGAAAAAGACACTTATCATAAGATATCACTTCTAGAGGGAATGTAAAAACCGTTAAACTTGAACTGAATTACAAAACAGAACAGACTCACAGATTTAGAAAAAACACTATGGCTGCTTAACGGGAAAGGTGAGGTGGGGTGATGCATAAAACAAGGGTTTCAAATTAGCTCAGATACCGTTCCATAAACCCAATATGTAATAGACAAGACCTACTCCTTGCTCAGTGAACTGGACTCAACACCCCCTATTCACTGCACAAGAATATATCTGACTAATAAGAATTTTCAAACCTATGTATTGATATCTCTCTGTAAGTGAGTCAAGTGGGTGTAAAGCGGCATAAACACAGCAGTGAAAAGCAGCTAAACCCCATTATAAACATAAATTACTTTTAAAAACCCATGAAACAAAGACAGTGAAAGAGAGAGAAATTCTTACACAATTCATCCAGTGGCTGTGATGCAACCTGGATTGACCATATCTAGACCCACAGCTGAATGAGACATAAGGGTGGACACTCTTGGGCCCTAGAGGTTTGGTGAGGTTGGGTGAGCAAACGCAGACCCTTGAAAGAAATACTGCGTGGTACCCATCCCATGGGTCCCAAATCTCCAGGTTCAAGGGCATCTTCCTACATCGAAAACATGCATGAGAAACCCAGAAGATGGAACACCGTGTGATGGGGAAAGGTTTCTAAAACACACCTCATTTCTAATCTCCTTGTGCTCGGTTTCGCCATTCCAGCCGCTTTACTAGCAATCTCCCTACTTGGAGCATCAGCACCTTTAATCTCCTGTTCCGTACAGGTGGCAATTTGTCCTGAGGATGAACGGGAAGAAGGGGGACCAATAAGAGAGTAGCTCTAGGTGTTGGGACAGGCACAGGTCACTCTATTTTCCCATCAGGAAGAAGAAATAACCACAGGCTCAGCCTGGCCCACACAACCAGAATAGGGCCTGAAGCAATCCTGCGCTTTAGCGGCCAGCTCCCAAAAAAGCGAGTTGAAAAATGGAGCTCAGGGGCACTGCAATTTTCAAACCTGCAGAGATATAAATGATAACTCTCGTCCACAAATAAATTGAGGGAAGGCAACGAAGAGGATTTGAAAGCAAGGCAGAATTGCAGCAAACCGATTTCAGGAGGTAGATTCGAATCGCCTTTAAAGCACATGAAAAGCGGCAAAACGTCGACAGTGATGCCCTTGGCCAAATAGGGCGTATGCGTTTTTTCCTGAATATATTCAGGAAAAAACGCATACGCCCTTTTTGGCCAACCAAGCAACCTGGAAAGGCAAATCTGCGCTACAAAGAAGTCTCGCTTCCCATTGGTCAAAAGGGCCATGCTGAAAAAAAAGTGTCAAAACCAGACATGCAGGACAGGCCATTGAGAAATGGGAGCCTTGCTACGCTGATGAGCGGAATGTAAATTGCCAACAGCCACTCCGAAGAAGTGTACGGTGTGTCCTGAAACATCTAAAAAACACAGCCTAGAGAGCATAGGGCACTTCCACTCATGGGTGTTTAAATTGGGAAAACTAAAAATCAGCAAGACACAGGCACCCCAAAGTTTAGGGCTGCTCTGTTGACAAGAACCTGCACTTCATTTCACCTTAAGTATCCCAGGAAAGAGAAAAATGGATAAAGAAGTTGTGGTCCTTATGTACAATAGAATATCACTCAGCCATGAAATCAATGTCATAAGGGTAGTAGGAGCATGATGAGTGGATTTAGGTACGGCGATTCTAAGTGAAATAAGTCACAAAGAAAAAGACACTTATCATAAGATATCACTTCTAGAGGGAATGTAAAAACCGTTAAACTTGAACTGAATTACAAAACAGAACAGACTCACACATTTAGAAAAAACACTATGGCTGCTTAACGGGAAAGGTGAGGTGGGGTGATGCATAAAACAAGGGTTTCAAATTAGCTCAGATACCGTTCCATAAACCCAATATGTAATAGACAAGACCTACTCCTTGCTCAGTGAACTGGACTCAACACCCCCTATTCACTGCACAAGAATATATCTGACTAATAAGAATTTTCAAACCTATGTATTGATATCTCTCTGTAAGTGAGTCAAGTGGGTGTAAAGCGGCATAAACACAGCAGTGAAAAGCAGCTAAACCCCATTATAAACATAAATTACTTTTAAAAACCCATGAAACAAAGACAGTGAAAGAGAGAGAAATTCTTACACAATTCATTCAGGGGCTGTGATGCAACCTGGATTGACCATATCTAGACCCACAGCTGGATGAGACATAAGGGTGGACACTCTTGGGGCTGAGAGGTTTCGTGAGGTTGGGTGAGCAAATGCAGACCCCTTAAATAAATACTGCGTGGTACCCATCCCATGGGTCCCAAATCTCCAGGTTCAAGGGCATCTTCCTACATCGAAAACATGCATGAGAAACCCAGAAGATGGAACACCGTGTGATGGGGAAAGGTTTCTAAAACGCAGCTCATTTCTAATCTCCTTGTGCTCGGTTTCGCCATTCCAGCCGCTTTACTAGCAATCTCCCTACGTTGAGCATCAGCACCTTTAACCTCCTGTTCCGTACAGGTGGCAATTTGTCCTGAGGATGAACGGGAAGGAGGGGGACCAATGAGAGAGTAGCTCTAGGTGTTGGGACAGGCACAGGTCACTCTATTTTCCCATCAGGAAGAAGAATTAACCACAGGCTCAGCCTGGCCCCCGCAACCAGAATAGGGCCTGAAGCAATCCTGTGCTTTTGCGGCCAGCTTCCAAAATAGCGAGTTGAAAAATGGCGCTCAGGGGCACTGCAATTCTCAAACCTGCAGAGTTATAAATGATAACTCTCGTCCACAAATAAATTGAGGGAAGGCAACAAAGAGGATTTGAAAGCAAGGTAGAATTGCAGGAAACAGATTTCAGGAGGTAGATTCGAATCGACTTTAAAGCACATGAAAAGCGGCAAAACGTCGACAGTGATGCCCTTGGCCAAAAAGGGCGTATGCTTTTTTTCCTTAATATATTCAGGAAAAACGCATACGCCCTTTTTGGCCAACCAAGCAACCTGGAAAGGCAAATCTGCGCTACAGAGAAGTCTCGCTTCCCATTGGTCAAAACGGCCATGCTGAAAAAAAAGTGTCAAAACCAGACATGCAGGACAGGCCATGGAGAAATGGGAGCCTTGCTACACTGATGGGCGGGATGTAAATTGCCAACAGCCACTCCGGAGAACTGTACGGTATGTCCTGAAACATCTAAAAAACACAGCCTAGAGAGCATAGGGCACTTCCACTCATGGGTGTTTAAATTGGGAAAACTAAAAATCAGCAAGACACAGGCACCCCAAAGCTTAGGGCTGCTCTGTTGAAAAGAACCTGCACTTCATTTCACCTTAAGTATCCCAGGAAAGAGAAAAATGGATAAAGAAGTTGTGGTCCTTATGTACAATGGAATATCACTCAGCCATGAAATCAATGTCATAAGGCTAGTAGCAGCATGATGAGTGGATTTAGGTACGGCGATTCTAAGTGAAATAAGTCACACAGAAAAAGACACTTATCATAAGATATCACTTCTAGACGGAATGTAAAAACCATTACACTTGAACTGAATTACAACACAGAACAGAGACACACATTTAGAAAACACACTATGGCTGCTTAACGGGAAAGGTGAGGTGGGGTGATGCATCAAACAAGGGTTTCAAATTAGATCAGATACCGTTCCATAAACCTAATATGTAATAGACAAGACCTACTCCTTGCTCAGTGAACTGGACTCAACACCCCCTATTCAGCGCACAAGTATATATCTGACTAGTAAGAATTTTAAAACCTATGTATTCATATCTCTCTGTAAGTGAGTCAAGTGGGTGTAAAGCGGCATAAATACAGCAGTGAAAAGCAGCTAAACCCCATTATAAAAATAAATTACTTTTAAAAACCAATGAAACAAAGACAGTGAAAGAGAGAGAAATTCTTACACAATTCGTTCAGGGGCTGTGATTCAACCTGGATTGACCATATCTAGACCCACAGCTGGATGAGACATAAGGGTGGACACTCTTGGGGCTGAGAGGTTTGTTGAGGTTGGGTGAGCAAACGCAGACCCTTTAAAGAAATACTGCGTGGTACCCATCCCATGTGACCCAAATTTCCAGGTTCAAGGGCATCTTCCTACATCGAAAACATGCATGAGAAACCCAGAAGATGGAACACCGTGTGATCGGGAAAGGTTTCTAAAACGCAGCTCATTTCTAATCTCCTTGTGTTCGGTTTCGCCATTCCTGCCGCTTTACTAGCAATCTCCCTACTTGGAGCATCAGCACCTTTAACCTCCTGTTCCGTACAGGTGGCAATTTGTCCTGAGGATGAACGGGAAGAAGGGGGACCAATGAGAGAGTAGCTCTAGGTGTTGGGACAGGCACAGGTCACTCTATTTTCCCATCAGGAAGAAGAATTAACCACAGGCTCAGCCTGGCCCCCGCAACCAGAATAGGGCCTGAAGCAATCCTGCGCTTTTGCGGCCAGCTCCCAAAAAAGCGAGTTGAAAAATGGAACTCAGGGGCACTGTAATTCTCAAACCTGCAGAGTTATAAATGATAACTCTCATCCACAAATATATTGAGGGAAGGAAACGAAGAGGATTTGAAAGCAAGGCAGAATTGAAGGAAACAGATTTCAGGAGGTAGTTTCGAATCGCATTTAAAGCACAGGAAAAGCGGCAAAACCTCGACATTGATGCCCTTGGACAAAAAGGGCGTATGCGTTTTTTCCTGAATATATACAGGAAAAAACGCATACGCACTTTTGGGCCAACCAAGCCACTTAGAAAGGCAAATCAGCGCTACAAAGAAGTCTCGCTTCCCATCGGTCAAAAGGGCCATGCTGAATAAAATTTCAAAACCAGAAATGCAGGACAGGCCATGGAGAAAAGGGGGCCTTGCTATGCTGATGGGCGGGATGTAAATTGCCAACAGCCAGTCTGGAGAAGTGTACGGTGTGTCCTGAAATATCTAAAAAACTCAGCTTAGAGAGTATAGGGCACTTCCACTCATGGGCGTATAAATTTGGAAAACTAAAAATCAGCAAGACACAGGCACCCCAAAGTATAGGGCTGCTCTGTTGACCAGAACCTCCACTTCGTTACACCTTAAATATCCCAGGAAAGAGAAAAATGGATAAAGAAGTTGTGGTCCTTATGTACAATGAAATATCACTCAGCCATGAAATCAACGTCATAAGCCTAGTAGCAGCCTGATGAGTGTATGTAGGTATGACGATTCTAAGTGAAATAAGTCACACAGAAAAAGGCACTTATCAAAAATATCACTTATAGAGGGAAAGTAAAAACCGCTACCCTTGAAGAGAGGTACAAAACCAAACAGAGTCACACGTTTAGAAAACACACTATGGCTTCTTAACGGGAAAGGTGAGGTGGGGTGAGGCATAAAACAAGGGTTTCAAATTAGCTCAGATACCATTCCATAAACCCAATATGTAATAGACACGACCTACACCTTGCTCAGTGAGCTGGACTCAACACCCCCTATTCACCACCCAAGAATATATCTGACTGGTAAGAATCTTAAAACCTATGTATTGATATGTCTCTGTAAGTGAGTCAAGTGGGTGTAAAGCGGCATAAACCCAGCAGTGAAAAGCAGCTAAACCCCATTATAAAAATAAATTACTTTTAAAAACCAATGAAACAAAGACAGTGAAAGAGAGAGAAATTCTTACACAATTCGTTCAGGGGCTGTGATTCAACCTGGATTGACCATATCTAGACCCACAGCTGGATGAGACATAAGGGTGGACACTCTTGGGGCTGAGAGGTTTGTTGAGGTTGGGTGAGCAAACGCAGACCCTTTAAAGAAATACTGCGTGGTACCCATCCCATGTGACCCAAATTTCCAGGTTCAAGGGCATCTTCCTACATCGAAAACATGCATGAGAAACCCAGAAGATGGAACACCGTGTGATCGGGAAAGGTTTCTAAAACGCAGCTCATTTCTAATCTCCTTGTGTTCGGTTTCGCCATTCCTGCCGCTTTACTAGCAATCTCCCTACTTGGAGCATCAGCACCTTTAACCTCCTGTTCCGTACAGGTGGCAATTTGTCCTGAGGATGAACGGGAAGAAGGGGGACCAATGAGAGAGTAGCTCTAGGTGTTGGGACAGGCACAGGTCACTCTATTTTCCCATCAGGAAGAAGAATTAACCACAGGCTCAGCCTGGCCCCCGCAACCAGAATAGGGCCTGAAGCAATCCTGCGCTTTTGCGGCCAGCTCCCAAAAAAGCGAGTTGAAAAATGGAACTCAGGGGCACTGTAATTCTCAAACCTGCAGAGTTATAAATGATAACTCTCATCCACAAATATATTGAGGGAAGGAAACGAAGAGGATTTGAAAGCAAGGCAGAATTGAAGGAAACAGATTTCAGGAGGTAGTTTCGAATCGCATTTAAAGCACAGGAAAAGCGGCAAAACCTCGACATTGATGCCCTTGGACAAAAAGGGCGTATGCGTTTTTTCCTGAATATATACAGGAAAAAACGCATACGCACTTTTGGGCCAACCAAGCCACTTAGAAAGGCAAATCAGCGCTACAAAGAAGTCTCGCTTCCCATCGGTCAAAAGGGCCATGCTGAATAAAATTTCAAAACCAGAAATGCAGGACAGGCCATGGAGAAAAGGGGGCCTTGCTATGCTGATGGGCGGGATGTAAATTGCCAACAGCCAGTCTGGAGAAGTGTACGGTGTGTCCTGAAATATCTAAAAAACTCAGCTTAGAGAGTATAGGGCACTTCCACTCATGGGCGTATAAATTTGGAAAACTAAAAATCAGCAAGACACAGGCACCCCAAAGTATAGGGCTGCTCTGTTGACCAGAACCTCCACTTCGTTACACCTTAAATATCCCAGGAAAGAGAAAAATGGATAAAGAAGTTGTGGTCCTTATGTACAATGAAATATCACTCAGCCATGAAATCAACGTCATAAGCCTAGTAGCAGCCTGATGAGTGTATGTAGGTATGACGATTCTAAGTGAAATAAGTCACACAGAAAAAGGCACTTATCAAAAATATCACTTATAGAGGGAAAGTAAAAACCGCTACCCTTGAAGAGAGGTACAAAACCAAACAGAGTCACACGTTTAGAAAACACACTATGGCTGCTTAACGGGAAAGGTGAGGTGGGGTGAGGCATAAAACAAGGGTTTCAAATTAGCTCAGATACCATTCCATAAACCCAATATGTAATAGACACGACCTACACCTTGCTCAGTGAGCTGGACTCAACACCCCCTATTCACCACCCAAGAATATATCTGACTGGTAAGAATCTTAAAACCTATGTATTGATATGTCTCTGTAAGTGAGTCAAGTGGGTGTAAAGCGGCATAAACCCAGCAGTGAAAAGCAGCTAAACCCCATTATAAAAATAAATTTCTTTTAAAAACCCATGAAACAAAGGCAGTGAAAGAGAGAGAAATTCTTACACAATTCATTCAGGGGCTGTGATGCAACCTGGATTGACCATATCTACACCCACAGCTGGATGAGACATAAGGGTGGAAACTCTTGGGGCTGAGTGGTTTACTTAGGTTGGGTCAGCAAACGCAGACCCTTTAACGAAATACTGTGTGGTTCCCATCCCATGGGTCCCAAATCTCCAGGTTCAAAGGCATCTTCCTACATCGAAAACATGCATGAGAAACTCACAAGATGGTACACCGTGTGATCGGAAAAGGTTTCTAAAACGCACCCCATTTCTCATCTCCTTGTGCTCGGGTTCGCCATTCCAGCCGCTTTACTAGCAATCTCCCAACTTGGAGCATCAGTACCTTTAGCCTCCTGTTCCATACAGGTTGCAATTTGTCCTGAGGATGAACGGGAAGAAGGGGGACTAATGGGAGAGTAGCTCTAGGTGTTGGGACAGGCACAGGTTACTCTATTTTCCCATCAGGAAGAAGAATTAACCATAACCCCAGCCTGGCCACCGGAACAAGGATAGGGCCTGAAGGAAACCTGCGCTTTTACGGCCAGCTCCCAAAAATGCGAGTTGAAAAATGGAGCTCAGGGGCACTGCAATTCTCAAACCTGCAGAGTTATAAATTATAACTCTCGTCCACAAATAAATTGAGGGAAGGCAACGAAGAGGATTTGAAAGCAAGGCAGAATTGCAGGAAGCAGATTCCAGGAGGTAGATTCGAATCGCCTTTAAAGCACATGAAAAGCGGCAAAACGTCGACAGTGATGCCCTTGGCCCAAAAGGGCGTATGCGTTTTTTCCTGAATATATTCAGGAAAAAATGCATACGCCCTTTTTTGCCAACCAAGCAACCTGGAAAGGCAAATCAGCGCTACAAAAAAGTCTCGCTTCCTATTGGTCAAAAGGGCCATGCTGAAAAAAGTGTCAAAACTAGAAATGCAGGACAGGCCATGAAGAAATGGGAGCCTTGCTATGCTGATGGGCGGGTAGTAAGTTGCCAACAGCCTCTCCGGAGAAGTGTACGGTGCGTCCTGGAACATCTAAAAAACACAGCCTAGAGAGCATAGGGCTCTTCTACTCATGGGTGTATAAATTGGGAAAACTAAAAATCAGCAAGACACATGCACCCCAATGTTTAGGTCTGCTCTGTTTACAAGAACCTCCACTTCATTACACCTTATATATCCCAGGAAAGAGAAAAATGGATAAAGAAGTTGTGGTCCTTGTGTACAATGGAATATCGCTCAGCCATGAAATCAATGTCATAAGGCTAGTAGCAGCATGATGAGTGGATTTAGGTATGACGATTCTAAGTGAAATAAGTCACACTGAAAAAGCCACTTATCATAAGATATCACTTACAGGGGGAATGTAAAAACCGTTACACTTGACCTGAATTACAAAATAGAACAGAGTCTCACATTTCGAAAACACACTATGGCTGCTTAACGGGAAAGGTGAGGTGGGGTGATGCATAAAACAAGTGTTTCAAATTAGCTCAGATACCGTTTCATAAACCCAATATGTAATAGACAAGACCTACTCCTTGCTCAGTGAACTGGACGCAACACACCCTATTCAACGAACAAGAATATATCTGACTAGTAGGAATCTTAAACCCTATGTATTGATATCTCTGTAAGTGAATCAAGTGGGTGTAAAGGGGCATAAGCACAGCAGTGAAAATTAGGTAAACCCCATTGTAAAAATAAATTACTTTTAAAAACCCATGAAACAAAGACAGTGATAGAGAGAGAAATTTTTACATAATTTGTTCCGGGGCCGTGATGCAACCTGGTGTGACCATATCTAGACCCACAGCTGGATGAGAAATAAAGCTGGACACTCTTAGGGCTGAAGGTCTCTTTCCCTATTTACCAGATTGGGGAACGTAGAAAGGCTGCCGCCCTCTGCCCGTTACCTGCAAAAGCAGGTTTAAAACCTGTGCTAATGGTCACTTCATAAGAACAAGTACTTCAGGGCTGTAAATGAATCCTGCCCTCAAAATGTCTTGATGGAAGTAATGGCCAAAATTTTTCAAAATGTGACACTTACTTTAAGAAAACACTTTGAAGAACTAAGCTGGAATCACAGTTTGATAAATAAAAAGGGCATGCTTTAAAGCTCAATTTCAGCAGATTATGGGACACATGCAAATTCAACCACAGAGAGGTATCAGCTCGCACCTGTTAGAATAACCATCAGCAAGAAAACTACAAACAATAAATATTGAAGGTGTTTTGGAGAAATGCATATCCTCAATTTTAAGTGGGACGTAACCTGGAAAGAGCCACCAATGAGAACTGAATGTTGGTGCCTTTAAAACGTACACACTGAGCTACCATATGATACAGCAAGCCTCCTTGGCCTATAACATAAGAAGATAGAACTGGAAAGACACAGGCAAGCAAATGTGCATTGCAGCAGTATTACAATAGTCAAGACATGGAGGCAACCAGAAAGTCCATCAAGAGGTGCGTGGCCAAAGAAGAACTGGTACACGTACAGATGGAATATTAGCCAGGGAAAAAAATGAAACAATGCCATTTGCAGCACCATGTATGATCCTTGAGGTAATCAGGCAAATTGTACTAAGTCAGAAAGCAAAGGACACATATCCTATAATATCACTTATAGGTCTTAGCTAAAAATTGATACCAATGAAGATATTTCCACAGAGAAATGCAATCACAGATTCATTAAACAAACTTATGGTTCACCAAATGGAAAGGTGTGAGGATTGGATACATTAGGATATTGGGGTTAAGATAGATATAGAAACACATGTGAAATATGTAATCAACAAAGACCTACGTAATACCAAGACAAGACTGCTCAACATTGTGTCATAACCTACATGGGAAAATGATCCAAAGAAGAATAGATATATTTATATGTTTAAAAGAACCACATCTTGCACACCTAGAAGAAACAAAACATTTTAATCAAATTTGCTCCTATAAAAAATAAAAATTAAATTAATAAAAGAACAAGAAGTAATGAGACATAAACTTAAGGGGCTTTTTGCTGGCACATTGCATTCTAATTTACAACCAGAACATGACTTCCATTAAGGCTCTGTCATCACTAATAAAGCAGCTTTATAAGCAATGTTGAAGGTAGCTTAAAAGAAGTCTCACTAATTATTGATAGTAACAAGGAAACAAAGAAAAGTAAAAATCTCACTGCAAAAAGTATACATAGGGTAAGGATAGTAGATCAAACACTTATTAAACTTCTGTAAAGAATAAAAGACAACAGTAGTATGTTTTTTTAAAAAGAGAGGGCCCAAGTAAATCTGAAATGAAAGAGATGATGTTACAACAGACACCACAGAAATACAAAGTATACTAAGATACACACAGGGTAACTCAGGGCTCAGACTGGACAGAGCCCACTCTCCAGTCCCCTGTATATGACTTACAGGAGCCTCAGGAACTGAGGAGGGTGTCCCTGAGGAGAGGCTCAAGATAGAATATGGTAGGCATTAACATGACTGCATTCATCTTAAACATGCCTGAACTACATTCACACGAGATGATTTTGTCCTGTATGTACATCGGCACCTCTAGTTGGAACTGCAGATCTTTGGCTTCAACACCTCTACTGACAACATTAGCTTCACCTGCTGTGGACCGTCTCCTATAGGATTTCTAGAACCACAAAACCTCGAAGCTTCACAGGACCCAGAGTCTGTGCGACTCCACACAGAGTCTCAGAGTCTCAACTCCACTCAGATACTCCACTCTTGGAGGGCACACACAAAGTAGTGTGCACATCAGGACCCAGGGGAAGGAGCAGTGACCCTGTAGGAGAATGATCAGAACTACCTGCTACTTTTAGAGGGTCTCCTGCAGAGGCAGGTGGTGGCTGTGGCTGTGGCTCACCGTGAGGACAACGACACTGGCAGACGAAGTTCTGGGAAATACTCCTTGGTGTGAGCCCTCCCAGAGTCCGCCATTAGCCCCACCAAGAGCAAGGTAGGCTCCAGTGCTGGGTCGCCTCAGGCCAAACAACCAACAGGGAGGGAATCCAGACCCATGCATCAGCAGAAAAGCGGATTAAACTTTTTATTAAAGTTTTATTTAATCCGCAGACAAGCGGATTAAAGCTCTGCCCACCAAAGCAACACCCAGCTCTACCCACCACCAGTCCCTCCCATCAGGAAGCTTGCACAAGCCTCTAAGATAGACTCATCCACCGGAGAGCAGACAGCAGAAGCAAGAAGAACTACAATTCTGCAGCCTGTGGAAGGAAAACCACATTCACAGAAAGATAGACAAAATGAAAAGGCAGAGGACTTTATACCAGATCAAGGAACAAGATAAAACCCCAGAAAAAAAAACGAAATGAGGTGGAGATAGGGAACCTTCCAGAAAAAGAATTCAGAATAAGGATAGGGAAGTTGAGCCAAGACCTTCGAAAAAGAAAGGAGGCAAAGATAGAGAAGAGGCAAGAAATGCTTAACAAAGACCTAGAAGAATTAAGGAACAAACACCTAGAAGAATTAAAGAACAAACAAACAGAGGTGAACAATGTAATAACTGGAATGAAAAATACACTAGAAGGAATCAGTAGCAGAATAACTGTGGCAGAAGAACGGATAAGTGACCTGGAAGACAGAAAGGTGGAAATCACTGCCATGGAACAGAATAAAGAAAAAAAATGAAAATAAGTGAAGACACCCCAAGAGTCCTCTGGGACAACATTAAACACAACAACATTCGCATGATAGGGGTCCCAGAAGGAGAAGAGAGAGAGAAAGGACCCGAGAATATATTTGAAGAGATTATGGTCAAAAACTTCCCTAGCATGGGAAAAGAAATAGCCACCCAAGTCCAGAAGCACAGAGAGTCCCAGGCAGGATAAACCAAAGGAGAAAAATGACAAGACACATAGTAATGAAATTGACAAAAATTAACGACAAAGAAAAATTATTGAAAGCAGCAAGGGAAAAATGACAAATAACATACACGGGAACTCCCATAAGGATAACAGCTGATTTCTCAGCAGAAAATCTACAAGCCAGAAGGGAGTGGCATGATCAATTTAAAGTGATGAAAGGGAAGAACCTACAAACAAGAGTACTCCACCCTGCAAAGATGTCATTCAGATTTGATGGAGAAATCAAAAGCCTTACAGTCAAGCAAAAGCTAAGAGAATTCAGCACCATGAAACCAGCTCTACACCAAATGCTAAAGGAACTTCTCTAAGTGGGAAACACAAGAGAAGAAAAGGACCCACCAAGACAAACCCATAACAATTAAGAAAATAGTAATAGGAACATACATATCGATAATTACCTTAAACGTGAATGCACTAAATGTTCCAACCAAAAGACACAGGCTGGCTGAATGGATACAAAAACAAGACCCATATCTATGCTGTCTACAAGAGACCCATTTCAGACCTAGGGACACATACAGACTCAAAGTGAGGCGATGGAAAAATATATTCTATGCAAATGGAAATCAAAAGAAAGCTGGAGTAGCAATACTCATATCGATAAAATATACTTTAAAATAAAGAATGTTACAAGAGACAAGGAAAGACACTACATAATGGTCAAGGGATCAATCCAAGAAGAAGATATAACAATTATAAATATATATGTACTCAACATAGGAGCACCTCAATGTATAAGGCAACTGCTAACAGCTATAAAAGAGGAAATCAACAGTAACACAATAATAGCGGGGGACTTTAACAGCTCACTTACACCAGTGGAGATCAGCCAGACAGAAAATGAATAAGGAAACACAAGCTTTAAATGACACAATAGACCAGATAGAGTTAATTTATATTTATAGGACATTCCATCCAAAAACAGCAGATTACACGTTCTTCTCAACTGCACACGGAACATTCTCCAGGATAGATCACATCTTGGGTCACAGATAAAGCCTCAGTAAATTTAAGAAAACTGAAATCATATCAAGCAGCTGTTCCGACCACAATGCTATGAGATTAGAAATCAATTACATGGAAAAAAAACGTAAAAAATACAAACACATGGAGGCTAAACAATACGTTACTAAATAACCAAGAAATCACTGAAGAAATCAAAGAGGAAATCAAAAACTACCTAGAGACAAATGACAACAAAAACACGATGATCCAAAACCTATGGGATGCAGCAAAAGCAGTTCTAAGAGGGAAGTTTATAGCAATACAAGCCTACCTCAAGAAACAAGAAAAATCTCAAATAAACAATCTAACCTTACACCTAGAGGAACTAGAGAAAGAAGAACAAAACCCAAAGTTAGTAGAAGGAAAGAAATCATAAAGATCAGAGCAGAAATAAATGAAATAGAAACAAAGAAAACGAAAGCAAAGATCAATAAAACTAAAAGCTGGTTCTTTGAGAAGATAAGCAAAAATGATCAACCTTTAGCCAGACTCAAGAAAAAGAGGGAGAGGACTCAAATCAACAAAATCAGAAGTGAAAACGGAGAAGTTACAACAGACACCACAGGAATACAAAGCATCCTAAGAGATTACTACAAGAAACTCTATGCCAATAAAATGGACAACCTGGAAGAAATGGACAAATTCTTAGAAAGGGATAACCTTCCAAGACTGAACCAGGAAGAAATAGAAAATATGAACAAACCTATCACAAGCAATGAAATTGAAACTGTGATTAAAAATCTTCCGACAAACAAAAGTGCAGAACCAGATGGCATCACAGGTGAATTCTATCAAACATTTAGAGAAGAGCTAACACCCAACCTTCTCAAATTCTTCAAAACAATTGCAGGGGAAGGAACACTCCCAAACTCATTCTATGAGACCACCATCACCCTGATACCAAAATCAGACAGAATTACTACAAGGAAAGAAAATTATAGACCAATGTCACTGATGAATATAGATGTAAAAATCCTCAACAAAATACTAGCAAACAGAATCGAACAACACATTAAAAGGATCATACACCATGATCAAATGGGGTTTATCCCAGGGATGCAAGGATTCTTCAATATACACAAATCAATGTGATACACCATATTAACAAATTGTAGAATAAAACCATATGATCATCTCAATAGATGAAGGAAAAGATTTTGAGAAAATTCAACACCCATTTACGATAAAAACTCTGCAGAGTGTGGGCATAGATGGAAACTACCTCAACATAATAAAGGCCATATATGACAAACCCACAGCAAACAGCATTCTCAATGGTGAAAAACTGAAAGCGTTTCCTCTAAGATCAGGAACAAGACGAGGATGTCCACTCTCACCACTGCTATTCAACATAGTTTTGGAAGTCCTAGTCATGGCAATCAGAGAATAAAAAGAAAGAAAAGGAATACAAAAAGGAAAAGAAGGAGTAAAATTGTCACTGTTTGCAGATGACATGATATCATAGATAGAGAATCCTAAAGATGCCACCAGAAAACCACTGGAGCTAATCAATGAATTTGGTAAAGTTGCAGGATACAAAATTAATGCACAGAAATTGCTTGCATTCCTATACACTAACAATGAAAGATCAGAGAGAGAAATTAAGGAAACAATCCCATTACCACTGCAACAAAAAGAATAAAATACCTAGGAATAAACCTACCTAAGGAAGTAAAAGACCTGCACTCAGAAAACTATAAGACACTGATGAAAGAAATCAAAGATGATATAAACAGAGGGACACATATACCATGTTCTTGGATTAGAAGAATCAATATTGTGAAAATGACTATACTACCCAAAGCAATCTATAGATTCAATGCAATCCCGATCAAAATACCTTTGGCATTTTCTACAGAACAAGAAAAAAAATCTTAAAATTTGTAGGGAGACACAAAATACCCTGGATAGCCAAAGCAGTCTTGAGGGGGGAAAAAAAGAGCTGGAGGAATCAGACTTCCAGACTTCAGACTATATTACAAAGCTACAGTAAGCAAGATAATATGGTACTGACACAAAAACAGAAATATAGGTCAATAGAACAGGATAGAAAGCACAGAGATAAACCCACGTACCTATGGTTAACTAATCTATGACAAAGGAGGCAAGGGTATACAACGGAGAAAAGACAGTGTCTTCAGTAAGTGGTGCTGGGAAAACTGGACAGCTACATGTAAAAGAATGAAATTAGAACACTCCCTAACACCATACACAAAAATAAACTCAAAATGGATTAGAGACCTAAATATAAGACCAGCCACTATAAAACTCTTAGAGGAAAACATAAGCAGAACAGTCTATGACATAAATCACAGCAAGATCCTTTTTGACCCACCTCCTAGAGAAATGGAAATAAAAACAAAAATTAAAAAATGGGACCTAATGAAACATAAATTCTTTTGCACAGCAAAGGAAAACATAAGCAAGATGAAAAGACAACCATCAGAATGGGAGAAAATATTTTCAAATGAAGCAAATGGCAAAGGATTAATCTCCAAAAAGCAGCTCATGTAGCTCAATATCACAAAACCAAACAACCCAATCCAAAAATGGGCAGAACACCTAAATAGACATTTCTCCAAAGAAGATATACAGGTTGCCAACATACACATGAAAGGATGCTGAACATCACTAATCATTAGAGAAATGCAAATCAAAACTACAGTGAGGTATCACCTCACACCAGTCAGAATGGCCATCATCAAAAAATCTACCAACAATAAATGCTGGAGAGGCATTTATTGGAGAAAAGGGAACCCTCTTGCACTGTTGGTGGGAATGTAAATTGATATAGCCACAAGGGAGAACGGTATGGGGGTTCTTTAAAAACTAAAAATAGAACTACCATACAACCAAGCAAACCCACTCCTGGACATTTACCCTGAGAAAACCATAATTCAAAAAGAGTCATGTACCACAATGTTCACTGGAGCTCTATTTACAATAGCCAGGACATGGAAGCAAGCTAAGTGTCCATCAACAGATAAATGGATAAAGAAGATGTGGCACATATATACAATGGAACATTATTCAGTCATAAAAAGAAACGAAATTGAGTTATTTTTAGTGAGGTGGATGGATCTAGAGTTTGTCCTACAGAGTGAAGTAAGTCAGGAAGAGAAAAACAAACACCGTAGGCTAACACATATATATGGAATCTTAAAAAAAAAAAATTATGTAGAACCTAGGGGCAGGAAAGGATTAAGGACACAGACGTAGAGAAAGGACTTGAGGACATGAGGAGGGGGAAGGGTAAGCTGGGACAAAGTGAGAGAGTGGTATGGACATATATACACTACCAAATGTAAAATTGATAGCTACTGGGAAGCAGCCACATAGCACAGGGAGATCAGCTCTGTGCTTTGTGACCACCTAAAAGGGTGGGATAAGGGAGTGAGAGGGAGGTGCAAGAGGGAGGGGATATGGTGTTATATGTATATGCATAGCTGATTCACTTTTTTATACAGCAGATACTAACACACAATTGTAAAGCAATTATACTCCAATAAAGATGTAAAAGAAAAAAAAAAGAAAGCCCAGAGATAAACCTACACACCTATGACCCACTAATCTATGACAAAGGAGGCAAGGATATACAATGGAAAAAAGACAGTCTCTTCAATAAGTGGTGCTGGGAAAAATGGACAGCTACATGTAAAAGAATGAAATTAGAACACTCCCTAACACCATACACAAAAAATAAACTCAAAATGCATTAGTGACCAAAATGTAAGACCGGACACTATAAAACTCTTAGATGAAAACATAGGAAGAATACTCTTTGACATAAATCACAGCAAGATCTTTTTTGATCCACCTCCTAGAGTAACGGAATAAAAAACAAAAATAAACAAATTGGAGCAAATGAAACCTAAAAGCTTTTGCAAAGCAAAGGAAACTACAAAGAAGACGAAAAGACAACCCTCAGAATGGGAGAAAATATTTGCAAACGAATCAATGGACAAAGGATTAATCTCCAATGTATATAAACAGCTCATGCAGCTCAACAGTAAAAAAACAAACAACCCAATCCAAAAATGGGCAGATGACGTAAATAGACATTTGTCCCAAGAAGACATACAGATGACCAAGAAGCACATGAAAAGCTGCTCAACATCACTAATTATTAGAGAAATATAAACCAAAACTACAATGAGGTATCACCTCACACGAGTTAGAATGGGCATCATCAGAAAATCTACAAACAACAAATGCTGGAGAGGGTGTGGAGAAAAGGGAACCCTCTTACACTATTTGTGGGAATGTAAGTTGATACAGTCACTATGGAGAACAGAATGGCGGTTCCTTAAAAAACTAAAAATAGAATAACCATATGACCCAGCAATCCCACTACTGGCCATATACCCAGAGAAAACCATAATTCAAAAAGACATATTCACCACAATGTTCATTGCAGCACTATTTACAATAGCCAGGTCATGGAAGCAACCTAAATGCCCATAGACAGACGAACGGAAAAGATGTGCTACATATATAAAATGCAATATTTCTCAGCCATAAAAGGAATGAAATTCGGTCATTTGTAGAGACGTGGATAGATCTAGAGACTGTCATACAGAGTGAAGTAAGTCAGAAAGAGAAAAACAAATATCGTATATTAACGCATACATGTGGAACCTAGAAAAATGGTACAGATGAACCGGTTTGCAAGGCAGAAATAGAGACACAGATGTAGAGAGCAAATGTATGGACACCAAGGGGGGAAAGTGGCAGGGTGGTGGTGGTGGGATGAATTGTGAGCTTGGGATTGACATATATACACTTATATGTATAAAATAGATAACCAATAAGAACCTGCTGTATAAAAAATGAATAAAATAAATTCAAAAATTAAAAAATAATTAATACTTAAAAAAATAAAACAGAAAAAAAGTTCTGTCCTTCCCATAGACGTATTTATATGAATGCATTATTTCCATGCTTATATCCATAAATACAAAAAGAGGAATAAAACTTACATTGAACCGAAAAAGAAAAAAAAAAAAAAACAGAACCCACTGGTCATACAAAGGAAAACCCTATCAGGGCACTTGCTCCAGTGGTAAACAATTCTGAAGTGGGTCACAGGTGGGGAATCATTTCCCATGCAGCCAGCAGCCCCCACACAAGGAGCGTCCTCATTGGAAAGCTGGGGGACCATGAGGAGGCGTCTCTGAGTAAACGTGAACTGAGCCCCAGGCCAGTTGCTGCTGAACTTTTCCCACCCTTCCCAGGAAAAACACCTGAATGTGTGCAAAGACTTTAAAAGCTGGAGGAAGGGGCTTGGAGTCACACCAGTGACAGCACGCAGGCCGACTTAGTGCCTGCAGGCCAGCCAGGATGGTCCTGGCCCCGGGCACTCGTCTGGAAGCTTTCCATTTCCCTGCCTGAGGTACCCCTCCTGTCCCGGCCCCCACTGCTTTTTTCCTTCCTCACCTCTGCCCGGGGAGAAATTCCAGCAGCAAGTATGGGTGACACATCCTCTTCTTTAGCAGGTGGCAGCCCGGCAACTCCTGCAGGAAGTCCAGCAGAGCCCCAGTCACACCAGGCCACTCATAGAGACGTGGGCCCTACTCCCTCCCACCAGCCCAACCCCGAGACTGCTGACGGGGCAGAGAATATGGCGTCAGGCACAGCTGCAGAGGCTTTTGCTGCCAGGAGGGGTGTTTATATTGAACTCAACCCAGGCACACCTGGGAAGGGCTGGCCGGCTGGGTCAGGCTGCCCAGGTCAGCCAATCCTCGCCCCTCAGGGGCTCAGAGTTGCAGAAAATGGGCCTTGCTGCACCGGCCACATCCAAGGAACAGGTGTAGGGTCCCGAGAGTCAGGATAGATAAGGGGCGGCAGCCCTGGCTTGTTTTCTAATCAGTTTATCTGGTCCATGAGTGGGAGACAACTTCAAGAAGACCCTCTGCTAATGAGAGGAACCCAGGAGTCAGGGAGAGGAGGGGTGGTGGGTGGAGACAGAGGCCTGGTGCCCCGGCTGCAGTGGAAGCACCTGGAAGACCAGGCAGAGGGAGGCTGCACAGAGTGAAGCCTAGGGTCACAGACCTGTTGGAGCTGCTGTTTGTTAGTTCAAGCTCTGCTCTGAGGTGCTCTGTGTCAGCTCTGAGTGACAGGTGTGCTGGGGTGCTCTGCAAAGAGGGCTATGTGCACGGTTCCTGTGTGCCCAGCCCTGCCGGGATACCTGTCCAGGGGAGCTCCATATCCAGGGAGGGGCCTGCCCACGAGAGCCCCGTGGGCTGCTGCGTACCTGCCCAGGTGAGCTGCATAGCGTGGGAGGGGCCTGAACATGAGGGCCCCATGGGCTGCTGGGTACCTGCCCAGGTGAGCTCCATATCCTGGGAGTGGCCTAACCACGAGAGCCCCATGGGCTGCTGGGTACCTGCCCAGGTGAGCTCCATATCCTGGGAGGGGCCTGACCACAAGAGCCCCGTGGGCTGCTGGGGACCTGGTAGAGGACGCCAGGACAGTCAGTGAAGCCACAGAGGATATACATCTAGTAGTTCCTAATTTCTACACCCTGCTGCTCATTATACCATCCACCAGCACATGGCATTCTGTATTAGACTTCAATGATGCCTTCTTCTGTATTCCATTAGTCCCAGAGTCACAAGAAATTGTGGCTGTGAGTGGCAGGACTCAACATACAACAAAAACAATACTGCTGGGCCGTCCTGCTCCAGGGATTCAAAAGTTCCCAAACCATCTTTGGGGAAACGTTAGCTAAAGACCTAAAAGATCTACCTGTGGAGAAGGGAACCCTCCTTCAATATGCAGATGACATTCTGATCACCAGCCCGACTAAGGAGGCCTCTGAACTACGTAGCCAATGAAAGATAGAAGGTGTCCAAGAAAAAGGCTCAAATATCACAAACTAAGGTGACCTTCCTGGGCTTCATTTGCACAGAAGGTCGGAGAAGCCCACCCCAGGAAAAGGAAGAAGCCATTTGCAGCCTCACCCTTCCTGAATCTAGAAGACAGCTTAAGGGTTCCTGGGGAGACCGGGGTTTGCTGCATCTGGATCCCTAACTACAGTCTAATAGCTGGGCCTCTATATGAAACACTGAAAGGAAAAGATGATGATCCTTTTGAATAGAATCCAGAAGCGGCCTTTCAAGAATGGAAAGAGCAGTCAATTCAGACCCTTGCCCTGGACCTCCCTAAGTTAGCTAAACCCTTTGACCTTTACATTCCTGGTCCAAGGTGAATCGCCCTTGGAGTATTAGTGCAAAAACTGGGACCACTTGAAATGGAACAATGCAAGAATGCCCTCCAGGCATTGGCCAGCCACCCCATCCGACCAGGATACTGGGAGTATCTAAAAACCTGGAAATCAGCAGCCCGCAAGGCCAGCTCCCTCCTAAGGGTAAAGGACGCCACTTGGTGATCCTAACCACCTACCATGCCCTGAAGTTGCAGGGATTTCTCCATGGGCGCAATCACCTCGAGTGAGGAGGCCCTCCAACACCAAACTCCAGAGAGACAACCTGGGGCAATGGGCCCCCATGACGACTCGTGTGACCATCACTTGACCTGGAGCTTCTCTCAGAAAACAACAAGAGTGTGCCCCAAAAGAGCAGACTATTGCTTACAGGACTTACTGCACCCAGAGCGGAGCTAATAAACTTGGCAGGGGAACCGTAAATAACGCTGCCACCATAGAAAAGCCTACAGACACCGCGGTGACAGCGGCCAATGAGACCGGCTGTACTCCTGGCTACTTCAAAAGGCCGTTGACTGAGTGGCCGTCATGGTCCTGGATCACCACCAGCCCTGGACTGTCTGGGAGTTGAGCAAGCAGGGCTCTGACACCTGGTGCTGTTTGTATGTTAATTCAGGGGCCTAAATGAAGAAAGTGTAGACTACTGGTCAAAGCATCTAGGCTGGCAGAAACCGTCAGCCTAAGGGGGCCGAACCAATGTGGAGCAGGGTAAAACAGTCCACCCCCCCCCAAGCATCTCTGCACATCTCTTTCCTGGACCCTTAAAGGTCATTAGAATCTATAAAACTTCCAATGCTGGTGCTCAGGCAGACGAGCAGTGAGGGAGGAGGCCTCTGGACAATCAACCTCACCTGGAGGCTGCTGGAGAGAAGTCCTGACCCTCCCCCCGGGTATGAGGACACCTTACTCAGCACGAAGCATTTACAGAAGAAGTGTCTGCACCCTCAGCGCCCCAAGAATGAGGAATGGGACAAAAGGCAGAGGAGGGTTTGTCACTGGCAAAGCCCATTAAAAATTCCTGGGAGATAAAAAGAGAATCTGGGCAATAAAATAAAGTCTAACCATTTTTTCCTTTGTGCTTTGTCTAATTTCACTTGCTCCTAGGTTTCCACATGCAGAGGTCCCACACCCGGCACTTCAGACCCGATTTCCTAGTGCAAAATGACTGGGCCGACACCTCAGCTCGTGGGGCCCCGTGCAGTCTCTGCGACACAGAGCCTGAGCTCCAGCCAACTCGGCCCTCGAGAGCTCTGCCCCCTCTTTCCCGCTGACGCTGATAGGATCCCTACACAGCAGCCCGGCCCACAACCCACAGGGGAGCACACACTCTCACCTCTCCATTCTCTGATCAAAATATAAAGTTTTCCTTTGCTTCTGAACCAAAGTCAGTCTCGATCTTTTGGCTCCAATGACACTGGGCAGGGAGACCCTTGTTGGGGCCCACTCTGCAGGATCAGTAACAGAATTTGAGAATATTGTAATTTTAATGAACAGATGTGTGAGCCAAACTGTAATTAACATAAAGCAGTGTATAAGGCTCGTGTAAAGTAAGATGTTTCTAACACTTCCATTTGATATTTCCATCACTTTATTATAAGCAAGTTCAGTAGAGGGGTTTGTCTTATTTGTCAGATCAACAGTAGAGAAATGCAGTGATTTCTTTCCAAGGATGTACATCTAATAATCTTGGTTGAAATTTCAACCTTGTTTTGAATGATTTTCCATTGAAAATGATACCTCTCTTTCAGCTCCTAGATTTCTGAGAAGTATAAAATCTTATATTTTTTTATTACTTAAGGGGAAATGTGGAAGGAGGGATAAATTAACAGTTTCGGATTAACATATACACACTGCTATGTATAAAATATATCATCAACAAGGAACTACTGTACAGCACAGGGAACTATACTCAATAGTTTGTAATGACCCCTAAGGGGAAATAATCTGAAAAACAATAGATATCTATATTGACATCATCTATCAACTACAGATAAAGTGGAAACTAAAGGAGGCCGATGGTGAGCGTTTCTGAACCTGAAGACTTCAATCATCTAAAGTTTGGACTCTGCCTACGGCCCAAGTCCCTTAATGAACACACATGAAGCAGTAGCTTAAAAATTCCCCAGATGGGAGATCAGGGAGACACTGATTTGGAAAAATCCCTGGTGTTCTCCTTACATACACGGGACCTTTCCTACAGCTAAAACATGCCTGTGACACCCAGAAGATGGAACACGGTTGGATCAGGAAGATGTGTGAAAAGGAACCAAAACTCCTAATTTCCTGGTTGATGGGTTCACCCCTCCAGCCTTTTTCGTTAAAATCTCCCCACTTGAGGATGTCAGCACCTTCAACATCCAGTTGCATAGAATTTGGAATTGGTCCAAAGGAAGGGGAAGGAGGAGAAACAAGGAGAGCCAAGCCCTAGATGTTCGGACAGGCACATGTCACTCTAATTTCCAATCAGGAAGAAGAATTAAGCAAAGGCTTAGCCTGCCACTGGGACCCAGAGTAGGGCCAGAAGCAAACCAGCGGTACTGCGCGAAGCTCCCAAAAAAGCGGGGTGAAAAATGGAGCTCAGGGGCACTGCAATTCACAAACCTGCAGAGTTACAAATTATAACTATCGTCCAAAACTACATTGAGGGAAGGCAACGAACAGGATTGGAAAGGAAGGCAGGATTGCAGGAAACAGATTTCAAGAGTTAGATTCGAATCACCATTAAAGCACATGAAAAGCGGCCAAACATCGACAATGATGCCCTTGGCCAATAAGAGCATATAGGTTTTTTCTTGAATAAATTCAGAAAAAAACGCATAGGCCCTTTCTGGCCAACCAAGCAAGCCAGAAATGCAAATTGGCAGAACAAAGAAGTCTCAGTTCCCATTGGTCAAAAGGAACTTCCTAAAAAAGTGTAAAAACAAGAAATGCAGGAGAGGCCAGGGAGGAAAGGGAGCCTTGTTACACAGATGGGCGGGATGTAAATTGCCAATTGCGACTCCAGAGAAGGGTATGGTGTTTCCTAAAACATCTAAAAAACACAGCTGAAGAGAATGGGGCACTTCCACTCATGGGCGTATAAATTGGGAATTTAAAAATCAACAACACAGAGGCAACCCAAAGGTTAGGGCTGCTCTGGTTACAAGAACCTCCACTTGGGTACATCTTAAATATCCCAGGAATGAGAAAAATTGATAAAGAAGATGTGGTCCTTATGTACAGTAGAATATCACTCAGCCATGAAATCAATGTCAAAAGGCCAGTAGCATCATGATGAGTGGATTTAGGTACGACGATTCTAAGTGAAATAAGTCACGCAGAAAAGGACACTTCTCATAAGGTATCACTTATAGAGGGAATGTAAAAACCGTTACACTTGAACTGAATTACAAAACAGAACAGAGTCACACATTTAGAAAACACACTATGGCTGCTTAACGGGAAAGGTGAGGTGGGGTGATGCATAAAACAAGGGTTTCAAATTAGCTCAGATACCGTTCCATAAACCCAATATGTAATAGATAAGACCTACTCCTTGCTCAGTGAACTGGACTCAACCCCCCCTATTCAGCGCACAAGTATATATCTGACTAGTAAGAATTATAAAACCTATGTATTGATATCTCTCTGTAAGTTAGTCAAGTGGGTGTAAAGAGGCATAAACACAGCAGTGAAAGGCAGCTAAACCCCATTATAAAAATAAATTACTTTTAAAAACCCATGAAGCAAAGACAGTGAAAAAGAGAGAATTTCTTACACAATTCACTCAGGGGCTGTGATGCAACCTGTATTGATTATATCTAGACCCACAGCTGGATGAGACATAAGGGTGTACACTCTTGGGGCTGAGAGGTTTGGTGAGATTGGGTGAGCAAATGCAGACCCTTTAAAGTAATACTGCGAGGTACCCATCCCATGGGTCCCAAATCTCCAGATTCAAGGGCATCTTCCTACATCGAAAACATGCATGAGAAACCCAGAAGATGGTACACCGTGTGATCCGGAAAGGCTTCTAAAACGCACCACAATTCTCATCTCCTTGTGCTCGGGTTCGCCATTCCAGCCGCTTTACTAGCAATCTCCCTCCTTGGAAAATCAGCACCTTTAACCTCCTGTTCCGTACAGGTTGCAATTTGTCCTAAGGATGAACGGGAAGAAGGGGGACCAATGAGAGAGTAGCTCTAGGTGTTGGGACAGGCACAGGTCACTCTATTTTCCCATCAGGAAGAAGAATTAACCACAGGCTCAGCCTGGCCCCCGCAACCAGAATAGGGCCTAAAGAAATCCTGTGCTTTTGCGGCCAGCTGCCCAAAAAGCGAGTTGAAAAATGGAGCTCAGGGGCACTGAAATTATCAAACCTGCAGAGTTATTAAGAAAACTTTCGTCCACAAATAAATTGAGGGAAGGCAAAGAAGAGGATGTGAATGCAAGCCAGAATTGCAGGAAACAGATTTCAGGAGGTAGATTCGAATCGCCTTTAAAGCACATGAAAAGCGGCAAAACATTGACAATGATCCCCTTGGCCAAAGAGGGCGTATGCGTTTCTTCCTGAATATATTCACTAAAAAACTCAAACGCCCTTTTTGGCCAACCAAGCAACCTGGAAAGGCAAATCATCGCTAAAAAGAAGTCTCGCTTCCCATTGGTCAAAAGGGCCATGCTGAATAAAGTGTCAAAACCAGAAATGCAGAACAGTCCATGGAGAAATGGGAGGCTTGCTACACTGATTGGCCGGATGTAAATTGCCAACAGCCACTCTGGAGAAGTGTACGGTGTGTCCTGAAACATCTAAAAAACACAGCTTAGAGAGCATAGGGCACTTCCACTCATGGGTGTATAAATTGGGAAAACTAAAAATCAGCAAGACAGAGGAACCCCAAAGTTTAGGGCTGCTCTCTTGACAAGAACCTCCACTTCATTACACCTTAAATATCCCAGGAAAGAGAAAAATGGATAAAGAAGTTGTGGTCCTTATGTAGAATGGAATATCACTCAGCCATGAAATCAATGTCATAAGGCTATTAGCAGTATGATGAGTGGATTTAGGTACGACGATTCTAAGTGAAATAAGTCACACAGAAAAACACACTTATCGTAAGATATCACTTCTACAGGGAAAGTAAAAACCGTTACACATGAACTGAATTACAAAACAGAACAGAGTCACACATTTAGAAAACACACTATGGCTGCTTAACGGGAAAGGTGAGGTGGGGTGATGCGTAAAACAAGGGTTTCAAATTAGCTCAGATGCCGTTCAATAAACCCAATATGTAATAGACAAGACCTACTCCTTGCTCAGTGAACTGGACTCAACACCCCCTATACACCGCCCAAGAATATATCTGATTAGAAAGAATCTTAAAACCTATGTATTGATTTCTCTCTGTAAGTGAGTCAAGCGGGTGTAAAGCGGCATAACCACAGCAGTGAAAAGCAGCTAAACCCCAGTATAAAAATTAATTTCTTTTAAAAACCCATGAAACAAAGACAGTGAAAGAGAGAGAAATTCTTACACAATTCATTCAGGTGCTGTGATGCAAACTGGATTGACCATATCTACACCCACAGCTGGATGAGACATAAGGGTGGACACTCTTGGGGCTGAGAGGTTTGGTGAGGTTGTGAGAGCAAACGCAGACCCTTTAAAATAATACTGCGTGGTACCCATTCCATGGGTCCCAAATCTCCAGATTCAAGGGCATCTTCCTACATCGAAAATATGCATGAGAAACCCAGAAGATTGTACACCGTGTGATCGGAAAAGGTTTGTAAAACGCACCTCATTTCTCGTCTCCTTGTGCTTGGGTTCGCTATTCCTGCTGCTTTACTAGCAATCTCCCTACTTGGAGCATCAGCCCCTTTAACCTCCTGTTCCGTACAAGTTGCAATTTGTCCTGAGGATGAACGGGAAGAAGGGAAACCAATGAGAGACTAGCTCTAGGTTTTGGGAAAGGCACAGGTCACTCTATTTTCCCATCAGGAAGAAGAATTAACCACAGGCTCAGGCTGCCCCCCTGAACCAGAATAGTGCCTGAAGCAATTCTGCGCTTTTGTGGCCAGCTCCAAAAAAAGCGAGTTGAAAAATGGAGGTCAGGGACACTGCAATTCACAAAACTGCAGAATTATAAATGATAACTCTCGTCCACAAATAAATTGAGGGAAGGCAACGAAGAGGATTTGAAAGCAAGGCAGAATTGCAGGAAACAGATTTCAGGAGGTAGATTCGAATCGCCTTTAAAGCACATGAAAAGCTGCAAAACATCGACAGTGATGCCTTTGGCCAAAAAGAGAATATGCGTTTTTTTCTGAATATATTTAGAAAAAACGCATACGCCCTTTTTGGCTAACCAAGCAACCTGGAAAGGCAAATCACCACTACAAAGAAGTCTCGCTTCCCATCGGTCAAAACGGCCATGCTGAAAAAAGTGTCAAAACCAGAAATGCAGGACATTCCATGGAGAAATGGGAGCCTTGCTACGCTGATGGGCAGGATGTAAATTGCCAACAGCCACTCTGGAGAAGTGTACGGTGTGTCCTGAAACATCTAAGAAACACACATTAGAGAGCATAGGGCACTTCCAGTCATGGGTGTATAAATTGGGAAAGCTAAAAATCAGCAAGCCCCAGGCACCCAAAATTTAGGGCTGCTCTGTTTACAAGAACCTCCACTTCCTTACACCTTATATATCCCAGGAAAGAGAAAAATGGATAAAGAAGTTGTGGTCCTTGTGTACAATGGAATATCACTCAGCCATGAAATCAATGTCATAAGGCCAGTAGCAGCATGATGAGTGGATTTAGATACGACGATTCTAAGTGAAATAAGTCACACAGAAAAAGACACTTATAAGATATGACTTCTAGAGGGAATGTAAAAACCGTTACACTTGAACTGAATTACAAAACAGAACAGAGTCACACATTTAGAAAACACACTATGGCTGCTTAATGGGAAAGGTGAGGTGGGGTGATGCATAAAACAAGGGTTTCAAATTAGCTCAGATACCGTTCCATAAACCCAATATGTAATAGACAAGACCTACTCCTTGCTCAGTGAACTGGACTCAACACACCCTATTCACTCCACAAGAATATATCTGACTAGTAAGAATTTTAAAACCCATGTATTGATATCTCTCTGTAAGTGAGTCAAGCGGGTGTAAAGCGGCATAAACACAGCAGTGAAAAGCATCTAAACCCCATTAGAAAAATAAATTACTTTTAAAAACCCTTGAAGCAAAGACAGTGAAAGACAGAGAAATTCTTACACAATTCATTCAGGGGCTGTGATGCAACCTGGATTGACCATATCTAGACCCACAGCTGGATGAGACATAAGGGTGGACACTCTTGGGGCTGAGAGGTTTGGTGAGATTTGGTGAGCAAACGCAGACCCTTTAAAATAAAACTGCGTGGTACCCATCCCATGGGTCCCAAATCTTCAGGTTCAAGGGCATCTTCGTACATTGAAAACTTGCATGAGAAACCCAGAAGATGGAACAGCATGTGAACGGGAAAGGTTTCGAAAACACACCACATTTCTCATCTCCTTGTGCTCGGGTTCGCCATTCCAGCCCCTTTACTAGCAATCTCCCTACTTGGAGCTTCAGCACCTTTAACCTCCTGTTCCATACAGGTTACAATTTGTCCTGAGGATGAACGGGAAGAAGGGGAACCAATGAGAGACTAGCTCGAGGTTTTGGGATAGGTACAGGTCACTCTATTTTCCCATCAGGAAGAAGAATTAACCACAGGCTCAGCCTGGCCCCCGCAACCAGAATAGGGCCTGAAGCAATCCTGTGCTTTTGTGCCCAGCTCCCAAAAAAGCGAGTTGAATAATCGAGCTCAGGGGCACTGCAATTCACAAACCTGAAGAGTTATAAATGATAACTCTCGTCCACAAATACATTGAGGGATGGCAATGAAGGGGATTTGAAAGCAAGGCAGAATTGCACCAAACAGATTTCAGGAGGTAGATTCGAATCACCTTTAAAGCACATGAAAAGTGGCAAAACGTCGACAGTGATACCCTTGGCCCAAAAGGGCATATGCGTTTTTTCCTGAATATATTCAGGAAAAAACGCATACGCCCTTTTTGGCCAACCAAGCAAACTGGAAAGGCAAATCAGCGCTACAAAGAAGTCTCGCTTCCCATCGGTCAAAAGGGCCATGCTGAAAAAAGTGTCAAAACCAGAAATGCAGGACAGGCCATGGAGAAATGGGAGCCTTGCTACGCTGATGGGCGGGATGTAAATTGCCAACAGCCACTCTGGAAAAGTGTACGGTGTGTCCTGAAACATCTAAAAAAAATAGCTTAGAGAGCATAGGGCACTTCCAGTCATGGGTGTATAAATTGGGAAAACTAAAAATCAGCAAGACACAGGCACCCCAAAGTTTAGGGCTGCTCTCTTGACAAGAACCTCCACTTCATTACACCTTAAATATCCCAGGAAAGAGAAAAATGGATAAAGAAGTTGTGGTCCTTATGTACAATGGAATATCACTCAGCCATGAAATCAATGTCATAAGGCCAGTAGCAGCATGATGAGTGGATTTAGATACGACGATTCTAAGTGAAATAAGTCCCACAGAAAAAGACACTTATAAGATATGACTTCTAGAGGGAATGTAAAAACCGTTACACTTGAACTGAATTACAAAACAGAACAGAGTCACACATTTAGAAAACACACTATGGCTGCTTAACGGGAAAGGTGAGGTGGGGTGATGCATAAAACAAGGGTTTCAAATTAGCTAAGATACCGTTCCATAAACCCAATATGTAATAGACAAGACCTACTCCTTGCTCAGTGAACTGGACTCAACACCCCCTATTCACTCCACAAGAATATATCTGACTAGTAAGAATTTTAAAACCCATGTATTGATATCTCTCTGTAAGTGAGTCAAGCGGGTGTAAAGCGGCATAAACACAGCAGTGAAAAGCAGCTAAACCCCATTAGAAAAATAAATTACTTTTAAAAACCCTTGAAGCAAAGACAGTGAAAGACAGAGAAATTTTTACACAATTCATTCAGGGGCTGTGATGCAACCTGGATTGACCATATCTAGACCCACAGCTGGATGAGACATAAGGGTGGACACGCTTGGGGCTGAGAGGTTTGGTGAGGTTGGGTGAGCAAACGCAGACCCTTTAAAGTAATACTGCATGGTACCAATCCCATGGGTCCCAAATCTCCAGGTTCAATGGCATCTTCCTTCGTTGAAAACTTGCATGAGAAACCCTGAAGATGGAATACCATGTGAATGGGAAAGTTTGTAAAACGCACCTCATTTCTCATCTCCTTGTGCTCGGTTTCTCCATTCCAGCCGCTTTACTAGCAATCTCCCTACTTGGAGCATCAGCACCTTTAAGCTCCTCTTCCGTACAGGTTGCTATTTGTCCTGAGGATGAACGGGAAGAAGGGGAACCAATGAGAGACTAGCTCTAGGTGTTGGGATAGGCACAGGTTACTTTATTTTCCCATCAGGAAGAAGATTTAACCACAGGCTCAGCCTGGCCCCCACAACCAGAATAGGGCCTGAAGCAATCCTGCGCTTTTGCCGCCAACTCCCAGAAAAGCGAGTTGAAAAATTGAGCTCAGGGGCACTGCAATTCACAAACCTGCAGAGTTATAAATGATAACTTTCGTCCACAAATAAATTGAGGGAAGGCAACGAAGAGGATTTGAAAGCAAGGCAGAATTGCAGCAAACCGATTTCAGGAGGTAGATTCGAATCGCCTTTAAAGCACATGAAAAGTGGCAAAACGTCAACAGTGATGCCATTGGCCAAAAAGGGCGTATGCGTTTTTTCCTGAATATATTCAGGAAAAAAAGCATACGCCCTTTTTGGCCAACCAAGCAACCTGGAAAGGCAAATCAGCGCTACAAAGAAGTCTTCCTTCTCATCGGTCAAAAGGGCCATGCTGAAGAAAGTGTCAAAACCAGAAATGCAGGATAGGCCATGGAGAAATGGGAGCCTTGCTACGCTGATGGGCGGTATGTAAATTACCAACAGCCACTCTGGAGAAGTGTATGGTGTGTCCTGAAACATCTAAAAAACAAAGCTTAGAGAGCATAGGGCACTTCCACGCATGGGTGTATAAATTGGGAAAACTAAAAATCAGCAAGACACAGGCACCCCAAAGTTTAGGGCTGCTCTGTTGACAAGAACCTCCACTTCATTACACCTTAAATATCCCAGGAAAGAGAAAAATGGATAAAGAAGTTGTGGTCCTTATGTACAATGGAATATCACTCAGCCATGTAATCAATGTCATAAGGCCAGTAGCAGCATGATGAGTGGATTTAGGTACGACGATTCTAAGTGAAATAAGTCACACAGAAAAAGACACTTATAAGATATGACTTCTAGAGGGAATGTAAAAACCGTTACTCTTGAACTGAATTACAAAACAGAACAGAGTCACACATTTAGAAAACACACTATGGCTGCTTAACGGGAAAGGTGAGGTGGGGTGATGCGTAAAACAAGGGTTTCAAATTAGCTCAGATGCCGTTCAATAAACCCAATATGTAATAGACAAGACCTACTCCTTGCTCAGTGAACTGGACTCAACACCCCCTATACACCGCCCAAGAATATATCTGATTAGAAAGAATCTTAAAACCTATGTATTGATTTCTCTCTGTAAGTGAGTCAAGCGGGTGTAAAGCGGCATAACCACAGCAGTGAAAAGCAGCTAAACCCCAGTATAAAAATTAATTTCTTTTAAAAACCCATGAAACAAAGACAGTGAAAGAGAGAGAAATTCTTACACAATTCATTCAGGTGCTGTGATGCAAACTGGATTGACCATATCTACACCCACAGCTGGATGAGACATAAGGGTGGACACTCTTGGGGCTGAGAGGTTTGGTGAGGTTGTGAGAGCAAACGCAGACCCTTTAAAATAATACTGCGTGGTACCCATTCCATGGGTCCCAAATCTCCAGATTCAAGGGCATCTTCCTACATCGAAAATATGCATGAGAAACCCAGAAGATTGTACACCGTGTGATCGGAAAAGGTTTGTAAAACGCACCTCATTTCTCGTCTCCTTGTGCTTGGGTTCGCTATTCCTGCTGCTTTACTAGCAATCTCCCTACTTGGAGCATCAGCCCCTTTAACCTCCTGTTCCGTACAAGTTGCAATTTGTCCTGAGGATGAACGGGAAGAAGGGAAACCAATGAGAGACTAGCTCTAGGTTTTGGGAAAGGCACAGGTCACTCTATTTTCCCATCAGGAAGAAGAATTAACCACAGGCTCAGGCTGCCCCCCTGAACCAGAATAGTGCCTGAAGCAATTCTGCGCTTTTGTGGCCAGCTCCAAAAAAAGCGAGTTGAAAAATGGAGGTCAGGGACACTGCAATTCACAAAACTGCAGAATTATAAATGATAACTCTCGTCCACAAATAAATTGAGGGAAGGCAACGAAGAGGATTTGAAAGCAAGGCAGAATTGCAGGAAACAGATTTCAGGAGGTAGATTCGAATCGCCTTTAAAGCACATGAAAAGCTGCAAAACATCGACAGTGATGCCTTTGGCCAAAAAGAGAATATGCGTTTTTTTCTGAATATATTTAGAAAAAACGCATACGCCCTTTTTGGCTAACCAAGCAACCTGGAAAGGCAAATCACCACTACAAAGAAGTCTCGCTTCCCATCGGTCAAAAGGGCCATGCTGAAAAAAGTGTCAAAACCAGAAATGCAGGACATTCCATGGAGAAATGGGAGCCTTGCTACGCTGATGGGCAGGATGTAAATTGCCAACAGCCACTCTGGAGAAGTGTACGGTGTGTCCTGAAACATCTAAGAAACACACATTAGAGAGCATAGGGCACTTCCAGTCATGGGTGTATAAATTGGGAAAGCTAAAAATCAGCAAGCCCCAGGCACCCAAAATTTAGGGCTGCTCTGTTTACAAGAACCTCCACTTCCTTACACCTTATATATCCCAGGAAAGAGAAAAATGGATAAAGAAGTTGTGGTCCTTGTGTACAATGGAATATCACTCAGCCATGAAATCAATGTCATAAGGCCAGTAGCAGCATGATGAGTGGATTTAGATACGACGATTCTAAGTGAAATAAGTCACACAGAAAAAGACACTTATAAGATATGACTTCTAGAGGGAATGTAAAAACCGTTACACTTGAACTGAATTACAAAACAGAACAGAGTCACACATTTAGAAAACACACTATGGCTGCTTAATGGGAAAGGTGAGGTGGGGTGATGCATAAAACAAGGGTTTCAAATTAGCTCAGATACCGTTCCATAAACCCAATATGTAATAGACAAGACCTACTCCTTGCTCAGTGAACTGGACTCAACACCCCCTATTCACTCCACAAGAATATATCTGACTAGTAAGAATTTTAAAACCCATGTATTGATATCTCTCTGTAAGTGAGTCAAGCGGGTGTAAAGCGGCATAAACACAGCAGTGAAAAGCATCTAAACCCCATTAGAAAAATAAATTACTTTTAAAAACCCTTGAAGCAAAGACAGTGAAAGACAGAGAAATTCTTACACAATTCATTCAGGGGCTGTGATGCAACCTGGATTGACCATATCTAGACCCACAGCTGGATGAGACATAAGGGTGGACACTCTTGGGGCTGAGAGGTTTGGTGAGATTTGGTGAGCAAACGCAGACCCTTTAAAATAAAACTGCGTGGTACCCATCCCATGGGTCCCAAATCTTCAGGTTCAAGGGCATCTTCGTACATTGAAAACTTGCATGAGAAACCCAGAAGATGGAACAGCATGTGAACGGGAAAGGTTTCGAAAACACACCACATTTCTCATCTCCTTGTGCTCGGGTTCGCCATTCCAGCCCCTTTACTAGCAATCTCCCTACTTGGAGCTTCAGCACCTTTAACCTCCTGTTCCATACAGGTTACAATTTGTCCTGAGGATGAACGGGAAGAAGGGGAACCAATGAGAGACTAGCTCGAGGTTTTGGGATAGGTACAGGTCACTCTATTTTCCCATCAGGAAGAAGAATTAACCACAGGCTCAGCCTGGCCCCCGCAACCAGAATAGGGCCTGAAGCAATCCTGTGCTTTTGTGCCCAGCTCCCAAAAAAGCGAGTTGAATAATCGAGCTCAGGGGCACTGCAATTCACAAACCTGAAGAGTTATAAATGATAACTCTCGTCCACAAATACATTGAGGGATGGCAATGAAGGGGATTTGAAAGCAAGGCAGAATTGCACCAAACAGATTTCAGGAGGTAGATTCGAATCACCTTTAAAGCACATGAAAAGTGGCAAAACGTCGACAGTGATACCCTTGGCCCAAAAGGGCATATGCGTTTTTTCCTGAATATATTCAGGAAAAAACGCATACGCCCTTTTTGGCCAACCAAGCAAACTGGAAAGGCAAATCAGCGCTACAAAGAAGTCTCGCTTCCCATCGGTCAAAAGGGCCATGCTGAAAAAAGTGTCAAAACCAGAAATGCAGGACAGGCCATGGAGAAATGGGAGCCTTGCTACGCTGATGGGCGGGATGTAAATTGCCAACAGCCACTCTGGAAAAGTGTACGGTGTGTCCTGAAACATCTAAAAAAAATAGCTTAGAGAGCATAGGGCACTTCCAGTCATGGGTGTATAAATTGGGAAAACTAAAAATCAGCAAGACACAGGCACCCCAAAGTTTAGGGCTGCTCTCTTGACAAGAACCTCCACTTCATTACACCTTAAATATCCCAGGAAAGAGAAAAATGGATAAAGAAGTTGTGGTCCTTATGTACAATGGAATATCACTCAGCCATGAAATCAATGTCATAAGGCCAGTAGCAGCATGATGAGTGGATTTAGATACGACGATTCTAAGTGAAATAAGTCCCACAGAAAAAGACACTTATAAGATATGACTTCTAGAGGGAATGTAAAAACCGTTACACTTGAACTGAATTACAAAACAGAACAGAGTCACACATTTAGAAAACACACTATGGCTGCTTAACGGGAAAGGTAAGGTGGGGCGATGCATAAAACAAGGGTTTCAAATTAGCTCAGATACCGTTCCATAAACCCAATATGTAATAGACAAGACCTACTCCATGCTCAGTGAACTGGACTCAACACCCCCTATTCACTGCACAAGAATATATCTGATTAGTAAGAATTTTAAAACCTATGTATTGATATCTCTTTGTAAGTGAGTCAAGCGGGTGTAAAGCGGCATAAACACAGCAGTGAAAAGCAGATAAACCCCATTAGAAAAATACATTATTTTAAAAACCCATGAAACAAAGACAGTGAAAGAGAGAGAAATTCTTACACAATTCATTCAGGGGCTGTGATGCAACCTGGATTGACCATATCTAGACCCACAGCTGGATGAGACATAAGGGTGGACACTCTTGGGGCTGAGAGGTTTGGTGAGGTTGGGTGAGCAAACGCAGACCCTTTAAAGTAATACTGCATGGTACCAATCCCATGGGTCCCAAATCTCCAGGTTCAATGGCATCTTCCTTCATTGAAAACTTGCATGAGAAACCCAGAAGATGGAATACCATGTGAATGGGAAAGTTTGTAAAACGCACCTCATTTCTCATCTCCTTGTGCTCGGTTTCTCCATTCCAGCCGCTTTATTAGCAATCTCCCTACTTGGAGCATCAGCACCTTTAAGCTCCTCTTCCGTACAGGTTGCTATTTGTCCTGAGGATGAACGGGAAGAAGGGGAACCAATGAGAGACTAGCTCTAGGTGTTGGGATAGGCACAGGTTACTTTATTTTCCCATCAGGAAGAAGATTTAACCACAGGCTCAGCCTGGCCCCCACAACCAGAATAGGGCCTGAAGCAATCCTGCGCTTTTGCCGCCAACTCCCAGAAAAGCGAGTTGAAAAATTGAGCTCAGGGGCACTGCAATTCACAAACCTGCAGAGTTATAAATGATAACTCTCGTCCACAAATAAATTGAGGGAAGGCAACGAAGAGGATTTGAAAGCAAGGCAGAATTGCAGCAAACCGATTTCAGGAGGTAGATTCGAATCGCCTTTAAAGCACATGAAAAGCGGCAAAACGTCAACAGTGATGCCATTGGCCAAAAAGGGCGTATGCGTTTTTTCCTGAATATATTCAGGAAAAAAAGCATACGCCCTTTTTGGCCAACCAAGCAACCTGGAAAGGCAAATCAGCGCTACAAAGAAGTCTTCCTTCTCATCGGTCAAAAGGGCCATGCTGAAGAAAGTGTCAAAACCAGAAATGCAGGATAGGCCATGGAGAAATGGGAGCCTTGCTACGCTGATGGGCGGTATGTAAATTACCAACAGCCACTCTGGAGAAGTGTATGGTGTGTCCTGAAACATCTAAAAAACAAAGCTTAGAGAGCATAGGGCACTTCCACGCATGGGTGTATAAATTGGGAAAACTAAAAATCAGCAAGACACAGGCACCCCAAAGTTTAGGGCTGCTCTGTTGACAAGAACCTCCACTTCATTACACCTTAAATATCCCAGGAAAGAGAAAAATGGATAAAGAAGTTGTGGTCCTTATGTACAATGGAATATCACTCAGCCATGTAATCAATGTCATAAGGCCAGTAGCAGCATGATGAGTGGATTTAGGTACGACGATTCTAAGTGAAATAAGTCACACAGAAAAAGACACTTATAAGATATGACTTCTAGAGGGAATGTAAAAACCGTTACTCTTGAACTGAATTACAAAACAGAACAGAGTCACACATTTAGAAAACACACTATGGCTGCTTAACGGAAAAGGTGAGGTGGGCTGATGCATAAAACAAGGGTTTCAAATTAGTTCAGATACCGTTCCATAAACCCAATATGTAAAGACAAGACCTACTCCTTGCTCAGTGAACTGGACTCAACACCCCCTATTCACTGCACAAGATTATATCTGACTAGTAAGAATTTTAAAACCTATGTACTGATATCTCTCTGTAAGTGAGTCAAGCGGGTGCAAAGCGGCATAAACACAGCAGTGAAAAGCAGCTAAACCCCATTAGAAAAATAAATTACTTTTAAAAACCCATGAAACAAAGACAGTGAAAGAGAGACAAATTCTTACACAATTCATTCAGGGGCTGTGATGCAACCTGGATTGACCATATCTAGACCCACAGCTGGATGAGACATAAGGGTGGACACTCTTGGGGCTGAGAGGTTTGGTGGGATTGGGTGAGCAAATGCAGACCCTTTAAAGTAATACTGCGTGGTACCCATCCCATGGGTCCCAAATCTCCAGGTTCAATGGCATCTTCCTTCATTGAAAACTTGCATGAGAAACCCAGAAGATGGAATACCATGTGAATGGGAAAGTTTGTAAAACGCACCTCATTTCTCATCTCCTTGTGCTCGGGTTCGCCATTCCAGCCCCTTTACTAGCAATCTCCCTACATGGAGCATCAGCACCTTTAACCTCCTGTTCCGTACAGGTTGCAATTTTTCCTGAGGATGAACGGGAAGAAGGGGAACCAATGAGAGACTAGCTCTAGGTGTTGGGACAGGCACAGGTCACTCTATTTTCCCATCAGGAAGAAGAATTAACCACAGGTTCAGCCTGGCCCCCGCAACCAGAATAGGGCCTGAAGCAATCCTGCGCTTTTGCGGCCAGCTCCCAACAAAGCGAGTTGAAAAATCGAGCTCAGGGGCACTGCAATTCACAAACCTGCAGAGTTATAAATGATAACTCTCGTCCACAAATAAATTGAGGGAAGGAAACGAAGAGGATTTGAAAGCAAGGCAGAATTGCAGCAAACCGATTTCAGGAGGTAGATTCGAATCGCCTTTAAAGCACATGAAAAGCGGCAAAACGTCAACAGTGATGCCCTTGGCCAAAAAGGGCGTATGCGTTTTTTCCTGAATATATTCAGGAAAAAACGCATACGCCCTTTTTGGCCAACCAAGCAACCTGGAAAGGCAAATCAGCGCTACAAAGAAGTCTCGCTTCCCATCGGTCAAAAGGGCCATGCTGAAAAAAGTGTCAAAACCAGAAATGCAGGACAGGCCATGGAGAAATGGGAGCCTTGCTACACTGATGGGCGGGATGTAAATTGCCAACAGCCACTCTGTAGAAGTGTACGGTGTGTCCTGAAAAATCTAAAAAACACAGCTTAGAGAGCATTGGGCACTTCCAGTCATGGGTGTATAAATTGGGAAAACTAAAAATCAGCAAGACAGAGGCAACCCAAAGTTTAGGGCTGCTCTCTTGATAAGAACCTCCACTTCATTACACCTTAAATATCCCAGGAAAGAGAAAAATGGATAAAGAAGTTGTGGTCCTTATGTACAATGGAATATCACTCAGCCTTGAAATCATTGTCTTAAGGCCAGTAGCAGCATGATGAGTGGATTTAGGTACAACGATTCTAAGTGAAATAAGTCACACAGAAAAAGACACTTATAAGATATGACTACTAGAGGGAATGTAAAAACCGTTACACTTGAACTGAATTACAAAACAGAACAGAGTCACACGTTTAGAAAACACACTATGGCTGCTTACCGGGAAAGGTGAGGTGGGGTGATGCATAAAACAAGGGTTTCAAATTAGCTCAGATACCGTTCCATAAACCCAATATGTAATAGACAAGACCTACTCCATGCTCAGTGAACTGGACTCAACACCCCCTATTCACTGCACAAGAATATATCTGATTAGTAAGAATTTTAAAACCTATGTATTGATATCTCTTTGTAAGTGAGTCAAGCGGGTGTAAAGCGGCATAAACACAGCAGTGAAAAGCAGATAAACCCCATTAGAAAAATACATTATTTTAAAAACCCATGAAACAAAGACAGTGAAAGAGAGAGAAATTCTTACACAATTCATTCAGGGGCTGTGATGCAACCTGGATTGACCATATCTAGACCCACAGCTGGATGAGACATAAGGGTGGACACTCTTGGGGCTGAGAGGTTTGGTGAGGTTGGGTGAGCAAACGCAGACCCTTTAAAGTAATACTGCATGGTACCAATCCCATGGGTCCCAAATCTCCAGGTTCAATGGCATCTTCCTTCATTGAAAACTTGCATGAGAAACCCAGAAGATGGAATACCATGTGAATGGGAAAGTTTGTAAAACGCACCTCATTTCTCATCTCCTTGTGCTCGGTTTCTCCATTCCAGCCGCTTTACTAACAATCTCCCTACTTGGAGCATCAGCACCTTTAAGCTCCTCTTCCGTACAGGTTGCTATTTGTCCTGAGGATGAACGGGAAGAAGGGGAACCAATGAGAGACTAGCTCTAGGTGTTGGGATAGGCATAGGTTACTTTATTTTCCCATCAGGAAGAAGATTTAACCACAGGCTCAGCCTGGACCCCACAACCAGAATAGGGCCTGAAGCAATCCTGCGCTTTTGCCGCCAACTCCCAGAAAAGCGAGGTGAAAAATCGAGCTCAGGGGCACTGCAATTCACAAACCTGCAGAGTTATAAATGATAACTCTCGTCCACAAATAAATTGAGGGAAGGCAACGAAGAGGATTTGAAAGCAAGGCAGAATTGCAGCAAACCGATTTCAGGAGGTAGATTCGAATCGCCTTTAAAGCACATGAAAAGCGGCAAAACGTCAACAGTGATGCCCTTGGCCAAAAAGGGCGTATGCGTTTTTTCCTGAATATATTCAGGAAAAAACGCATACGCCCTTTTTGGCCAACCAAGCAACCTGGAAAGGCAAATCAGCGCTACAAAGAAGTCTCGCTTCCCATCGGTCAAAAGGGCCATGCTGAAAAAAGTGTCAAAACCAGAAATGCAGGACAGGCCATGGAGAAATGGGAGCCTTGCTATGCTGATGGGCGGGATGTAAATTGCCAACAGCCACTCTGTAGAAGTGTACGGTGTGTCCTGAAACATCTAAAAAACACAGCTTAGAGAGCATAGGGCACTTCCAGTCATGGGTGTATAAATTGGGAAAACTAAAAATCAGCAAGACAGAGGCACCCCAAAGTTTAGGGCTGCTCTCTTGACAAGAACCTCCACTTCATTACACCTTAAATATCCCAGGAAAGAGAAAAATGGATAAAGAAGTTGTGGTCCTTATGTACAATGGAATATCACTCAGCCTTGAAATCAATGTCTTAAGGCCAGTAGCAGCATGATGAGTGGATTTAGGTACAACGATTCTAAGTGAAATAAGTCACACAGAAAAAGACACTTATAAGATATGACTTCTAGAGGGAATGTAAAAACCGTTACACTTGAACTGAATTACAAAACAGAACAGAGTCACATGTTCAGAAAACACACTATGGCTGCTTAACGGGAAAGGTGAGGTGGGGTGATGCATAAAACAAGGGTTTCAAATTAGCTCAGATACCGTTCCATAAACCCAATATGTAATAGACAAGACCTACTCCATGCTCAGTGAACTGGACTCAACACCCCCTATTCACTGCACAAGAATATATCTGATTAGTAAGAATTTTAAAACCTATGTATTGATATCTCTTTGTAAGTGAGTCAAGCGGGTGCAAAGCGGCATAAACACAGCAGTGAAAAGCAGCTAAACCCCATTAGAAAAATAAATTACTTTTAAAAACCCATGAAACAAAGACAGTGAAAGAGAGACAAATTCTTACACAATTCATTCAGGGTCTGTGATGCAACCTGGATTGACTATATCTAGACCCACAGCTGGATGAGACATAAGGGTGGACACTCTTGGGGCTGAGAGGTTTGGTGGGGTTGGGTGA
The DNA here is from genome assembly GCF_965194825.1 of Balaenoptera physalus. Taxonomy (NCBI): domain Eukaryota; kingdom Metazoa; phylum Chordata; class Mammalia; order Artiodactyla; family Balaenopteridae; genus Balaenoptera; species Balaenoptera physalus. Next base: position 118,418 of record NW_028126011.1, read on the forward strand.
GCAAATGCAGACCCTTTAAAGTAATACTGCGTGGTATCCATCCCATGGGTCCCAAATCTCCAGGTCCAAGGGCATCTTCCTACATTGAAAACTTGCATGAAAACCCAGAAGATGGAACACCATGTGAATGGGAAAGGTTTCTAAAACGCACCTCATTTCTCATCTCCTTGTGCTCGGGTTCGCCATTCCAGCCCCTTTACTAGCAATCTCCCTACATGGAGCATCAGCACCTTTAACCTCCTGTTCCGTACAGGTTGCAATTTTTCCTGAGGATGAACGGGAAGAAGGGGAACCAATGAGAGACTAGCTCTAGGTGTTGGGACAGGCACAGGTCACTCTATTTTCCCATCAGGAAGAAGAATTAACCACAGGTTCAGCCTGGCCCCCGCAACCAGAATAGGGCCTGAAGCAATCCTGCGCTTTTGCGGCCAGCTCCCAAAAAAGCGAGTTGAAAAATCGAGCTCAGGGGCACTGCAATTCACAAACCTGCAGAGTTATAAATGATAACTCTCGTCCACAAATAAATTGAGGGAAGGAAACGAAGAGGATTTGAAAGCAAGGCAGAATTGCAGCAAACCGATTTCAGGAGGTAGATTCGAATCGCCTTTAAAGCACATGAAAAGCGGCAAAACGTCAACAGTGATGCCCTTGGCCAAAAAGGGCGTATGCGTTTTTTCCTGAATATATTCAGGAAAAAACGCATACGCCCTTTTTGGCCAACCAAGCAACCTGGAAAGGCAAATCAGCGCTACAAAGAAGTCTCGATTCCCATCGGTCAAAAGGGCCATGCTGAAAAAAGTGTCAAAACCAGCAATGCAGGACAGGCAATGGAGAAATGGGAGCCTTGCTATGCTGATGGGCGGGATGTAAATTGCCAACAGCCACTCTGTAGAAGTGTACGGTGTGTCCTGAAACATCTAAAAAACACAGCTTAGAGAGCATAGGGCACTTCCAGTCATGGGTGTATAAATTGGGAAAACTAAAAATCAGCAAGACAGAGGCACCCCAAAGTTTAGGGCTGCTCTCTTGACAAGAACCTCCACTTCATTACACCTTAAATATCCCAGGAAAGAGAAAAATGGATAAAGAAGTTGTGGTCCTTATGTACAATGGAATATCACTCAGCCTTGAAATCAATGTCTTAAGGCCAGTAGCAGCATGATGAGTGGATTTAGGTACAACGATTCTAAGTGAAATAAGTCACACAGAAAAAGACACTTATAAGATATGACTTCTAGAGGGAATGTAAAAACCGTTACACTTGAACTGAATTACAAAACAGAACAGAGTCACACGTTTAGAAAACACACTATGGCTGCTTAACGGGAAAGGTAAGGTGGGGCGATGCATAAAACAAGGGTTTCAAATTAGCTCAGATACCGTTCCATAAACCCAATATGTAATAGACAAGACCTACTCCATGCTCAGTGAACTGGACTCAACACCCCCTATTCACTGCACAAGAATATATCTGATTAGTAAGAATTTTAAAACCTATGTATTGATATCTCTTTGTAAGTGAGTCAAGCGGGTGTAAAGCGGCATAAACACAGCAGTGAAAAGCAGATAAACCCCATTAGAAAAATACATTATTTTAAAAACCCATGAAACAAAGACAGTGAAAGAGAGAGAAATTCTTACACAATTCATTCAGGGGCTGTGATGCAACCTGGATTGACCATATCTAGACCCACAGCTGGATGAGACATAAGGGTGGACACTCTTGGGGCTGAGAGGTTTGGTGAGGTTGGGTGAGCAAACGCAGACCCTTTAAAGTAATACTGCATGGTACCAATCCCATGGGTCCCAAATCTCCAGGTTCAATGGCATCTTCCTTCATTGAAAACTTGCATGAGAAACCCAGAAGATGGAATACCATGTGAATGGGAAAGTTTGTAAAACGCACCTCATTTCTCATCTCCTTGTGCTCGGTTTCTCCATTCCAGCCGCTTTATTAGCAATCTCTCTACTTGGAGCATCAGCACCTTTAAGCTCCTCTTCCGTACAGGTTGCTATTTGTCCTGAGGATGAACGGGAAGAAGGGGAACCAATGAGAGACTAGCTCTAGGTGTTGGGATAGGCACAGGTTACTTTATTTTCCCATCAGGAAGAAGATTTAACCACAGGCTCAGCCTGGCCCCCACAACCAGAATAGGGCCTGAAGCAATCCTGCGCTTTTGCCGCCAACTCCCAGAAAAGCGAGTTGAAAAATCGAGCTCAGGGGCACTGCAATTCACAAACCTGCAGAGTTATAAATGATAACTCTCGTCCACAAATAAATTGAGGGAAGGCAACGAAGAGGATTTGAAAGCAAGGCAGAATTGCAGCAAACCGATTTCAGGAGGTAGATTCGAATCGCCTTTAAAGCACATGAAAAGCGGCAAAACGTCAACAGTGATGCCCTTGGCCAAAAAGGGCGTATGCGTTTTTTCCTGAATATATTCAGGAAAAAACGCATACGCCCTTTTTGGCCAACCAAGCAACCTGGAAAGGCAAATCAGCGCTACAAAGAAGTCTCGCTTCCCATCGGTCAAAAGGGCCATGCTGAAAAAAGTGTCAAAACCAGAAATGCAGGACAGGCCATGGAGAAATGGGAGCCTTGCTATGCTGATGGGCGGGATGTAAATTGCCAACAGCCACTCTGTAGAAGTGTACGGTGTGTCCTGAAACATCTAAAAAACACAGCTTAGAGAGCATAGGGCACTTCCAGTCATGGGTGTATAAATTGGGAAAACTAAAAATCAGCAAGACAGAGGCACCCCAAAGTTTAGGGCTGCTCTCTTGACAAGAACCTCCACTTCATTACACCTTAAATATCCCAGGAAAGAGAAAAATGGATAAAGAAGTTGTGGTCCTTATGTACAATGGAATATCACTCAGCCTTGAAATCAATGTCTTAAGGCCAGTAGCAGCATGATGAGTGGATTTAGGTACAACGATTCTAAGTGAAATAAGTCACACAGAAAAAGACACTTATAAGATATGACTTCTAGAGGGAATGTAAAAACCGTTACACTTGAACTGAATTACAAAACAGAACAGAGTCACATGTTCAGAAAACACACTATGGCTGCTTAACGGGAAAGGTGAGGTGGGGTGATGCATAAAACAAGGGTTTCAAATTAGCTCAGATACCGTTCCATAAACCCAATATGTAATAGACAAGACCTACTCCATGCTCAGTGAACTGGACTCAACACCCCCTATTCACTGCACAAGAATATATCTGATTAGTAAGAATTTTAAAACCTATGTATTGATATCTCTTTGTAAGTGAGTCAAGCGGGTGCAAAGCGGCATAAACACAGCAGTGAAAAGCAGCTAAACCCCATTAGAAAAATAAATTACTTTTAAAAACCCATGAAACAAAGACAGTGAAAGAGAGACAAATTCTTACACAATTCATTCAGGGTCTGTGATGCAACCTGGATTGACTATATCTAGACCCACAGCTGGATGAGACATAAGGGTGGACACTCTTGGGGCTGAGAGGTTTGGTGGGGTTGGGTGAGCAAATGCAGACCCTTTAAAGTAATACTGCGTGGTATCCATCCCATGGGTCCCAAATCTCCAGGTCCAAGGGCATCTTCCTACATTGAAAACTTGCATGAAAACCCAGAAGATGGAACACCATGTGAATGGGAAAGGTTTCTAAAACGCACCTCATTTCTCATCTCCTTGTGCTCGGGTTCGCCATTCCAGCCCCTTTACTAGCAATCTCCCTACATGGAGCATCAGCACCTTTAACCTCCTGTTCCGTACAGGTTGCAATTTTTCCTGAGGATGAACGGGAAGAAGGGGAACCAATGAGAGACTAGCTCTAGGTGTTGGGACAGGCACAGGTCACTCTATTTTCCCATCAGGAAGAAGAATTAACCACAGGTTCAGCCTGGCCCCCGCAACCAGAATAGGGCCTGAAGCAATCCTGCGCTTTTGCGGCCAGCTCCCAAAAAAGCGAGTTGAAAAATCGAGCTCAGGGGCACTGCAATTCACAAACCTGCAGAGTTATAAATGATAACTCTCGTCCACAAATAAATTGAGGGAAGGAAACGAAGAGGATTTGAAAGCAAGGCAGAATTGCAGCAAACCGATTTCAGGAGGTAGATTCGAATCGCCTTTAAAGCACATGAAAAGCGGCAAAACGTCAACAGTGATGCCCTTGGCCAAAAAGGGCGTATGCGTTTTTTCCTGAATATATTCAGGAAAAAACGCATACGCCCTTTTTGGCCAACCAAGCAACCTGGAAAGGCAAATCAGCGCTACAAAGAAGTCTCGATTCCCATCGGTCAAAAGGGCCATGCTGAAAAAAGTGTCAAAACCAGCAATGCAGGACAGGCAATGGAGAAATGGGAGCCTTGCTATGCTGATGGGCGGGATGTAAATTGCCAACAGCCACTCTGTAGAAGTGTACGGTGTGTCCTGAAACATCTAAAAAACACAGCTTAGAGAGCATAGGGCACTTCCAGTCATGGGTGTATAAATTGGGAAAACTAAAAATCAGCAAGACAGAGGCACCCCAAAGTTTAGGGCTGCTCTCTTGACAAGAACCTCCACTTCATTACACCTTAAATATCCCAGGAAAGAGAAAAATGGATAAAGAAGTTGTGGTCCTTATGTACAATGGAATATCACTCAGCCTTGAAATCAATGTCTTAAGGCCAGTAGCAGCATGATGAGTGGATTTAGGTACAACGATTCTAAGTGAAATAAGTCACACAGAAAAAGACACTTATAAGATATGACTTCTAGAGGGAATGTAAAAACCGTTACACTTGAACTGAATTACAAAACAGAACAGAGTCACACGTTTAGAAAACACACTATGGCTGCTTAACGGGAAAGGTAAGGTGGGGCGATGCATAAAACAAGGGTTTCAAATTAGCTCAGATACCGTTCCATAAACCCAATATGTAATAGACAAGACCTACTCCATGCTCAGTGAACTGGACTCAACACCCCCTATTCACTGCACAAGAATATATCTGATTAGTAAGAATTTTAAAACCTATGTATTGATATCTCTTTGTAAGTGAGTCAAGCGGGTGTAAAGCGGCATAAACACAGCAGTGAAAAGCAGATAAACCCCATTAGAAAAATACATTATTTTAAAAACCCATGAAACAAAGACAGTGAAAGAGAGAGAAATTCTTACACAATTCATTCAGGGGCTGTGATGCAACCTGGATTGACCATATCTAGACCCACAGCTGGATGAGACATAAGGGTGGACACTCTTGGGGCTGAGAGGTTTGGTGAGGTTGGGTGAGCAAACGCAGACCCTTTAAAGTAATACTGCATGGTACCAATCCCATGGGTCCCAAATCTCCAGGTTCAATGGCATCTTCCTTCATTGAAAACTTGCATGAGAAACCCAGAAGATGGAATACCATGTGAATGGGAAAGTTTGTAAAACGCACCTCATTTCTCATCTCCTTGTGCTCGGTTTCTCCATTCCAGCCGCTTTATTAGCAATCTCTCTACTTGGAGCATCAGCACCTTTAAGCTCCTCTTCCGTACAGGTTGCTATTTGTCCTGAGGATGAACGGGAAGAAGGGGAACCAATGAGAGACTAGCTCTAGGTGTTGGGATAGGCACAGGTTACTTTATTTTCCCATCAGGAAGAAGATTTAACCACAGGCTCAGCCTGGCCCCCACAACCAGAATAGGGCCTGAAGCAATCCTGCGCTTTTGCCGCCAACTCCCAGAAAAGCGAGTTGAAAAATTGAGCTCAGGGGCACTGCAATTCACAAACCTGCAGAGTTATAAATGATAACTCTCGTCCACAAATAAATTGAGGGAAGGCAACGAAGAGGATTTGAAAGCAAGGCAGAATTGCACCAAACCGATTTCAGGAGGTAGATTCGAATCGCCTTTAAAGCACATGAAAAGTGGCAAAACGTCAACAGTGATGCCATTGGCCAAAAAGGGCGTATGCGTTTTTTCCTGAATATATTCAGGAAAAAAAGCATACGCCCTTTTTGGCCAACCAAGCAACCTGGAAAGGCAAATCAGCGCTACAAAGAAGTCTTCCTTCTCATCGGTCAAAAGGGCCATGCTGAAGAAAGTGTCAAAACCAGAAATGCAGGATAGGCCATGGAGAAATGGGAGCCTTGCTACGCTGATGGGCGGTATGTAAATTACCAACAGCCACTCTGGAGAAGTGTATGGTGTGTCCTGAAACATCTAAAAAACAAAGCTTAGAGAGCATAGGGCACTTCCACGCATGGGTGTATAAATTGGGAAAACTAAAAATCAGCAAGACACAGGCACCCCAAAGTTTAGGGCTGCTCTGTTGACAAGAACCTCCACTTCATTACACCTTAAATATCCCAGGAAAGAGAAAAATGGATAAAGAAGTTGTGGTCCTTATGTACAATGGAATATCACTCAGCCATGTAATCAATGTCATAAGGCCAGTAGCAGCATGATGAGTGGATTTAGGTACGACGATTCTAAGTGAAATAAGTCACACAGAAAAACACACTTATAAGATATGACTTCTAGAGGGAATGTAAAAACCGTTACTCTTGAACTGAATTACAAAACAGAACAGAGTCACACATTTAGAAAACACACTATGGCTGCATAACGGGAAAGGTGAGGTGGGCTGATGCATAAAACAAGGGTTTCAAATTAGTTCAGATACCGTTCCATAAACCCAATATGTAAAGACAAGACCTACTCCTTGCTCAGTGAACTGGACTCAACACCCCCTATTCACTGCACAAGATTATATCTGACTAGTAAGAATTTTAAAACCTATGTACTGATATCTCTCTGTAAGTGAGTCAAGCGGGTGCAAAGCGGCATAAACACAGCAGTGAAAAGCAGCTAAACCCCATTAGAAAAATAAATTACTTTTAAAAACCCATGAAACAAAGACAGTGAAAGAGAGACAAATTCTTACACAATTCATTCAGGGGCTGTGATGCAACCTGGATTGACCATATCTAGACCCACAGCTGGATGAGACATAAGGGTGGACACTCTTGGGCCTGAGAGGTTTGGTGGGATTGGGTGAGCAAATGCAGACCCTTTAAAGTAATACTGCGTGGTACCCATCCCATGGGTCCCAAATCTCCAGGTTCAATGGCATCTTCCTTCATTGAAAACTTGCATGAGAAACCCAGAAGATGGAATACCATGTGAATGGGAAAGTTTGTAAAACGCACCTCATTTCTCATCTCCTTGTGCTCGGGTTCGCCATTCCAGCCCCTTTACTAGCAATCTCCCTACATGGAGCATCAGCACCTTTAACCTCCTGTTCTGTACAGGTTGCAATTTTTCCTGAGGATGAACGGGAAGAAGGGGAACCAATGAGAGACTAGCTCTAGGTGTTGGGACAGGCACAGGTCACTCTATTTTCCCATCAGGAAGAAGAATTAACCACAGGTTCAGCCTGGCCCCCGCAACCAGAATAGGGCCTGAAGCAATCCTGCGCTTTTGCGGCCAGCTCCCAACAAAGCGAGTTGAAAAATCGAGCTCAGGGGCACTGCAATTCACAAACCTGCAGAGTTATAAATGATAACTCTCGTCCACAAATAAATTGAGGGAAGGAAACGAAGAGGATTTGAAAGCAAGGCAGAATTGCAGCAAACCGATTTCAGGAGGTAGATTCGAATCGCCTTTAAAGCACATGAAAAGCGGCAAAACGTCAACAGTGATGCCCTTGGCCAAAAAGGGCGTATGCGTTTTTTCCTGAATATATTCAGGAAAAAACGCATACGCCCTTTTTGGCCAACCAAGCAACCTGGAAAGGCAAATCAGCGCTACAAAGAAGTCTCGCTTCCCATCGGTCAAAAGGGCCATGCTGAAAAAAGTGTCAAAACCAGAAATGCAGGACAGGCCATGGAGAAATGGGAGCCTTGCTACACTGATGGGCGGGATGTAAATTGCCAACAGCCACTCTGTAGAAGTGTACGGTGTGTCCTGAAACATCTAAAAAACACAGCTTAGAGAGCATAGGGCACTTCCAGTCATGGGTGTATAAATTGGGAAAACTAAAAATCAGCAAGACAGAGGCACCCCAAAGTTTAGGGCTGCTCTCTTGACAAGAACCTCCACTTCATTACACCTTAAATATCCCAGGAAAGAGAAAAATGGATAAAGAAGTTGTGGTCCTTATGTACAATGGAATATCACTCAGCCTTGAAATCAATGTCTTAAGGCCAGTAGCAGCATGATGAGTGGATTTAGGTACAACGATTCTAAGTGAAATAAGTCACACAGAAAAAGACACTTATAAGATATGACTACTAGAGGGAATGTAAAAACCGTTACACTTGAACTGAATTACAAAACAGAACAGAGTCACACGTTTAGAAAACACACTATGGCTGCTTACCGGGAAAGGTGAGGTGGGGTGATGCATAAAACAAGGGTTTCAAATTAGCTCAGATACCGTTCCATAAACCCAATATGTAATAGACAAGACCTACTCCATGCTCAGTGAACTGGACTCAACACCCCCTATTCACTGCACAAGAATATATCTGATTAGTAAGAATTTTAAAACCTATGTATTGATATCTCTTTGTAAGTGAGTCAAGCGGGTGTAAAGCGGCATAAACACAGCAGTGAAAAGCAGATAAACCCCATTAGAAAAATACATTATTTTAAAAACCCATGAAACAAAGACAGTGAAAGAGAGAGAAATTCTTACACAATTCATTCAGGGGCTGTGATGCAACCTGGATTGACCATATCTAGACCCACAGCTGGATGAGACATAAGGGTGGACACTCTTGGGGCTGAGAGGTTTGGTGAGGTTGGGTGAGCAAACGCAGACCCTTTAAAGTAATACTGCATGGTACCAATCCCATGGGTCCCAAATCTCCAGGTTCAATGGCATCTTCCTTCATTGAAAACTTGCATGAGAAACCCAGAAGATGGAATACCATGTGAATGGGAAAGTTTGTAAAACGCACCTCATTTCTCATCTCCTTGTGCTCGGTTTCTCCATTCCAGCCGCTTTACTAACAATCTCCCTACTTGGAGCATCAGCACCTTTAAGCTCCTCTTCCGTACAGGTTGCTATTTGTCCTGAGGATGAACGGGAAGAAGGGGAACCAATGAGAGACTAGCTCTAGGTGTTGGGATAGGCATAGGTTACTTTATTTTCCCATCAGGAAGAAGATTTAACCACAGGCTCAGCCTGGACCCCACAACCAGAATAAGGCCTGAAGCAATCCTGCGCTTTTGCCGCCAACTCCCAGAAAAGCGAGGTGAAAAATCGAGCTCAGGGGCACTGCAATTCACAAACCTGCAGAGTTATAAATGATAACTCTCGTCCACAAATAAATTGAGGGAAGGCAACGAAGAGGATTTGAAAGCAAGGCAGAATTGCAGCAAACCGATTTCAGGAGGTAGATTCGAATCGCCTTTAAAGCACATGAAAAGCGGCAAAACGTCAACAGTGATGCCCTTGGCCAAAAAGGGCGTATGCGTTTTTTCCTGAATATATTCAGGAAAAAACGCATACGCCCTTTTTGGCCAACCAAGCAACCTGGAAAGGCAAATCAGCGCTACAAAGAAGTCTCGCTTCCCATCGGTCAAAAGGGCCATGCTGAAAAAAGTGTCAAAACCAGAAATGCAGGACAGGCCATGGAGAAATGGGAGCCTTGCTATGCTGATGGGCGGGATGTAAATTGCCAACAGCCACTCTGTAGAAGTGTACGGTGTGTCCTGAAACATCTAAAAAACACAGCTTAGAGAGCATAGGGCACTTCCAGTCATGGGTGTATAAATTGGGAAAACTAAAAATCAGCAAGACAGAGGCACCCCAAAGTTTAGGGCTGCTCTCTTGACAAGAACCTCCACTTCATTACACCTTAAATATCCCAGGAAAGAGAAAAATGGATAAAGAAGTTGTGGTCCTTATGTACAATGGAATATCACTCAGCCTTGAAATCAATGTCTTAAGGCCAGTAGCAGCATGATGAGTGGATTTATGTACAACGATTCTAAGTGAAATAAGTCACACAGAAAAAGACACTTATAAGATATGACTTCTAGAGGGAATGTAAAAACCGTTACACTTGAACTGAATTACAAAACAGAACAGAGTCACATGTTTAGAAAACACACTATGGCTGCTTAACGGGAAAGGTGAGGTGGGGTGATGCATAAAACAAGGGTTTCAAATTAGCTCAGATACCGTTCCATAAACCCAATATGTAATAGACAAGACCTACTCCATGCTCAGTGAACTGGACTCAACACCCCCTATTCACTGCACAAGAATATATCTGATTAGTAAGAATTTTAAAACCTATGTATTGATATCTCTTTGTAAGTGAGTCAAGCGGGTGCAAAGCGGCATAAACACAGCAGTGAAAAGCAGCTAAACCCCATTAGAAAAATAAATTACTTTTAAAAACCCATGAAACAAAGACAGTGAAAGAGAGACAAATTCTTACACAATTCATTCAGGGTCTGTGATGCAACCTGGATTGACTATATCTAGACCCACAGCTGGATGAGATATAAGGGTGGACACTCTTGGGGCTGAGAGGTTTGGTGGGGTTGGGTGAGCAAATGCAGACCCTTTAAAGTAATACTGCGTGGTACCCATCCCATGGGTCCCAAATCTCCAGGTCCAAGGGCATCTTCCTACATTGAAAACTTGCATGAAAACCCAGAAGATGGAACACCATGTGAATGGGAAAGGTTTCTAAAACGCACCTCATTTCTCATCTCCTTGTGCTCGGGTTCGCCATTCCAGCCCCTTTACTAGCAATCTCCCTACATGGAGCATCAGCACCTTTAACCTCCTGTTCCGTACAGGTTGCAATTTTTCCTGAGGATGAACGGGAAGAAGGGGAACCAATGAGAGACTAGCTCTAGGTGTTGGGACAGGCACAGGTCACTCTATTTTCCCATCAGGAAGAAGAATTAACCACAGGTTCAGCCTGGCCCCCGCAACCAGAATAGGGCCTGAAGCAATCCTGTGCTTTTGCGGCCAGCTCCCAAAAAAGCGAGTTGAAAAATCGAGCTCAGGGGCACTGCAATTCACAAACCTGCAGAGTTATAAATGATAACTCTCGTCCACAAATAAATTGAGGGAAGGAAACGAAGAGGATTTGAAAGCAAGGCAGAATTGCAGCAAACCGATTTCAGGAGGTAGATTCGAATCGCCTTTAAAGCACATGAAAAGCGGCAAAACGTCAACAGTGATGCCCTTGGCCAAAAAGGGCGTATGCGTTTTTTCCTGAATATATTCAGGAAAAAACGCATACGCCCTTTTTGGCCAACCAAGCAACCTGGAAAGGCAAATCAGCGCTACAAAGAAGTCTCGCTTCCCATCGGTCAAAAGGGCCATGCTGAAAAAAGTGTCAAAACCAGAAATGCAGGACAGGCCATGGAGAAATGGGAGCCTTGCTATGCTGATGGGCGGGATGTAAATTGCCAACAGCCACTCTGTAGAAGTGTACGGTGTGTCCCGAAACATCTAAAAAACACAGCTTAGAGAGCATAGGGCACTTCCAGTCATGGGTGTATAAATTGGGAAAACTAAAAATCAGCAAGACAGAGGCACCCCAAAGTTTAGGGCTGCTCTCTTGATAAGAACCTCCACTTCATTACACCTTAAATATCCCAGGAAAGAGAAAAATGGATAAAGAAGTTGTGGTCCTTATGTACAATGGAATATCACTCAGCCTTGAAATCAATGTCTTAAGGCCAGTAGTAGCATGATGAGTGGATTTAGGTACAACGATTCTAAGTGAAATAAGTCACACAGAAAAAGATACTTATAAGATATGACTTCTAGAGGGAATGTAAAAACCGTTACACTTGAACTGAATTACAAAACAGAACAGAGTCACACGTTTAGAAAACACACTATGGCTGCTTACCGGGAAAGGTGAGGTGGGGTGATGCATAAAACAAGGGTTTCAAATTAGCTCAGATACCGTTCCATAAACCCAATATGTAATAGACAAGACCTACTCCATGCTCAGTGAACTGGACTCAACACCCCCTATTCACTGCACAAGAATATATCTGATTAGTAAGAATTTTAAAACCTATGTATTGATATCTCTTTGTAAGTGAGTCAAGCGGGTGTAAAGCGGCATAAACACAGCAGTGAAAAGCAGATAAACCCCATTAGAAAAATACATTATTTTAAAAACCAATGAAACAAAGACAGTGAAAGACAGAGAAATTCTTACACAATTCATTCAGGGGCTGTGATGCAACCTGCATTGACCATATCTAGACCCACAGCTGGATGAGACATAAGGGTGGACACTCTTGGGGCTGAGAGGTTTGGTGAGGTTGGGTGAGCAAACGCAGACCCTTTAAAGTAATACTGCATGGTACCAATCCCATGGGTCCCAAATCTCCAGGTTCAATGGCATCTTCCTTCATTGAAAACTTGCATGAGAAACCCAGAAGATGGAATCCCATGTGAATGGGAAAGTTTGTAAAACGCACCTCATTTCTCATCTCCTTGTGCTCGGTTTCTCCATTCCAGCCGCTTTACTAACAATCTCCCTACTTGGAGCATCAGCACCTTTAAGCTCCTCTTCCGTACAGGTTGCTATTTGTCCTGAGGATGAACGGGAAGAAGGGGAACCAATGAGAGACTAGCTCTAGGTGTTGGGATAGGCATAGGTTACTTTATTTTCCCATCAGGAAGAAGATTTAACCACAGGCTCAGCCTGGACCCCACAACCAGAATAGGGCCTGAAGCAATCCTACGCTTTTGCCGCCAACTCCCAGAAAAGCGAGGTGAAAAATCGAGCTCAGGGGCACTGCAATTCACAAACCTGCATAGTTATAAATGATAACTCTCGTCCACAAATAAATTGAGGGAAGGCAACGAAGAGGATTTGAAAGCAAGGCAGAATTGCAGCAAACCGATTTCAGGAGGTAGATTCGAATCGCCTTTAAAGCACATGAAAAGCGGCAAAACGTCAACAGTGATGCCCTTGGCCAAAAAGGGCGTATGCGTTTTTTCCTGAATATATTCAGGAAAAAACGCATACGCCCCTTTTGGCCAACCAAGCAACCTGGAAAGGCAAATCAGCGCTACAAAGAAGTCTCGCTTCCCATCGGTCAAAAGGGCCATGCTGAAAAAAGTGTCAAAACCAGAAATGCAGGACAGGCCATGGAGAAATGGGAGCCTTGCTATGCTGATGGGCGGGATGTAAATTGCCAACAGCCACTCTGTAGAAGTGTACGGTGTGTCCTGAAACATCTAAAAAACACAGCTTAGAGAGCATAGGGCACTTCCAGTCATGGGTGTATAAATTGGGATAACTAAAAATCAGCAAGACAGAGGCACCCCAAAGTTTAGGGCTGCTATCTTGACAAGAACCTCCACTTCATTACACCTTAAATATCCCAGGAAAGAGAAAAATGGATAAAGAAGTTGTGGTCCTTATGTACAATGGAATATCACTCAGCCTTGAAATCAATGTCTTAAGGCCAGTAGCAGCATGATGAGTGGATTTAGGTACAACGATTCTAAGTGAAATAAGTCACACAGAAAAAGACACTTATAAGATATGACTTCTAGAGGGAATGTAAAAACCGTTACACTTGAACTGAATTACAAAACAGAACAGAGTCACATGTTTAGAAAACACACTATGGCTGCTTAACGGGAAAGGTGAGGTGGGGTGATGCATAAAACAAGGGTTTCAAATTAGCTCAGATACCGTTCCATAAACCCAATATGTAATAGACAAGACCTACTCCATGCTCAGTGAACTGGACTCAACACCCCCTATTCACTGCACAAGAATATATCTGATTAGTAAGAATTTTAAAACCTATGTATTGATATCTCTTTGTAAGTGAGTCAAGCGGGTGCAAAGCGGCATAAACACAGCAGTGAAAAGCAGCTAAACCCCATTAGAAAAATAAATTACTTTTAAAAACCCATGAAACAAAGACAGTGAAAGAGAGACAAATTCTTACACAATTCATTCAGGGTCTGTGATGCAACCTGGATTGACTATATCTAGACCCACAGCTGGATGAGACATAAGGGTGGACACTCTTGGGGCTGAGAGGTTTGGTGGGGTTGGGTGAGCAAATGCAGACCCTTTAAAGTAATACTGCGTGGTACCCATCCCATGGGTCCCAAATCTCCAGGTCCAAGGGCATCTTCCTACATTGAAAACTTGCATGAAAACCCAGAAGATGGAACACCATGTGAATGGGAAAGGTTTCTAAAACGCACCTCATTTCTCATCTCCTTGTGCTCGGGTTCGCCATTCCAGCCCCTTTACTAGCAATCTCCCTACATGGAGCATCAGCACCTTTAACCTCCTGTTCCGTACAGGTTGCAATTTTTCCTGAGGATGAACGGGAAGAAGGGGAACCAATGAGAGACTAGCTCTAGGTGTTGGGACAGGCACAGGTCACTCTATTTTCCCATCAGGAAGAAGAATTAACCACAGGTTCAGCCTGGCCCCCGCAACCAGAATAGGGCCTGAAGCAATCCTGCGCTTTTGCGGCCAGCTCCCAAAAAAGCGAGTTGAAAAATCGAGCTCAGGGGCACTGCAATTCACAAACCTGCAGAGTTATAAATGATAACTCTCGTCCACAAATAAATTGAGGGAAGGAAACGAAGAGGATTTGAAAGCAAGGCAGAATTGCAGCAAACCGATTTCAGGAGGTAGATTCGAATCGCCTTTAAAGCACATGAAAAGCGGCAAAACGTCAACAGTGATGCCCTTGGCCAAAAAGGGCGTATGCGTTTTTTCCTGAATATATTCAGGAAAAAACGCATACGCCCTTTTTGGCCAACCAAGCAACCTGGAAAGGCAAATCAGCGCTACAAAGAAGTCTCGCTTCCCATCGGTCAAAAGGGCCATGCTGAAAAAAGTGTCAAAACCAGAAATGCAGGACAGGCCATGGAGAAATGGGAGCCTTGCTATGCTGATGGGCGGGATGTAAATTGCCAACAGCCACTCTGTAGAAGTGTACGGTGTGTCCCGAAACATCTAAAAAACACAGCTTAGAGAGCATAGGGCACTTCCAGTCATGGGTGTATAAATTGGGAAAACTAAAAATCAGCAAGACAGAGGCACCCCAAAGTTTAAGGCTGCTCTCTTGATAAGAACCTCCACTTCATTACACCTTAAATATCCCAGGAAAGAGAAAAATGGATAAAGAAGTTGTGGTCCTTATGTACAATGGAATATCACTCAGCCTTGAAATCAATGTCTTAAGGCCAGTAGTAGCATGATGAGTGGATTTAGGTACAACGATTCTAAGTGAAATAAGTCACACAGAAAAAGATACTTATAAGATATGACTTCTAGAGGGAATGTAAAAACCGTTACACTTGAACTGAATTACAAAACAGAACAGAGTCACACGTTTAGAAAACACACTATGGCTGCTTACCGGGAAAGGTGAGGTGGGGTGATGCATAAAACAAGGGTTTCAAATTAGCTCAGATACCGTTCCATAAACCCAATATGTAATAGACAAGACCTACTCCATGCTCAGTGAACTGGACTCAACACCCCCTATTCACTGCACAAGAATATATCTGATTAGTAAGAATTTTAAAACCTATGTATTGATATCTCTTTGTAAGTGAGTCAAGCGGGTGTAAAGCGGCATAAACACAGCAGTGAAAAGCAGATAAACCCCATTAGAAAAATACATTATTTTAAAAACCCATGAAACAAAGACAGTGAAAGAGAGAGAAATTCTTACACAATTCATTCAGGGGCTGTGATGCAACCTGGATTGACCATATCTAGACCCACAGCTGGATGAGACATAAGGGTGGACACTCTTGGGGCTGAGAGGTTTGGTGAGGTTGGGTGAGCAAACGCAGACCCTTTAAAGTAATACTGCATGGTACCAATCCCATGGGTCCCAAATCTCCAGGTTCAATGGCATCTTCCTTCATTGAAAACTTGCATGAGAAACCCAGAAGATGGAATACCATGTGAATGGGAAAGTTTGTAAAACGCACCTCATTTCTCATCTCCTTGTGCTCGGTTTCTCCATTCCAGCCGCTTTACTAGCAATCTCCCTACTTGGAGCATCAGCACCTTTAACCTCTTCTTCCGTACAGGTTGCAATTTGTCCTGAGGATGAACGGGAAGAAGGGAAACCAATGAGAGACTAGCTCTAGGTGTTGGGATAGGCACAGGTCACTTTATTTTCCCATCAGGAAGAAGATTTAACCACAGGCTCAGCCTGGCGCCCACAACCAGAATAGGGCCTGAAGCAATCCTGCGCTTTTGCCGCCAACTCCCAGAAAAGCGAGTTGAAAAATCGAGCTCAGGGGCACTGCAATTCACAAACCTGCAGAGTTATAAATGATAACTCTCGTCCACAAATAAATTGAGGGAAGGCAACGAAGAGGACTTGAAAGCAAGGCAGAATTGCAGGAAACCGATTTCAGGAGGTAGATTCGAATCGCCTTTAAAGCACATGAAAAGCGGCAAAACGTCAACAGTGATGCCTTTGGCCAAAAAGGGCGTATGCGTTTTTTCCTGAATATATTCAGGAAAAAACGCATACGCCCTTTTTGGCCAACCAAGCAACCTGGAAAGGCAAATCAGCGCTACAAAGAAGTCTTCCTTCTCATCGGTCAAAAGGGCCATTCTGAAGAAAGTGTCAAAACCAGAAATGCAGGACAGGCCATGGAGAAATGGGAGCCTTGCTACGCTGATGAGCGGTATGTAAATTACCAACAGCCACTCTGGAGAAGTGTATGGTGTGTCCTGAAACATCTAAAAAACACAGCTTAGAGAGCATAGGGCACTTCCACGCATGGGTGTATAAATTGGGAAAACTAAAAATCAGCAAGACACAGGCACCCCAAAGTTTAGGGCTGCTCTGTTGACAAGAACCTCCACTTCATTACACCTTAAATATCCCAGGAAAGAGAAAAATGGATAAAGAAGTTGTGGTCCTTATGTACAATGGAATATCACTCAGCCATGTAATCAATGTCATAAGGCCAGTAGCAGCATGATGAGTGGATTTAGGTACGAGGATTCTAAGTGAAATAAGTCACACAGAAAAAGACACTTATAAGATATGACTTCTAGAGGGAATGTAAAAACCGTTACTCTTGAACTGAATTACAAAACAGAACAGAGTCACACATTTAGAAAACACACTATGGCTGCTTAACGGGAAAGGTGAGGTGGGGTGATGCATAAAGCAAGGGTTTCAAATTAGTTCAGATACCGTTCCATAAACCCAATATGTAAAGACAAGACCTACTCCTTGCTCAGTGAACTGGACTCAACACCCCCTATTCACTGCACAAGAATATATCTGACTAGTAAGAATTTTAAAACCTATGTATTGATATCTCTCTGTAAGTGAGTCAAGCGGGTGCAAAGCGGCATAAACACAGCAGTGAAAAGCAGCTAAACCCCATTAGAAAAATAAATTACTTTTAAAAACCCATGAAACAAAGACAGTGAAAGAGAGACAAATTCTTACACAATTCATTCAGGGGCTGTGATGCAACCTGGATTGACTATATCTAGACCCACAGCTGGATGAGACATAAGGGTGGACACTCTTGGGGCTGAGAGGTTTGGTGGGGTTGGGTGAGCAAATGCAGACCCTTTAAAGTAATACTGCGTGGTACCCAGCCCATGGGACCCAAATCTCCAGGTCCAAGGGCATCTTCCTACATTGAAAACTTGCATGAAAACCCAGAAGATGGAACGCCATGTGAATGGGAAAGGTTTCTAAAACGCACCTCATTTCTCATCTCCTTGTGCTCGGGTTCGCCATTCCAGCCGCTTTACTAGCAATCTCCCTACATGGAGCATCAGCACCTTTAACCTCCTGTTCCGTACAGGTTGCAATTTTTCCTGAGGATGAAGGGGAAGAAGGGGAACCAATGAGAGACTAGCTCTAGGTGTTGGGACAGGCACAGGTCACTCTATTTTCCCATCAGGAAGAAGAATTAACCACAGGTTCAGCCTGGCCCCCGCAACCAGAATAGGGCCTGGAGCAATCCTGCGCATTTGCGGCCAGCTCCCAAAAAAGCGAGTTGAAAAATCGAGCTCAGGGGCACTGCAATTCACAAACCTGCAGAGTTATAAATGATAACTCTCGTCCACAAATAAATTGAGGGAAGGAAACGAAGAGGATTTGAAAGCAAGGCAGAATTGCAGCAAACCGATTTCAGGAGGTAGATTCGAATCGCCTTTAAAGCACATGAAAAGCGGCAAAACGTCAACAGTGATGCCCTTGGCCAAAAAGGGCGTATGCGTTTTTTCCTGAATATATTCAGGAAAAAACGCATACGCCCTTTTTGGCCAACCAAGCAACCTGGAAAGGCAAATCAGCGCTACAAAGAAGTCTCGCTTCCCATCGGTCAAAAGGGCCATGCTGAAAAAAGTGTCAAAACCAGAAATGCAGGACAGGCCATGGAGAAATGGGAGCCTTGCTACGCTGATGAGCGGTATGTAAATTACCAACAGCCACTCTGGAGAAGTGTATGGTGTGTCCTGAAACATCTAAAAAACACAGCTTAGAGAGCATAGGGCACTTCCACGCATGGGTGTATAAATTGGGAAAACTAAAAATCAGCAAGACACAGGCACCCCAAAGTTTAGGGCTGCTCTGTTGACAAGAACCTCCACTTCATTACACCTTAAATATCCCAGGAAAGAGAAAAATGGATAAAGAAGTTGTGGTCCTTATATACAATGGAATATCACTCAGCCATGTAATCAATGTCATAAGGCCAGTAGCAGCATGATGAGTGGATTTAGGTACGAGGATTCTAAGTGAAATAAGTCACACAGAAAAAGACACTTATAAGATATGACTTCTAGAGGGAATGTAAAAACCGTTACTCTTGAACTGAATTACAAAACAGAACAGAGTCACACATTTAGAAAACACACTATGGCTGCTTAACGGGAAAGGTGAGGTGGGGTGATGCATAAAACAAGGGTTTCAAATTAGTTCAGATACCGTTCCATAAACCCAATATGTAAAGACAAGACCTACTCCTTGCTCAGTGAACTGGACTCAACACCCCCTATTCACTGCACAAGAATATATCTGACTAGTAAGAATTTTAAAACCTATGTATTGATATCTCTCTGTAAGTGAGTCAAGCGGGTGCAAAGCGGCATAAACACAGCAGTGAAAAGCAGCTAAACCCCATTAGAAAAATAAATTACTTTTAAAAACCCATGAAACAAAGACAGTGAAAGAGAGACAAATTCTTACACAATTCATTCAGGGGCTGTGATGCAACCTGGATTGACTATATCTAGACCCACAGCTGGATGAGACATAAGGGTGGACACTCTTGGGGCTGAGAGGTTTGGTGGGGTTGGGTGAGCAAATGCAGACCCTTTAAAGTAATACTGCGTGGTACCCAGCCCATGGGTCCCAAATCTCCAGGTCCAAGGGCATCTTCCTACATTGAAAACTTGCATGAAAACCCAGAAGATGGAACGCCATGTGAATGGGAAAGGTTTCTAAAACGCACCTCATTTCTCATCTCCTTGTGCTCGGGTTCGCCATTCCAGCCCCTTTACTAGCAATCTCCCTACATGGAGCATCAGCACCTTTAACCTCCTGTTCCGTACAGGTTGCAATTTTTCCTGAGGATGAACGGGAAGAAGGGGAACCAATGAGAGACTAGCTCTAGGTGTTGGGACAGGCACAGGTCACTCTATTTTCCCATCAGGAAGAAGAATTAACCACAGGTTCAGCCTGGCCCCCGCAACCAGAATAGGGCCTGGAGCAATCCTGCGCATTTGCGGCCAGCTCCCAAAAAAGCGAGTTGAAAAATCGAGCTCAGGGGCACTGCAATTCACAAACCTGCAGAGTTATAAATGATAACTCTCGTCCACAAATAAATTGAGGGAAGGAAACGAAGAGGATTTGAAAGCAAGGCAGAATTGCAGCAAACCGATTTCAGGAGGTAGATTCGAATCGCCTTTAAAGCACATGAAAAGCGGCAAAACGTCAACAGTGATGCCCTTGGCCAAAAAGGGCGTATGCGTTTTTTCCTGAATATATTCAGGAAAAAACGCATACGCCCTTTTTGGCCAACCAAGCAACCTGGAAAGGCAAATCAGCGCTACAAAGAAGTCTCGCTTCCCATCGGTCAAAAGGGCCATGCTGAAAAAAGTGTCAAAACCAGAAATGCAGGACAGGCCATGGAGAAATGGGAGCCTTGCTATGCTGATGGGCGGGATGTAAATTGCCAACAGCCACTCTGTAGAAGTGTACGGTGTGTCCCGAAATATCTAAAAAACACAGCTTAGAGAGCATAGGGCACTTCCACGCATGGGTGTATAAATTGGGAAAACTAAAAATCAGCAAGACAGAGGCACCCCAAAGTTTAGGGCTGCTCTCTTGATAAGAACCTCCACTTCATTACACCTTAAATATCCCAGGAAAGACAAAAATGGATAAAGAAGTTGTGGTCCTTATGTACAATGGAATATCACTCAGCCTTGAAATCAATGTCTTAAGGCCAGTAGTAGCATGATGAGTGGATTTAGGTACAACAATTCTAAGTGAAATAAGTCACACAGAAAAAGACGCTTATAAGATATGACTTCTAGAGGGAATGTAAAAACCGTTACACTTGAACTGAATTACAAAACAGAACAGAGTCACACGTTTAGAAAACACACTATGGCTGCTTACCGGGAAAGGTGATGTGGGGTGATGCATAAAACAAGAGTTTCAAATTAGCTCAGATACCGTTCCATAAACCCAATATGTAATAGACAAGACCTACCCCATGCTCAGTGAACTGGACTCAACACCCCCTATTCACTGCACAAGAATATATCTGATTAGTAAGAATTTTAAAACCTATGTATTGATATCTCTTTGTAAGTGAGTCAAGCGGGTGTAAAGCGGCATAAACACAGCAGTGAAAAGCAGATAAACCCCATTAGAAAAATACATTATTTTAAAAACCCATGAAACAAAGACAGTGAAAGAGAGCGAAATTCTTACACAATTCATTCAGGGGCTGTGATGCAACCTGGATTGACCATATCTAGACCCACAGCTGGATGAGACATAAGGGTGGACACTCTTGGGGCTGAGAGGTTTGGTGAGGTTGGGTGAGCAAACGCAGACCCTTTAAAGTAATACTGCATTGTACCAATCCCATGGGTCCCAAATCTCCAGGTTCAATGGCATCTTCCTTCATTGAAAACTTGCATGAGAAACCCAGAAGATGGAATACCATGTGAATGGGAAAGTTTGTAAAACGCACCTCATTTCTCATCTCCTTGTGCTCGGTTTCTCCATTCCAGCCGCTTTACTAGCAATCTCCCTACTTGGAGCATCAGCACCTTTAACCTCTTCTTCCGTACAGGTTGCAATTTGTCCTGAGGATGAACGGGAAGAAGGGGAACCAATGAGAGACTAGCTCTAGGTGTTGGGATAGGCACAGGTCACTTTATTTTCCCATCAGGAAGAAGATTTAACCACAGGCTCAGCCTGGCCCCCACAACCAGAATAGGGCCTGAAGCAATCCTGCGCTTTTGCCGCCAACTCCCAGAAAAGCGAGTTGAAAAATCGAGCTCAGGGGCACTGCAATTCACAAACCTGCAGAGTTATAAATGATAACTCTCGTCCACAAATAAATTGAGGGAAGGCAACGAAGAGGATTTGAAAGCAAGGCAGAATTGCAGCAAACCGATTTCAGGAGGTAGATTCGAATCGCCTTTAAAGCACATGAAAAGTGGCAAAACGTCAACAGTGATGCCTTTGGCCAAAAAGGGCGTATGCGATTTTTCCTGAATATGTTCAGGAAAAAACGCATACGCCCTTTTTGGCCAACCAAGCAACCTGGAAAGGCAAATCAGCGCTACAAAGAAGTCTTCCTTCTCATCGGTCAAAAGGGCCATGCTGAAGAAAGTGTCAAAACCAGAAATGCAGGACAGGCCATGGAGAAATGGGAGCCTTGCTACGCTGATGGGCGGTATGTAAATTACCAACAGCCACTCTGGAGAAGTGTATGGTGTGTCCTGAAACATCTAAAAAACACAGCTTAGAGAGCATAGGGCACTTCCACGCATGGGTGTATAAATTGGGAAAACTAAAAATCAGCAAGACACAGGCACCCCAAAGTTTAGGGCTGCTCTGTTGACAAGAACCTCCACTTCATTACACCTTAAATATCCCAGGAAAGAGAAAAATGGATAAAGAAGTTGTGGTCCTTATGTACAATGGAATATCACTCAGCCATGTAATCAATGTCATAAGGCCAGTAGCAGCATGATGAGTGGATTTAGGTACGACGATTCTAAGTGAAATAAGTCACACAGAAAAAGACACTTATAAGATATGACTTCTAGAGGGAATGTAAAAACCGTTACTCTTGAACTGAATTACAAAACAGAACAGAGTCACACATTTAGAAAACACACTATGGCTGCTTAACGGGAAAGGTGAGGTGGGGTGATGCATAAAACAAGGGTTTCAAATTAGTTCAGATACCGTTCCATAAACCCAATATGTAAAGACAAGACCTACTCCTTGCTCAGTGAACTGGACTCAACACCCCCTATTCACTGCACAAGAATATATCTGACTAGTAAGAATTTTAAAACCTATGTATTGATATCTCTCTGTAAGTGAGTCAAGCGGGTGCAAAGCGGCATAAACACAGCAGTGAAAAGCAGCTAAACCCCATTAGAAAAATAAATTACTTTTAAAAACCCATGAAACAAAGACAGTGAAAGAGAGACAAATTCTTACACAATTCATTCAGGGGCTGTGATGCAACCTGGATTGACTATATCTAGACCCACAGCTGGATGAGACATAAGGGTGGACACTCTTGGGGCTGAGAGGTTTGGTGGGGTTGGGTGATCAAATGCAGACCCTTTAAAGTAATACTGCGTGGTACCCATCCCATGGGTCCCAAATCTCCAGGTCCAAGGGCATCTTCCTACATTGAAAACTTGCATGAAAACCCAGAAGATGGAACACCATGTGAATGGGAAAGGTTTCTAAAACGCACCTCATTTCTCATCTCCTTGTGCTCGGGTTCGCCATTCCAGCCCCTTTACTAGCAATCTCCCTACATGGAGCATCAGCACCTTTAACCTCCTGTTCCGTACAGGTTGCAATTTTTCCTGAGGATGAACGGGAAGAAGGGGAACCAATGAGAGACTAGCTCTAGGTGTTGGGACAGGCACAGGTCACTCTATTTTCCCATCAGGAAGAAGAATTAACCACAGGTTCAGCCTGGCCCCCGCAACCAGAATAGGGCCTGGAGCAATCCTGCGCATTTGCGGCCAGCTCCCAAAAAAGCGAGTTGAAAAATCGAGCTCAGGGGCACTGCAATTCACAAACCTGCAGAGTTATAAATGATAACTCTCGTCCACAAATAAATTGAGGGAAGGAAACGAAGAGGATTTGAAAGCAAGGCAGAATTGCAGCAAACCGATTTCAGGAGGTAGATTCGAATCGCCTTTAAAGCACATGAAAAGCGGCAAAACGTCAACAGTGATGCCCTTGGCCAAAAAGGGCGTATGCGTTTTTTCCTGAATATATTCAGGAAAAAACGCATACGCCCTTTTTGGCCAACCAAGCAACCTGGAAAGGCAAATCAGCGCTACAAAGAAGTCTCGCTTCCCATCGGTCAAAAGGGCCATGCTGAAAAAAGTGTCAAAACCAGAAATGCAGGACAGGCCATGGAGAAATGGGAGCCTTGCTATGCTGATGGGTGGGATGTAAATTGCCAACAGCCACTCTGTAGAAGTGTACGGTGTGTCCCGAAACATCTAAAAAACACAGCTTAGAGAGCATAGGGCACTTCCAGTCATGGGTGTATAAATTGGGAAAACTAAAAATCAGCAAGACAGAGGCACCCCAAAGTTTAGGGCTGCTCTCTTGATAAGAACCTCCACTTCATTACACCTTAAATATCCCAGGAAAGAGAAAAATGGATAAAGAAGTTGTGGTCCTTATGTACAATGGAATATCACTCAGCCTTGAAATCAATGTCTTAAGGCCAGTAGTAGCATGATGAGTGGATTTAGGTACAACGATTCTAAGTGAAATAAGTCACACAGAAAAAGACACTTATAAGATATGACTTCTAGAGGGAATGTAAAAACCGTTACACTTGAACTGAATTACAAAACAGAACAGAGTCACACGTTTAGAAAACACACTATGGCTGCTTACCGGGAAAGGTGAGGTGGGGTGATGCATAAAACAAGGGTTTCAAATTAGCTCAGATACCGTTCCATAAACCCAATATGTAATAGACAAGACCTACTCCATGCTCAGTGAACTGGACTCAACACCCCCTATTCACTGCACAAGAATATATCTGATTAGTAAGAATTTTAAAACCTATGTATTGATATCTCTTTGTAAGTGAGTCAAGCGGGTGTAAAGCGGCATAAACACAGCAGTGAAAAGCAGATAAACCCCATTAGAAAAATACATTATTTTAAAAACCCATGAAACAAAGACAGTGAAAGAGAGAGAAATTCTTACACAATTCATTCAGGGGCTGTGATGCAACCTGGATTGACCATATCTAGACCCACAGCTGGATGAGACATAAGGGTGGACACTCTTGGGGCTGAGAGGTTTGGTGAGGTTGGGTGAGCAAACGCAGACCCTTTAAAGTAATACTGCATGGTACCAATCCCATGGGTCCCAAATCTCCAGGTTCAATGGCATCTTCCTTCATTGAAAACTTGCATGAGAAACCCAGAAGATGGAATACCATGTGAATGGGAAAGTTTGTAAAACGCACCTCATTTCTCATCTCCTTGTGCTCGGTTTCTCCATTCCAGCCGCTTTACTAGCAATCTCCCTACTTGGAGCATCAGCACCTTTAACCTCCTCTTCCGTACAGGTTGCAATTTGTCCTGAGGATGAACGGGAAGAAGGGGAACCAATGAGAGACTAGCTCTAGGTGTTGGGATAGGCACAGGTCACTTTATTTTCCCATCAGGAAGAAGATTTAACCATAGGCTCAGCCTGGCCCACACAACCAGAATAGGGCCTGAAGCAATCCTGCGCTTTTGCGGCCAACTCCCAGAAAAGCGAGTTGAAAAATCGAGCTCAGGGGCACTGCAATTCACAAACCTGCAGAGTTATATATGATAACTCTCGTCCACAAATAAATTGAGGGAAGGCAACGAAGAGGATTTGAAAGCAAGGCAGAATTGCAGCAAACCGATTTCAGGAGGTAGATTCGAATCGCCTTTAAAGCACATGAAAAGCGGCAAAACGTCAACAGTGATGCCATTGGCCAAAAAGGGCATATGCGTTTTTTCCTGAATATATTCAGGAAAAAACGCATACGCCCTTTTTGGCCAACCAAGCAACCTGGAAAGGCAAATCAGCGCTACAAAGAAGTCTTCCTTCTCATCGGTCAAAAGGGCCATGCTGAAGAAAGTGTCAAAACCAGAAATGCAGGACAGGCCATGGAGAAATGGGAGCCTTGCTACGCTGATGGGCGGTATGTAAATTACCAACAGCCACTCTGGAGAAGTGTATGGTGTGTCCTGAAACATCTAAAAAACACAGCTTAGAGAGCATAGGGCACTTCCACGCATGGGTGTATAAATTGGGAAAACTAAAAATCAGCAAGACACAGGCACCCCAAAGTTTAGGGCTGCTCTGTTGACAAGAACCTCCACTTCATTACACCTTAAATATCCCAGGAAAGAGAAAAATGGATAAAGAAGTTGTGGTCCTTATGTACAATGGAATATCACTCAGCCATGTAATCAATGTCATAAGGCCAGTAGCAGCATGATGAGTGGATTTAGGTACGACGATTCTAAGTGAAATAAGTCACACAGAAAAAGACACTTATAAGATATGACTTCTAGAGGGAATGTAAAAACCGTTACTCTTGAACTGAATTACAAAACAGAACAGAGTCACACATTTAGAAAACACACTATGGCTGCTTAACGGGAAAGGTGAGGTGGGGTGATGCATAAAACAAGGGTTTCAAATTAGTTCAGATACCATTCCATAAACCCAATATGTAAAGACAAGACCTACTCCTTGCTCAGTGAACTGGACTCAACACCCCCTATTCACTGCACAAGAATATATCTGACTAGTAAGAATTTTAAAACCTATGTATTGATATCTCTCTGTAAGTGAGTCAGGCGGGTGCAAAGCGGCATAAACACAGCAGTGAAAAGCAGCTAAACCCCATTAGAAAAATAAATTAATTTTAAAAACCCATGAAACAAAGACAGTGAAAGAGAGACAAATTCTTACACAATTCATTCAGGGGCTGTGATGCAACCTGGATTGACTATATCTAGACCCACAGCTGGATGAGACATAAGGGTGGACACTCTTGGGGCTGAGAGGTTTGGTGGGGTTGGGTGAGCAAATGCAGACCCTTTAAAGTAATACTGCGTGGTACCCATCCCATGGGTCCCAAATCTCCAGGTTCAATGGCATCTTCCTTCATTGAAAACTTGCATGAGAAACCCAGAAGATGGAATACCATGTGAATGGGAAAGTTTGTAAAACGCACCTCATTTCTCATCTCCGTGTGCTCGGTTTCTCCATTCCAGCCGCTTTACTAGCAATCTCCCTACTTGGAGCATCAGCACCTTTAACCTCTTCTTCGGTACAGGTTGCAATTTTTCCTGAGGATGAACGGGAAGAAGGGGAACCAATGAGAGACTAGCTCTAGGTGTTGGGATAGGCACAGGTCACTTTATTTTCCCATCAGGAAGAAGATTTAACCACACTCTCAGCCTGGCCCCCGCAACCAGAATAGGGCCTGAAGCAATCCTGCGCTTTTGCGGCCAGCTCCCAAAAAAGCGAGTTGAAAAATCGCGCTCAGGGGCACTGCAATTCACAAACCTGCAGAGTTATAAATGATAACTCTCGTCCACAAATAAATTGAGGGGAGGCAACGAAGAGGATTTGAAAGCAAGGCAGAATTGCAGCAAACCGATTTCAGGAGGTAGATTCGAATCGCCTTTAAAGCACATGAAAAGCGGCAAAACGTCGACAGTGATGCCATTGGCCAAAAAGGGCGTATGCGTTTTTTCCTGAATATATTCAGGAAAAAACGCATACGCCCTTTTTGGCCAACCAAGCAACCTGGAAAGGCAAATCAGCGCTACAAAGAAGTCTTCCTTCTCATCGGTCAAAAGGGCCATGCTGAAAAAAGTGTCAAAACCAGAAATGCAGGACAGGCCATGGAGAAATGGGAGCCTTGCTATGCTGATGGGCGGGATGTAAATTGACAACAGCCACTCTGGAGAAGTGTACGGTGTGTCCTGAAATATCTAAAAAACAGAGCTTAGAGAGCATAGGACACTTCCACGCATGGGTGTATAAATTGGGAAAACTAAAAATCAGCAAGACAGAGGCACGCCAAAGTTTAGGGCTGCTCTCTTGACAAGAACCTCCACTTCATTACACCTTAAATATCCCAGGAAAGAGAAAAATGGATAAAGAAGTTGTGGTCCTTATGTACAATGGAATATCACTCAGCCTTGAAATCAATGTCTTAAGGCCAGTAGCAGCATGAAGAGTGGATTTAGTTACAACGAATCTAAGTGAAATAAGTCACACAGAAAAAGACACTTATAAGATATGACTTCTAGAGGGAATGTAAAAACCGTTACACTTGAACTGAATTACAAAACAGAACAGAGTCACACGTTTAGAAAACACACTATGGCTGCTTAACGGGAAAGGTGAGGTGGGGTGATGCATAAAACAAGGGTTTCAAATTAGCTCAGATACCATTCCATAAACCCAATATGTAATAGAAAAGTCCTACTCCTTGCTCAGTGAACTGGACTCAACACCCCCTATTCACTGCACAAGAATATATCTGACTAGTAAGAATTTTAAAACCTATGAATTGATATCTCTCTGTAAGTGAGTCAAGTGGGTGCAAAGCGGCATAAACACAGCAGTGAAAAGCAGCTAAACCCCATTAGAAAAATAAATTACTTTTAAAAACCCATGAAACAAAGACAGTGAAAGAGAGACAAATTCTTACACAATTCATTCAGGGGCTGTGATGCAACCTGGATTGACTATATCTAGACCCACAGCTGGATGAGACATAAGGGTGGACACTCTTGGGGCTGAGAGGTTTGGTGAGGTTGGGTGAGCAAATGCAGACACTTTAAATTAATACTGCGTGGTACCCATCCCATGGGTCCCAAATCTCCAGGTCCAAGGGCATCTTCCTACATTGAAAACTTGCATGAAAACCCAGAAGATGGAACACCATGTGAATGGGAAAGGTTTCTAAAACGCACCTCATTTCTCATCTCCTTGTGCTCGGGTTCGCCATTCCAGCCGCTTTACTAACAATCTCCCTACTTGGAGCATAAGCACCTTTAACCTCCTCTTCCGTACAGGTTGCAATTTGTCCTGAGGATGAACGGGAAGAAGGGGAACCAATGAGAGACTAGCTCTAGGTGTTGGGATAGGCACAGGTCACTTTATTTTCCCATCAGGAAGAAGATTTAACCATAGGCTCAGCCTGGCCCACACAACCAGAATAGGGCCTGAAGCAATCCTGCGCTTTTGCGGCCAACTCTCAGAAAAGCGAGTTGAAAAATCGAGCTCAGGGGCACTGCAATTCACAAACCTGCAGAGTTATAAATGATAACTCTCGTCCACAAATAAATTGAGGGAAGGCAACGAAGAGGATTTGAAAGCAAGGCAGAAATGCAGCAAACCGATTTCAGGAGGTAGATTCGAATCGCCTTTAAAGCACATGAAAAGCGGCAAAACGTCGACAGTGATGCCCTTGGCCAAAAAGGGCGTATGCGTTTTTTCCTGAATATATTCAGGAAAAAACGCATACGCCCTTTTTGGCCAACCAAGCAACCTGGAAAGGCAAATCAGCGCTACAAAGAAGTCTTCCTTTTCATCGGTCAAAAGGGCCATGCTGAAGAAAGTGTCAAAACCAGAAATGCAGGACAGGCCATGGAGAAATGGGAGCCTTGCTACGCTGATGGGCGGTATGTAAATTACCAACAGCCACTCTGGAGAAGTGTATGGTGTGTCCTGAAACATCTAAAAAACACAGCTTAGAGAGCATAGGGCACTTCCACGCATGGGTGTATAAATTGGGAAAACTAAAAATCAGCAAGACACAGGCACCCCAAAGTTTAGGGCTGCTCTCTTGACAAGAACCTCCACTTCATTACACCTTAAATATCCCAGGAAAGAGAAAAATGGATAAAGAAGTTGTGGTCCTTATGTACAATGGAATATCACTCAGCCATGTAATCAATGTCATAAGGCCAGTAGCAGCATGATGAGTGGATTTAGGTACGACGATTCTAAGTGAAATAAGTCACACAGAAAAAGACACTTATAAGATATGACTTCTAGAGGGAATGTAAAAACCGTTACTCTTGAACTGAATTACAAAACAGAACAGAGTCACACATTTAGAAAACACACTATGGCTGCTTAACGGGAAAGGTGAGGTGGGGTGATGCATAAAACAAGGGTTTCAAATTAGTTCAGATACCGTTCCATAAACCCAATATGTAAAGACAAGACCTACTCCTTGCTCAGTGAACTGGACTCAACACCCCCTATTCACTGCACAAGAATATATCTGACTAGTAAGAATTTTAAAACCTATGTATTGATATCTCTCTGTAAGTGATTCAAGCGGGTGCAAAGCGGCATAAACACAGCAGTGAAAAGCAGCTAAACCCCATTAGAAAAATAAATTACTTTTAAAAACCCATGAAACAAAGACAGTGAAAGAGAGACAAATTCTTACACAATTCATTCAGGGGCTGTGATGCAACCTGGATTGACTATATCTAGACCCACAGCTGGATGAGACATAAGGGTGGACACTCTTGGGGCTGAGAGGTTTGGTGGGGTTGGGTGAGCAAATGCAGACCCTTTAAAGTAATACTGCGTGGTACCCATCCCATGGGTCCCAAATCTCCAGGTCCAAGGGCATCTTCCTACATTGAAAACTTACATGAAAACCCAGAAGATGGAACACCATGTGAATGGGAAAGGTTTCTAAAACGCACCTCATTTCTCATCTCCTTGTGCTCGGGTTCGCCATTCCAGCCCCTTTACTAGCAATCTCCCTACATGGAGCATCAGCACCTTTAACCTCCTGTTCCGTACAGGTTGCAATTTTTCCTGAGGATGAACGGGAAGAAGGGGAACCAATGAGAGACTAGCTCTAGGTGGTGGGACAGGCACAGGTCCCTCTATTTTCCCATCAGGAAGAAGAATTAACCACAGGTTCAGCCTGGCCCCCGCAACCAGAATAGGGCCTGAAGCAATCCTGCGCTTTTGCGGCCAGCTCCCAAAAAAGCGAGTTGAAAAATCGAGCTCAGGGGCACTGCAATTCACAAACCTGCAGAGTTATAAATGATAACTCTCGTCCACAAATAAATTGAGGGAAGGAAACGAAGAGGATTTGAAAGCAAGGCAGAATTGCAGCAAACCGATTTCAGGAGGTAGATTCGAATCGCCTTTAAAGCACATGAAAAGCGGCAAAACGTCAACAGTGATGCCCTTGGCCAAAAAGGGCGTATGCGTTTTTTCCTGAATATATTCAGGAAAAAACGCATACGCCCTTTTTGGCCAACCAAGCAACCTGGAAAGGCAAATCAGCGCTACAAAGAAGTCTCGCTTCCCATCGGTCAAAAGGGCCATGCTGAAAAAAGTGTCAAAACCAGAAATGCAGGACAGGCCATGGAGAAATGGGAGCCTTGCTATGCTGATGGGCGGGATGTAAATTGCCAACAGCCACTCTGTAGAAGTGTACGGTGTGTCCTGAAACATCTAAAAAACACAGCTTAGAGAGCATAGGGCACTTCCAGTCATGGGTGTATAAATTGGGAAAACTAAAAATCAGCAAGACAGAGGCACCCCAAAGTTTAGGGCTGCTCTCTTGACAAGAACCTCCACTTCATTACACCTTAAATATCCCAGGAAAGAGAAAAATGGATAAAGAAGTTGTGGTCCTTATGTACAATGGAATATCACTCAGCCTTGAAATCAATGTCTTAAGGCCAGTAGCAGCATGATGAGTGGATTTAGGTACAACGATTCTAAGTGAAATAAGTCACACAGAAAAAGACACTTATAAGATATGACTTCTAGAGGGAATGTAAAAACCGTTACACTTGAACTGAATTACAAAACAGAACAGAGTCACACGTTTAGAAAACACACTATGGCTGCTTAACGGGAAAGGTGATGTGGGGTGATGCATAAAACAAGGGTTTCAAATTAGCTCAGATACCATTCCATAAACCCAATATGTAATAGAAAAGACCTACTCCTTGCTCAGTGAACTGGACTCAACACCCCCTATTCACTGCACAAGAATATATCTGACTAGTAAGAATTTTAAAACCTATGTATTGATATCTCTCTGTAAGTGAGTCAAGTGGGTGCAAAGCGGCATAAACACAGCAGTGAAAAGCAGCTAAACCCCATTAGAAAAATAAATTACTTTTAAAAACCCATGAAACAAAGACAGTGAAAGAGAGACAAATTCTTACACAATTCATTCAGGGGCTGTGATGCAACCTGGATTGACTATATCTAGACCCACAGCTGGATGAGACATAAGGGTGGACACTCTTGGGGCTGAGAGGTTTGGTGAGGTTGGGTGAGCAAATGCAGACCCT
Source organism: Balaenoptera physalus (assembly GCF_965194825.1). Lineage (NCBI taxonomy): Eukaryota > Metazoa > Chordata > Mammalia > Artiodactyla > Balaenopteridae > Balaenoptera > Balaenoptera physalus. Next base: position 150,028 of record NW_028126011.1, read on the forward strand.
TTAAATTAATACTGCGTGGTACCCATCCCATGGGTCCCAAATCTCCAGGTCCAAGGGCATCTTCCTACATTGAAAACTTGCATGAAAACCCAGAAGATCGAACACCATGTGAACGGGAAAGGTTTCTAAAACGCACCTCATTTCTCATCTCCTTGTGCTCGGGTTCGCCATTCCAGCCCCTTTACTAGCAATCTCCCTACATGGAGCATCAGCATCTTTAACCTCCTGTTCCGTATAGGTTGCAATTTTTCCTGAGGATGAACGGGAAGGAGGGGAACCAATGAGAGACTAGCTCTAGGTGTTGGGATAGGCACATGTCACTCTATTTTCCCATCAGGAAGAAGAATTAACCACAGGTTCAGCCTGGCCCCCGCAACCAGAATAGGGCCTGAAGCAATCCTGCGCTTTTGCGGCCAGCTCCCAAAAAAGCGAGTTGAAAAATCGCGCTCAGGGGCACTGCAATTCACAAACCTGCAGAGTTATAAATGATAACTCTCGTCCACAAATAAATTGAGGGGAGGCAACGAAGAGGATTTGAAAGCAAGGCAGAATTGCAGCAAACCGATTTCAGGAGGTAGATTCGAATCGCCTTTAAAGCACATGAAAAGCGGCAAAACGTCGACAGTGATGCCATTGGCCAAAAAGGGCGTATGCGTTTTTTCCTGAATATATTCAGGAAAAAACGCATACGCCCTTTTTGGCCAACCAAGCAACCTGGAAAGGCAAATCAGCGCTACAAAGAAGTCTCGCTTCCCATCGGTCAAAAGGGCCATGCTGAAAAAAGTGTCAAAACCAGAAATGCAGGACAGGCCATGGAGAAATGGGAGCCTTGCTATGCTGATGGGCGGGATGTAAATTGACAACAGCCACTCTGGAGAAGTGTACGGTGTGTCCTGAAATATCTAAAAAACAGAGCGTAGAGAGCATAGGACACTTCCACGCATGGGTGTATAAATTGGGAAAACTAAAAATCAGCAAGACAGAGGCACCCCAAAGTTTAGGGCTGCTCTCTTGACAAGAACCTCCACTTCATTACACCTTAAATATCCCAGGAAAGAGAAAAATGGATAAAGAAGTTGTGGTCCTTATGTACAATGGAATATCACTCAGCCTTGAAATCAATGTCTTAAGGCCAGTAGCAGCATGAAGAGTGGATTTAGTTACAACGAATCTAAGTGAAATAAGTCACACAGAAAAAGACACTTATAAGATATGACTTCTAGAGGGAATGTAAAAACCGTTACACTTGAACTGAATTACAAAACAGAACAGAGTCACACGTTTAGAAAACACACTATGGCTGCTTAACGGGAAAGGTGAGGTGGGGTGATGCATAAAACAAGGGTTTCAAATTAGCTCAGATACCATTCCATAAACCCAATATGTAATAGAAAAGACATACTCCTTGCTCAGTGAACTGGACTCAACACCCCCTATTCACTGCACAAGAATATATCTGACTAGTAAGAATTTTAAAACCTATGTATTGATATCTCTCTGTAAGTGAGTCAAGTGGGTGCAAAGCGGCATAAACACAGCAGTGAAAAGCAGCTAAACCCCATTAGAAAAATAAATTACTTTTAAAAACCCATGAAACAAAGACAGTGAAAGAGAGACAAATTCTTACACAATTCATTCAGGGGCTGTGATGCAACCTGGATTGACTATATCTAGACCCACAGCTGGATGAGACATAAGGGTGGACACTCTTGGGGCTGAGAGGTTTGGTGAGGTTGGGTGAGCAAATGCAGACACTTTAAATTAATACTGCGTGGTACCCATCCCATGGGTCCCAAATCTCCAGGTCCAAGGGCATCTTCCTACATTGAAAACTTGCATGAAAACCCAGAAGATGGAACACCATGTGAATGGGAAAGGTTTCTAAAACGCACCTCATTTCTCATCTCCTTGTGCTCGGGTTCGCCATTCCAGCCCCTTTACTAGGAATCTCCCTACATGGAGCATCAGCACCTTTAACCTCCTGTTCCGTACAGGTTGCAATTTTTCCTGAGGATGAACGGGAAGAAGGGGAACCAATGAGAGACTAGCTCTAGGTGTTTGGACAGGCACATGTCACTCTATTTTCCCATCAGGAAGAAGAATTAACAACAGGTTCAGCCTGGCCCCCGCAACCAGAATAGGGCCTGAAGCAATCCTGCGCTTTTGCGGCCAGCTCCCAAAAAAGTGAGTTGAAAAATCGAGCTCAGGGGCACTGCAATTCACAAACCTGCAGAGTTATAAATGATAACTCTCGTCCACAAATAAATTGAGGGAAGGAAACGAAGAGGATTTGAAAGCAAGGCAGAACTGCAGCAAACCGATTTCAGGAGGTAGATTCGAATCGCCTTTAAAGCACATGAAAAGCGGCAAAACGTCAACAGTGATGCCCTTGGCCAAAAAGGGCGTATGCGTTTTTTCCTGAATATATTCAGGAAAAAACGCATACGCCCTTTTTGGCCAACCAAGCAACCTGGAAAGGCAAATCAGCGCTACAAAGAAGTCTCGCTTCCCATCGGTCAAAAGGGCCATGCTGAAAAAAGTGTCAAAACCAGAAATGCAGGACAGGCCATGGAGAAATGGGAGCCTTGCTATGCTGATGGGCGGGATGTAAATAGCCAGCAGCCAGTCTGTAGAAGTGTACGGTGTGTCCTGAAACATCGAAAAAACACAGCTTAGAGAGCATAGGGCACTTCCAGTCATGGGTGTATAAATTGGGAAAACTAAAAATCAGCAAGACAGAGGCACCCCAAAGTTTAGGGCTGCTCTCTTGACAAGAACCTCCACTTCATTACACCTTAAATATCCCAGGAAAGAGAAAAATGGATAAAGAAGTTGTGGTCCTTATGTACAATGGAATATCACTCAGCCTTGAAATCAATGTCTTAAGGCCAGTAGCAGCATGATGAGTGGATTTAGGTACAACGATTCTAAGTGAAATAAGTCACACAGAAAAAGACACTTATAAGATATGACTTCTAGAGGGAATGTAAAAACCGTTACACTTGAACTGAATTACAAAACAGAACAGAGTCACACGTTTAGAAAACACACTATGGCTGCTTAACGGGAAAGGTGAGGTGGGGTGATGCATAAAACAAGGGTTTCAAATTAGCTCAGATACCGTTCCATAAACCCAATATGTAATAGACAAGACCTACTCCATGCTCAGTGAACTGGACTCAACACCCCCTATTCACTGCACAAGAATATATCTGATTAGTAAGAATTTTAAAACCTATGTATTGATATCTCTTTGTAAGTGAGTCAAGCGGGTGTAAAGCGGCATAAACACAGCAGTGAAAAGCAGCTAAACCCCATTAGAAAAATAAATTACTTTTAAAAACCCATGAAACAAAGACAGTGAAAGAGAGACAAATTCTTACACAATTCATTCAGGGGCTGTGATGCAACCTGGATTGACTATATCTAGACCCACAGCTGGATGAGACATAAGGGTGGACACTCTTGGGGCTGAGAGGTTTGGTGGGGTTGGGTGAGCAAATGCAGACCCTTTAAAGTAATACTGCGTGGTACCCATCCCATGGGTCCCAAATCTCCAGGTCCAAGGGCATCTTCCTACATTGAAAACTTGCATGAGAAACCCAGAAGATGGAACACCATGTGAATGGGAAAGGTTTCTAAAACGCACCTCATTTCTCATCTCCTTGTGCTCGGGTTCGCCATTCCAGCCCCTTTACTAGCAATCTCCCTACATAGAGCATCAGCACCTTTAACCTCCTGTTCCGTACAGGTTGCAATTTTTCCTGAGGATGAACGGGAAGAAGGGGAACCAATGAGAGACTAGCTCTAGGTGTTGGGACAGGCACAGGTCACTTTATTTTCCCATCAGGAAGAAGAATTAACCACAGGTTCAGCCTGGCCCCCGCAACCAGAATAGGGCCTGAAGCAATCCTGCGCTTTTGCGGCCAGCTCCCAAAAAAGCGAGTTGAAAAATCGAGCTCAGGGGCACTGCAATTCACAAACCTGCAGAGTTATAAATGATAACTCTCGTCCACAAATAAATTGAGGGAAGGAAACGAAGAGGATTTGAAAGCAAGGCAGAATTGCAGCAAACCGATTTCAGGAGGTAGATTCGAATCGCCTTTAAAGCACATGAAAAGCGGCAAAACGTCAACAGTGATGCCCTTGGCCAAAAAGGGCGTATGCGTTTTTTCCTGAATATATTCAGGAAAAAACGCATACGCCCTTTTTGGCCAACCAAGCAACCTGGAAAGGCAAATCAGCGCTACAAAGAAGTCTCGCTTCCCATCGGTCAAAAGGGCCATGCTGAAAAAAGTGTCAAAACCAGAAATGCAGGACAGGCCATGGAGAAATGGGAGCCTTGCTATGCTGATGGGCGGGATGTAAATTGCCAACAGCCACTCTGTAGAAGTGTACGGAGTGTCCCGAAACATCTAAAAAACACAGCTTAGAGAGCATAGGGCACTTCCAGTCATGGGTGTATAAATTGGGAAAACTAAAAATCAGCAAGACAGAGGCACCCCAAAGTTTAGGGCTGCTCTCTTGATAAGAACCTCCACTTCATTACACCTTAAATATCCCAGGAAAGAGAAAAATGGATAAAGAAGTTGTGGTCCTTATGTACAATGGAATATCACTCAGCCTTGAAATCAATGTCTTAAGGCCAGTAGCAGCATGATGAGTGGATTTAGGTACAACGATTCTAAGTGAAATAAGTCACACAGAAAAAGACACTTATAAGATATGACTTCTAGAGGGAATGTAAAAACCGTTACACTTGAACTGAATTACAAAACAGAACAGAGTCACACGTTTAGAAAACACACTATGGCTGCTTACCGGGAAAGGTGAGGTGGGGTGATGCATAAAACAAGGGTTTCAAATTAGCTCAGATACCGTTCCATAAACCCAATATGTAATAGACAAGACCTACTCCATGCTCAGTGAACTGGACTCAACACCCCCTATTCACTGCACAAGAATATATCTGATTAGTAAGAATTTTAAAACCTATGTATTGATATCTCTTTGTAAGTGAGTCAAGCGGGTGTAAAGCGGCATAAACACAGCAGTGAAAAGCAGATAAACCCCATTAGAAAAATACATTATTTTAAAAACCCATGAAACAAAGACAGTGAAAGAGAGAGAAATTCTTACACAATTCATTCAGGGGCTGTGATGCAACCTGGATTGACCATATCTAGACCCACAGATGGATGAGACATAAGGGTGGACACTCTTGGGGCTGAGAGGTTTGGTGAGGTTGGGTGAGCAAACGCAGACCCTTTAAAGTAATACTGCATGGTACCAATCCCATTGGTCCCAAATCTCCAGGTTCAATGGCATCTTCCTTCATTGAAAACTTGCATGAGAAACCCAGAAGATGGAATACCATGTGAATGGGAAAGTTTGTAAAACGCACCTCATTTCTCATCTCCTTGTGCTCGGTTTCTCCATTCCAGCCGCTTTACTACCAATCTCCCTACTTGGAGCATCAGCACCTTTAACCTCTTCTTCCGTACAGGTTGCAATTTGTCCTGAGGATGAACGGGAAGAAGGGGAACCAATGAGAGACTAGCTCTAGGTGTTGGGATAGGCACAGGTCACTTTATTTTCCCATCAGGAAGAAGATTTAACCACAGGCTCAGCCTGGCCCCCACAACCAGAATAGGGCCTGAAGCAATCCTGCGCTTTTACCGCCAACTCCCAGAAAAGCGAGTTGAAAAATCGAGCTCAGGGGCACTGCAATTCACAAACCTGCAGAGTTATAAATGATAACTCTCGTACACAAATAAATTGAGGGAAGGCAACGAAGAGGATTTGAAAGCAAGGCAGAATTGCAGCAAACCGATTTCAGGAGGTAGATTCGAATCGCCTTTAAAGCACATGAAAAGCGGCAAAACGTCAACAGTGATGCCATTGGCCAAAAAGGGCGTATGCGTTTTTTCCTGAATATATTCAGGAAAAAACGCATACGCCCTTTTTGGCCAACCAAGCAACCTGGAAAGGCAAATCAGCGCTACAAAGAAGTCTTCCTTCTCATCGGTCAAAAGGGCCATGCTGAAGAAAGTGTCAAAACCAGAAATGCAGGACAGGCCATGGAGAAATGGGAGCCTTGCTACGCTGATGGGCGGTATGTAAATTACCAACAGCCACTCTGGAGAAGTGTATGGTGTGTCCTGAAACATCTAAAAAACACAGCTTAGAGAGCATAGGGCACTTCCACGCATGGGTGTATAAATTGGGAAAACTAAAAATCAGCAAGACACAGGCACCCCAAAGTTTAGGGCTGCTGTGTTGACAAGAACCTCCACTTCATTACACCTTAAATATCCCAGGAAAGAGAAAAATGGATAAAGAAGTTGTGGTCCTTATGTACAATGGAATATCACTCAGCCATGTAATCAATGTCATAAGGCCAGTAGCAGCATGATGAGTGGATTTAGGTACGACGATTCTAAGTGAAATAAGTCACACAGAAAAAGACACTTATAAGATATGACTTCTAGAGGGAATGTAAAAACCGTTACTCTTGAACTGAATTACAAAACAGAACAGAGTCACACATTTAGAAAACACACTATGGCTGCTTAACGGGAAAGGTGAGGTGGGGTGATGCATAAAACAAGGGTTTCAAATTAGTTCAGATACCATTCCATAAACCCAATATGTAAAGACAAGACCTACTCCTTGCTCAGTGAACTGGACTCAACACCCCCTATTCACTGCACAAGAATATATCTGACTAGTAAGAATTTTAAAACCTATGTATTGATATCTCTCTGTAAGTGAGTCAAGCGGGTGCAAAGCGGCATAAACACAGCAGTGAAAAGCAGCTAAACCCCATTAGAAAAATAAATTAATTTTAAAAACCCATGAAACAAAGACAGTGAAAGAGAGAGAAATTCTTACACAATTCATTCAGGGGCTGTGATGCAACCTGGATTGACCATATCTAGACCCACAGCTGGATGAGACATAAGGGTGGACACTCTTGGGGCTGAGAGGTTTGGTGAGGTTGGGTGAGCAAACGCAGACCCTTTAAAGTAATACTGCATGGTACCAATCCCATGGGTCCCAAATCTCCAGGTTCAATGGCATCTTCCTTCATTGAAAACTTGCATGAGAAACCCAGAAGATGGAATACCATGTGAATGGGAAAGTTTGTAAAACGCACCTCATTTCTCATCTCCTTGTGCTCGGTTTCTCCATTCCAGCCGCTTTACTAGCAATCTCCCTACTTGGAGCATCAGCACCTTTAACCTCCTCTTCCGTACAGGTTGCAATTTGTCCTGAGGATGAACGGGAAGAAGGGGAACCAATGAGAGACTAGCTCTAGGTGTTGGGATAGGCACAGGTCACTTTATTTTCCCATCAGGAAGAAGATTTAACCATAGGCTCAGCCTGGCCCCCACAACCAGAATAGGGCCTGAAGCAATCCTGCGCTTTTGCGGCCAACTCCCAGAAAAGCGAGTTGAAAAATCGAGCTCAGGGGCACTGCAATTCACAAACCTGCAGAGTTATATATGATAACTCTCGTCCACAAATAATTTGAGGGAAGGCAACGAAGAGGATTTGAAAGCAAGGCAGAATTGCAGCAAACCGATTTCAGGAGGTAGATTCGAATCGCCTTTAAAGCACATGAAAAGCGGCAAAATGTCGACAGTGATGCCCTTGGCCAAAAAGGGCGTATGCGTTTTTTCCTGAATATATTCAGGAAAAAACGCATACGCCCTTTTTGGCCAACCAAGCAACCTGGAAAGGCAAATCAGCGCTACAAAGAAGTCTTCCTTCTCATCGGTCAAAAGGGCCATGCTGAAGAAAGTGTCAAAACCAGAAATGCAGGACAGGCCATGGAGAAATGGGAGCCTTGCTACGCTGATGGGCGGTATGTAAATTACCAACAGCCACTCTGGAGAAGTGTATGGTGTGTCCTGAAACATCTAAAAAACACAGCTTAGAGAGCATAGGGCACTTCCACGCATGGGTGTATAAATTGGGAAAACTAAAAATCAGCAAGACACAGGCACCCCAAAGTTTAGGGCTGCTCTCTTGACAAGAACCTCCACTTCATTACACCTTAAATATCCCAGGAAAGAGAAAAATGGATAAAGAAGTTGTGGTCCTTATGTACAATGGAATATCACTCAGCCATGTAATCAATGTCATAAGGCCAGTAGCAGCATGATGAGTGGATTTAGGTACGACGATTCTAAGTGAAATAAGTCACACAGAAAAAGACACTTATAAGATATGACTTCTAGAGGGAATGTAAAAACCGTTACTCTTGAACTGAATTACAAAACAGAACAGAGTCACACATTTAGAAAACACACTATGGCTGCTTAACGGGAAAGGTGAGGTGGGGTGATGCATAAAACAAGGGTTTCAAATTAGTTCAGATACCGTTCCATAAACCCAATATGTAAAGACAAGACCTACTCCTTGCTCAGTGAACTGGACTCAACACCCCCTATTCACTGCACAAGAATATATCTGACTAGTAAGAATTTTAAAACCTATGTATTGATATCTCTCTGTAAGTGATTCAAGCGGGTGCAAAGCGGCATAAACACAGCAGTGAAAAGCAGCTAAACCCCATTAGAAAAATAAATTACTTTTAAAAACCCATGAAACAAAGACAGTGAAAGAGAGACAAATTCTTACACAATTCATTCAGGGGCTGTGATGCAACCTGGATTGACTATATCTAGACCCACAGCTGGATGAGACATGAGGGTGGACACTCTTGGGGCTGAGAGGTTTGGTGGGGTTGGGTGAGCAAATGCAGACCCTTTAAAGTAATACTGCGTGGTACCCATCCCATGTGTCCCAAATCTCCAGGTCCAAGGGCATCTTCCTACATTGAAAACTTACATGAAAACCCAGAAGATGGAACACCATTTGAATGGGAAAGGTTTCTAAAACGCACCTCATTTCTCATCTCCTTGTGCTCGGGTTCGCCATTCCAGCCCCTTTACTAGCAATCTCCCTACATGGAGCATCAGCACCTTTAACCTCCTGTTCCGTACAGGTTGCAATTTTTCCTGAGGATGAACGGGAAGAAGGGGAACCAATGAGAGACTAGCTCTAGGTGGTGGGACAGGCACAGGTCACTCTATTTTCCCATCAGGAAGAAGAATTAACCACAGGTTCAGCCTGGCCCCCGCAACCAGAATAGGGCCTGAAGCAATCCTGCGCTTTTGCGGCCAGCTCCCAAAAAAGCGAGTTGAAAAATCGCGCTCAGGGGCACTGCAATTCACAAACCTGCAGAGTTATAAATGATAACTCTCGTCCACAAATAAATTGAGGGGAGGCAACGAAGAGGATTTGAAAGCAAGGCAGAATTGCAGCAAACCGATTTCAGGAGGTAGATTCGAATCGCCTTTAAAGCACATGAAAAGCGGCAAAACGTCGACAGTGATGCCATTGGCCAAAAAGGGCGTATGCGTTTTTTCCTGAATATATTCAGGAAAAAACGCATACGCCCTTTTTGGCCAACCAAGCAACCTGGAAAGGCAAATCAGCGCTACAAAGAAGTCTCGCTTCCCATCGGTCAAAAGGGCCATGCTGAAAAAAGTGTCAAAACCGGAAATGCAGGACAGGCCATGGAGAAATGGGAGCCTTGCTATGCTGATGGGCGGGATGTAAATTGACAACAGCCACTCTGGAGAAGTGTACGGTGTGTCCTGAAATATCTAAAAAACAGAGCTTAGAGAGCATAGGACACTTCCACGCATGGGTGTATAAATTGGGAAAACTAAAAATCAGCAAGACAGAGGCACGCCAAAGTTTAGGGCTGCTCTCTTGACAAGAACCTCCACTTCATTACACCTTAAATATCCCAGGAAAGAGAAAAATGGATAAAGAAGTTGTGGTCCTTATGTACAATGGAATATCACTCAGCCTTGAAATCAATGTCTTAAGGCCAGTAGCAGCATGAAGAGTGGATTTAGTTACAACGAATCTAAGTGAAATAAGTCACACAGAAAAAGACACTTATAAGATATGACTTCTAGAGGGAATGTAAAAACCGTTACACTTGAACTGAATTACAAAACAGAACAGAGTCACACGTTTAGAAAACACACTATGGCTGCTTAACGGGAAAGGTGAGGTGGGGTGATGCATAAAACAAGGGTTTCAAATTAGCTCAGATACCATTCCATAAACCCAATATGTAATAGAAAAGTCCTACTCCTTGCTCAGTGAACTGGACTCAACACCCCCTATTCACTGCACAAGAATATATCTGACTAGTAAGAATTTTAAAACCTATGTATTGATATCTCTCTGTAAGTGAGTCAAGTGGGTGCAAAGCGGCATAAACACAGCAGTGAAAAGCAGCTAAACCCCATTAGAAAAATAAATTACTTTTAAAAACCCATGAAACAAAGACAGTGAAAGAGAGACAAATTCTTACACAATTCATTCAGGGGCTGTGATGCAACCTGGATTGACTATATCTAGACCCACAGCTGGATGAGACATAAGGGTGGACACTCTTGGGGCTGAGAGGTTTGGTGAGGTTGGGTGAGCAAATGCAGACACTTTAAATTAATACTGCGTGGTACCCATCCCATGGGTCCCAAATCTCCAGGTCCAAGGGCATCTTCCTACATTGAAAACTTGCATGAAAACCCAGAAGATGGAACACCATGTGAATGGGAAAGGTTTCTAAAACGCACCTCATTTCTCATCTCCTTGTGCTCGGGTTCGCCATTCCAGCCCCTTTACTAGGAATCTCCCTACATGGAGCATCAGCACCTTTAACCTCCTGTTCCGTACAGGTTGCAATTTTTCCTGAGGATGAACGGGAAGAAGGGGAACCAATGAGAGACTAGCTCTAGGTGTTTGGACAGGCACATGTCACTCTATTTTCCCATCAGGAAGAAGAATTAACCACAGGTTCAGCCTGGCCCCCGCAACCAGAATAGGGCCTGAAGCAATCCTGCGCTTTTGCGGCCAGCTCCCAAAAAAGTGAGTTGAAAAATCGAGCTCAGGGGCACTGCAATTCACAAACCTGCAGAGTTATAAATGATAACTCTCGTCCACAAATAAATTGAGGGAAGGAAACGAAGAGGATTTGAAAGCAAGGCAGAACTGCAGCAAACCGATTTCAGGAGGTAGATTCGAATCGCCTTTAAAGCACATGAAAAGCGGCAAAACGTCAACAGTGATGCCCTTGGCCAAAAAGGGCGTATGCGTTTTTTCCTGAATATATTCAGGAAAAAACGCATACGCCCTTTTTGGCCAACCAAGCAACCTGGAAAGGCAAATCAGCGCTACAAAGAAGTCTCGCTTCCCATCGGTCAAAAGGGCCATGCTGAAAAAAGTGTCAAAACCAGAAATGCAGGACAGGCCATGGAGAAATGGGAGCCTTGCTATGCTGATGGGCGGGATGTAAATAGCCAGCAGCCACTCTGTAGAAGTGTACGGTGTGTCCTGAAACATCGAAAAAACACAGCTTAGAGAGCATAGGGCACTTCCAGTCATGGGTGTATAAATTGGGAAAACTAAAAATCAGCAAGACAGAGGCACCCCAAAGTTTAGGGCTGCTCTCTTGACAAGAACCTCCACTTCATTACACCTTAAATATCCCAGGAAAGAGAAAAATGGATAAAGAAGTTGTGGTCCTTATGTACAATGGAATATCACTCAGCCTTGAAATCAATGTCTTAAGGCCAGTAGCAGCATGATGAGTGGATTTAGGTACAACGATTCTAAGTGAAATAAGTCACACAGAAAAAGACACTTATAAGATATGACTTCTAGAGGGAATGTAAAAACCGTTACACTTGAACTGAATTACAAAACAGAACAGAGTCACACGTTTAGAAAACACACTATGGCTGCTTAACGGGAAAGGTGAGGTGGGGTGATGCATAAAACAAGGGTTTCAAATTAGCTCAGATACCGTTCCATAAACCCAATATGTAATAGACAAGACCTACTCCATGCTCAGTGAACTGGACTCAACACCCCCTATTCACTGCACAAGAATATATCTGATTAGTAAGAATTTTAAAACCTATGTATTGATATCTCTTTGTAAGTGAGTCAAGCGGGTGTAAAGCGGCATAAACACAGCAGTGAAAAGCAGCTAAACCCCATTAGAAAAATAAATTACTTTTAAAAACCCATGAAACAAAGACAGTGAAAGAGAGACAAATTCTTACACAATTCATTCAGGGGCTGTGATGCAACCTGGATTGACTATATCTAGACCCACAGCTGGATGAGACATAAGGGTGGACACTCTTGGGGCTGAGAGGTTTGGTGGGGTTGGGTGAGCAAATGCAGACCCTTTAAAGTAATACTGCGTGGTACCCATCCCATGGGTCCCAAATCTCCAGGTCCAAGGGCATCTTCCTACATTGAAAACTTGCATGAGAAACCCAGAAGATGGAACACCATGTGAATGGGAAAGGTTTCTAAAACGCACCTCATTTCTCATCTCCTTGTGCTCGGGTTCGCCATTCCAGCCCCTTTACTAGCAATCTCCCTACATAGAGCATCAGCACCTTTAACCTCCTGTTCCGTACAGGTTGCAATTTTTCCTGAGGATGAACGGGAAGAAGGGGAACCAATGAGAGACTAGCTCTAGGTGTTGGGACAGGCACAGGTCACTTTATTTTCCCATCAGGAAGAAGAATTAACCACAGGTTCAGCCTGGCCCCCGCAACCAGAATAGGGCCTGAAGCAATCCTGCGCTTTTGCGGCCAGCTCCCAAAAAAGCGAGTTGAAAAATCGAGCTCAGGGGCACTGCAATTCACAAACCTGCAGAGTTATAAATGATAACTCTCGTCCACAAATAAATTGAGGGAAGGAAACGAAGAGGATTTGAAAGCAAGGCAGAATTGCAGCAAACCGATTTCAGGAGGTAGATTCGAATCGCCTTTAAAGCACATGAAAAGCGGCAAAACGTCAACAGTGATGCCCTTGGCCAAAAAGGGCGTATGCGTTTTTTCCTGAATATATTCAGGAAAAAACGCATACGCCCTTTTTGGCCAACCAAGCAACCTGGAAAGGCAAATCAGCGCTACAAAGAAGTCTCGCTTCCCATCGGTCAAAAGGGCCATGCTGAAAAAAGTGTCAAAACCAGAAATGCAGGACAGGCCATGGAGAAATGGGAGCCTTGCTATGCTGATGGGCGGGATGTAAATTGCCAACAGCCACTCTGTAGAAGTGTACGGAGTGTCCCGAAACATCTAAAAAACACAGCTTAGAGAGCATAGGGCACTTCCAGTCATGGGTGTATAAATTGGGAAAACTAAAAATCAGCAAGACAGAGGCACCCCAAAGTTTAGGGCTGCTCTCTTGATAAGAACCTCCACTTCATTACACCTTAAATATCCCAGGAAAGAGAAAAATGGATAAAGAAGTTGTGGTCCTTATGTACAATGGAATATCACTCAGCCTTGAAATCAATGTCTTAAGGCCAGTAGCAGCATGATGAGTGGATTTAGGTACAACGATTCTAAGTGAAATAAGTCACACAGAAAAAGACACTTATAAGATATGACTTCTAGAGGGAATGTAAAAACCGTTACACTTGAACTGAATTACAAAACAGAACAGAGTCACACGTTTAGAAAACACACTATGGCTGCTTACCGGGAAAGGTGAGGTGGGGTGATGCATAAAACAAGGGTTTCAAATTAGCTCAGATACCGTTCCATAAACCCAATATGTAATAGACAAGACCTACTCCATGCTCAGTGAACTGGACTCAACACCCCCTATTCACTGCACAAGAATATATCTGATTAGTAAGAATTTTAAAACCTATGTATTGATATCTCTTTGTAAGTGAGTCAAGCGGGTGTAAAGCGGCATAAACACAGCAGTGAAAAGCAGATAAACCCCATTAGAAAAATACATTATTTTAAAAACCCATGAAACAAAGACAGTGAAAGAGAGAGAAATTCTTACACAATTCATTCAGGGGCTGTGATGCAACCTGGATTGACCATATCTAGACCCACAGATGGATGAGACATAAGGGTGGACACTCTTGGGGCTGAGAGGTTTGGTGAGGTTGGGTGAGCAAACGCAGACCCTTTAAAGTAATACTGCATGGTACCAATCCCATTGGTCCCAAATCTCCAGGTTCAATGGCATCTTCCTTCATTGAAAACTTGCATGAGAAACCCAGAAGATGGAATACCATGTGAATGGGAAAGTTTGTAAAACGCACCTCATTTCTCATCTCCTTGTGCTCGGTTTCTCCATTCCAGCCGCTTTACTAGCAATCTCCCTACTTGGAGCATCAGCACCTTTAACCTCTTCTTCCGTACAGGTTGCAATTTGTCCTGAGGATGAACGGGAAGAAGGGGAACCAATGAGAGACTAGCTCTAGGTGTTGGGATAGGCACAGGTCACTTTATTTTCCCATCAGGAAGAAGATTTAACCACAGGCTCAGCCTGGCCCCCACAACCAGAATAGGGCCTGAAGCAATCCTGCGCTTTTGCCGCCAACTCCCAGAAAAGCGAGTTGAAAAATCGAGCTCAGGGGCACTGCAATTCACAAACCTGCAGAGTTATAAATGATAACTCTCGTCCACAAATAAATTGAGGGAAGGCAACGAAGAGGATTTGAAAGCAAGGCAGAATTGCAGCAAACCGATTTCAGGAGGTAGATTCGAATCGCCTTTAAAGCACATGAAAAGCGGCAAAACGTCAACAGTGATGCCATTGGCCAAAAAGGGCGTATGCGTTTTTTCCTGAATATATTCAGGAAAAAACGCATACGCCCTTTTTGGCCAACCAAGCAACCTGGAAAGGCAAATCAGCGCTACAAAGAAGTCTTCCTTCTCATCGGTCAAAAGGGCCATGCTGAAGAAAGTGTCAAAACCAGAAATGCAGGACAGGCCATGGAGAAATGGGAGCCTTGCTACGCTGATGGGCGGTATGTAAATTACCAACAGCCACTCTGGAGAAGTGTATGGTGTGTCCTGAAACATCTAAAAAACACAGCTTAGAGAGCATAGGGCACTTCCACGCATGGGTGTATAAATTGGGAAAACTAAAAATCAGCAAGACACAGGCACCCCAAAGTTTAGGGCTGCTGTGTTGACAAGAACCTCCACTTCATTACACCTTAAATATCCCAGGAAAGAGAAAAATGGATAAAGAAGTTGTGGTCCTTATGTACAATGGAATATCACTCAGCCATGTAATCAATGTCATAAGGCCAGTAGCAGCATGATGAGTGGATTTAGGTACGACGATTCTAAGTGAAATAAGTCACACAGAAAAAGACACTTATAAGATATGACTTCTAGAGGGAATGTAAAAACCGTTACTCTTGAACTGAATTACAAAACAGAACAGAGTCACACATTTAGAAAACACACTATGGCTGCTTAACGGGAAAGGTGAGGTGGGGTGATGCATAAAACAAGGGTTTCAAATTAGTTCAGATACCATTCCATAAACCCAATATGTAAAGACAAGACCTACTCCTTGCTCAGTGAACTGGACTCAACACCCCCTATTCACTGCACAAGAATATATCTGACTAGTAAGAATTTTAAAACCTATGTATTGATATCTCTCTGTAAGTGAGTCAAGCGGGTGCAAAGCGGCATAAACACAGCAGTGAAAAGCAGCTAAACCCCATTAGAAAAATAAATTAATTTTAAAAACCCATGAAACAAAGACAGTGAAAGAGAGACAAATTCTTACACAATTCATTCAGGGGCTGTGATGCAACCTGGATTGACTATATCTAGACCCACAGCTGGATGAGACATAAGGGTGGACACTCTTAGGGCTGAGAGGTTTGGTGGGGTTGGGTGAGCAAATGCAGACCCTTTAAAGTAATACTGCGTGGAACCCATCCCATGGGTCCCAAATCTCCAGGTTCAATGGCATCTTCCTTCATTGAAAACTTGCATGAGAAACCCAGAAGATGGAATACCATGTGAATGGGAAAGTTTGTAAAACGCACCTCATTTCTCATCTCCGTGTGCTCGGTTTCTCCATTCCAGCCGCTTTACTATCAATCTCCCTACTTGGAGCATCAGCACCTTTAACCTCCTCTTCCGTACAGGTTGCAATTTGTCCTGAGGATGAACGGGAAGAAGGGGAACCAATGAGAGACTAGCTCTAGGTGTTGGGATAGGCACAGGTCACTTTATTTTCCCATCAGGAAGAAGATTTAACCACAGGCTCAGCCTGGCCCACACAACCAGAATAGGGCCTGAAGCAATCCTGTGCTTTTGCGGCCAACTCCCAGAAAAGCGAGTTGAAAAATCGAGCTCAGGGGCACTGCAATTCACAAACCTGCAGAGTTATAAATGATAACTCTCGTACACAAATAAATTGAGGGAAGGCAACGAAGAGGATTTGAAAGCAAGGCAGAATTGCAGCAAACCGATTTCAGGAGGTAGATTCGAATCGCCTTTAAAGCACATGAAAAGCGGCAAAACGTCAACAGTGATGCCATTGGCCAAAAAGGGCGTATGCGTTTTTTCCTGAATATATTCAGGAAAAAACGCATACGCCCTTTTTGGCCAACCAAGCAACCTGGAAAGGCAAATCAGCGCTACAAAGAAGTCTTCCTTCTCATCGGTCAAAAGGGCCATGCTGAAGAAAGTGTCAAAACCAGAAATGCAGGACAGGCCATGGAGAAATGGGAGCCTTGCTACGCTGATGGGCGGTATGTAAATTACCAACAGCCACTCTGGAGAAGTGTATGGTGTGTCCTGAAACATCTAAAAAACACAGCTTAGAGAGCATAGGGCACTTCCACGCATGGGTGTATAAATTGGGAAAACTAAAAATCAGCAAGACACAGGCACCCCAAAGTTTAGGGCTGCTCTGTTGACAAGAACCTCCACTTCATTACACCTTAAATATCCCAGGAAAGAGAAAAATGGATAAAGAAGTTGTGGTCCTTATGTACAATGGAATATCACTCAGCCTTGAAATCAATGTCTTAAGGCCAGTAGCAGCATGATGAGTGGATTTAGGTACAACGATTCTAAGTGAAATAAGTCACACAGAAAAAGACACTTATAAGATATGACTTCTAGAGGGAATGTAAAAACCGTTACACTTGAACTGAATTACAAAACAGAACAGAGTCACACGTTTAGAAAACACACTATGGCTGCTTACCGGGAAAGGTGAGGTGGGGTGATGCATAAAACAAGGGTTTCAAATTAGCTCAGATACCGTTCCATAAACCCAATATGTAATAGACAAGACCTACTCCATGCTCAGTGAACTGGACTCAACACCCCCTATTCACTGCACAAGAATATATCTGATTAGTAAGAATTTTAATACCTATGTATTGATATCTCTTTGTAAGTGAGTCAAGCGGGTGTAAAGCGGCATAAACACAGCAGTGAAAAGCAGATAAACCCCATTAGAAAAATACATTATTTTAAAAACCCATGAAACAAAGACAGTGAAAGAGAGAGAAATTCTTACACAATTCATTCAGGGGCTGTGATGCAACCAGGATTGACCATATCTAGACCCACAGCTGGATGAGACATAAGGGTGGACACTCTTGGGGCTGAGAGGTTTGGTGAGGTTGGGTGAGCAAACGCAGACCCTTTAAAGTAATACTGCATGGTACCAATCCCATGGGTCCCAAATCTCCAGGTTCAATGGCATCTTCTTTCATTGAAAACTTGCATGAGAAACCCAGAAGATGGAATACCATGTGAATGGGAAAGTTTGTAAAACGCACCTCATTTCTCATCTCCTTGTGCTCGGTTTCTCCATTCCAGCCGCTTTACTACCAATCTCCCTACTTGGAGCATCAGCACCTTTAACCTCCTCTTCCGTACAGGTTGCAATTTGTCCTGAGGATGAACGGGAAGAAGGGGAACCAATGAGAGACTAGCTCTAGGTGTTGGGATAGGCACAGGTCACTTTATTTTCCCATCAGGAAGAAGATTTAACCATAGGCTCAGCCTGGCCCCCACAACCAGAATAGGGCCTGAAGCAATCCTGCGCTTTTGCGGCCAACTCCCAGAAAAGCGAGTTGAAAAATCGAGCTCAGGGGCACTGCAATTCACAAACCTGCAGAGTTATATATGATAACTCTCGTCCACAAATAATTTGAGGGAAGGCAACGAAGAGGATTTGAAAGCAAGGCAGAATTGCAGCAAACCGATTTCAGGAGGTAGATTCGAATCGCCTTTAAAGCACATGAAAAGCGGCAAAATGTCGACAGTGATGCCCTTGGCCAAAAAGGGCGTATGCGTTTTTTCCTGAATATATTCAGGAAAAAACGCATACGCCCTTTTTGGCCAACCAAGCAACCTGGAAAGGCAAATCAGCGCTACAAAGAAGTCTTCCTTCTCATCGGTCAAAAGGGCCATGCTGAAGAAAGTGTCAAAACCAGAAATGCAGGACAGGCCATGGAGAAATGGGAGCCTTGCTACGCTGATGGGCGGTATGTAAATTACCAACAGCCACTCTGGAGAAGTGTATGGTGTGTCCTGAAACATCTAAAAAACACAGCTTAGAGAGCATAGGGCACTTCCACGCATGGGTGTATAAATTGGGAAAACTAAAAATCAGCAAGACACAGGCACCCCAAAGTTTAGGGCTGCTCTCTTGTCAAGAACCTCCACTTCATTACACCTTAAATATCCCAGGAAAGAGAAAAATGGATAAAGAAGTTGTGGTCCTTATGTACAATGGAATATCACTCAGCCATGTAATCAATGTCATAAGGCCAGTAGCAGCATGATGAGTGGATTTAGGTACGACGATTCTAAGTGAAATAAGTCACACAGAAAAAGACACTTATAAGATATGACTTCTAGAGGGAATGTAAAAACCGTTACTCTTGAACTGAATTACAAAACAGAACAGAGTCACACATTTAGAAAACACACTATGGCTGCTTAACGGGAAAGGTGAGGTGGGGTGATGCATAAAACAAGGGTTTCAAATTAGTTCAGATACCGTTCCATAAACCCAATATGTAAAGACAAGACCTACTCCTTGCTCAGTGAACTGGACTCAACACCCCCTATTCACTGCACAAGAATATATCTGACTAGTAAGAATTTTAAAACCTATGTATTGATATCTCTCTGTAAGTGATTCAAGCGGGTGCAAAGCGGCATAAACACAGCAGTGAAAAGCAGCTAAACCCCATTAGAAAAATAAATTACTTTTAAAAACCCATGAAACAAAGACAGTGAAAGAGAGACAAATTCTTACACAATTCATTCAGGGGCTGTGATGCAACCTGGATTGACTATATCTAGACCCACAGCTGGATGAGACATAAGGGTGGACACTCTTGGGGCTGAGAGGTTTGGTGGGGTTGGGTGAGCAAATGCAGACCCTTTAAAGTAATACTGCGTGGTACCCGTCCCATGGGTCCCAAATCTCCAGGTCCAAGGGCATCTTCCTACATTGAAAACTTACATGAAAACCCAGAAGACGGAACACCATGTGAATGGGAAAGGTTTCTAAAACGCACCTCATTTCTCATCTCCTTGTGCTCGGGTTCGCCATTCCAGCCCCTTTACTAGCAATCTCCCTACATGGAGCATCAGCACCTTTAACCTCCTGTTCTTTACAGGTTGCAATTTTTCCTGAGGATGAACGGGAAGAAGGGGAACCAATGAGAGACTAGCTCTAGGTGGTGGGACAGGCACAGGTCACTCTATTTTCCCATCAGGAAGAAGAATTAACCACAGGTTCAGCCTGGCCCCCGCAACCAGAATAGGGCCTGAAGCAATCCTGCGCTTTTGCGGCCAGCTCCCAAAAAAGCGAGTTGAAAAATCGCGCTCAGGGGCACTGCAATTCACAAACCTGCAGAGTTATAAATGATAACTCTCGTCCACAAATAAATTGAGGGGAGGCAACGAAGAGGATTTGAAAGCAAGGCAGAATTGCAGCAAACCGATTTCAGGAGGTAGATTCGAATCGCCTTTAAAGCACATGAAAAGCGGCAAAACGTCGACAGTGATGCCATTGGCCAAAAAGGGCGTATGCGTTTTTTCCTGAATATATTCAGGAAAAAACGCATACGCCCTTTTTGGCCAACCAAGCAACCTGGAAAGGCAAATCAGCGCTACAAAGAAGTCTCGCTTCCCATCGGTCAAAAGGGCCATGCTGAAAAAAGTGTCAAAACCGGAAATGCAGGACAGGCCATGGAGAAATGGGAGCCTTGCTATGCTGATGGGCGGGATGTAAATTGACAACAGCCACTCTGGAGAAGTGTACGGTGTGTCCTGAAATATCTAAAAAACAGAGCTTAGAGAGCATAGGACACTTCCACGCATGGGTGTATAAATTGGGAAAACTAAAAATCAGCAAGACAGAGGCACGCCAAAGTTTAGGGCTGCTCTCTTGACAAGAACCTCCACTTCATTACACCTTAAATATCCCAGGAAAGAGAAAAATGGATAAAGAAGTTGTGGTCCTTATGTACAATGGAATATCACTCAGCCTTGAAATCAATGTCTTAAGGCCAGTAGCAGCATGAAGAGTGGATTTAGTTACAACGAATCTAAGTGAAATAAGTCACACAGAAAAAGACACTTATAAGATATGACTTCTAGAGGGAATGTAAAAACCGTTACACTTGAACTGAATTACAAAACAGAACAGAGTCACACGTTTAGAAAACACACTATGGCTGCTTAACGGGAAAGGTGAGGTGGGGTGATGCATAAAACAAGGGTTTCAAATTAGCTCAGATACAATTCCATAAACCCAATATGTAATAGAAAAGTCCTACTCCTTGCTCAGTGAACTGGACTCAACACCCCCTATTCACTGCACAAGAATATATCTGACTAGTAAGAATTTTAAAACCTATGTATTGATATCTCTCTGTAAGTGAGTCAAGTGGGTGCAAAGCGGCATAAACACAGCAGTGAAAAGCAGCTAAACCCCATTAGAAAAATAAATTACTTTTAAAAACCCATGAAACAAAGACAGTGAAAGAGAGACAAATTCTTACACAATTCATTCAGGGGCTGTGAGGCAACCTGGATTGACTATATCTAGACCCACAGCTGGATGAGACATAAGGGTGGACACTCTTGGGGCTGAGAGGTTTGGTGAGGTTGGGTGAGCAAATGCAGACACTTTAAATTAATACTGCGTGGTACCCATCCCATGGGTCCCAAATCTCCAGGTCCAAGGGCATCTTCCTACATTGAAAACTTGCATGAAAACCCAGAAGATGGAACACCATGTGAATGGGAAAGGTTTCTAAAACGCACCTCATTTCTCATCTCCTTGTGCTCGGGTTCGCCATTCCAGCCCCTTTACTAGGAATCTCCCTACATGGAGCATCAGCACCTTTAACCTCCTGTTCCGTACAGGTTGCAATTTTTCCTGAGGATGAACGGGAAGAAGGGGAACCAATGAGAGACTAGCTCTAGGTGTTTGGACAGGCACATGTCACTCTATTTTCCCATCAGGAAGAAGAATTAACCACAGGTTCAGCCTGGCCCCCGCAACCAGAATAGGGCCTGAAGCAATCCTGCGCTTTTGCGGCCAGCTCCCAAAAAAGTGAGTTGAAAAATCGAGCTCAGGGGCACTGCAATTCACAAACCTGCAGAGTTATAAATGATAACTCTCGTCCACAAATAAATTGAGGGAAGGAAACGAAGAGGATTTGAAAGCAAGGCAGAACTGCAGCAAGCCGATTTCAGGAGGTAGATTCGAATCGCCTTTAAAGCACATGAAAAGCGGCAAAACGTCAACAGTGATGCCCTTGGCCAAAAAGGGCGTATGCGTTTTTTCCTGAATATATTCAGGAAAAAACGCATACGCCCTTTTTGGCCAACCAAGCAACCTGGAAAGGCAAATCAGCGCTACAAAGAAGTCTCGCTTCCCATCGGTCAAAAGGGCCATGCTGAAAAAAGTGTCAAAACCAGAAATGCAGGACAGGCCATGGAGAAATGGGAGCCTTGCTATGCTGATGGGCGGGATGTAAATAGCCAGCAGCCACTCTGTAGAAGTGTACGGTGTGTCCTGAAACATCGAAAAAACACAGCTTAGAGAGCATAGGGCACTTCCAGTCATGGGTGTATAAATTGGGAAAACTAAAAATCAGCAAGACAGAGGCACCCCAAAGTTTAGGGCTGCTCTCTTGACAAGAACCTCCACTTCATTACACCTTAAATATCCCAGGAAAGAGAAAAATGGATAAAGAAATTGTGGTCCTTATGTACAATGGAATATCACTCAGCCTTGAAATCAATGTCTTAAGGCCAGTAGCAGCATGATGAGTGGATTTAGGTACAACGATTCTAAGTGAAATAAGTCACACAGAAAAAGACACTTATAAGATATGACTTCTAGAGGGAATGTAAAAACCGTTACACTTGAACTGAATTACAAAACAGAACAGAGTCACACGTTTAGAAAACACACTATGGCTGCTTAACGGGAAAGGTGAGGTGGGGTGATGCATAAAACAAGGGTTTCAAATTAGCTCAGATACCGTTCCATAAATCCAATATGTAATAGACAAGACCTACTCCATGCTCAGTGAACTGGACTCAACACCCCCTATTCACTGCACAAGAATATATCTGATTAGTAAGAATTTTAAAACCTATGTATTGATATCTCTTTGTAAGTGAGTCAAGCGGGTGTAAAGCGGCATAAACACAGCAGTGAAAAGCAGCTAAACCCCATTAGAAAAATAAATTACTTTTAAAAACCCATGAAACAAAGACAGTGAAAGAGAGACAAATTCTTACACAATTCATTCAGGGGCTGTGATGCAACCTGGATTGACTATATCTAGACCCACAGCTGGATGAGACATAAGGGTGGACACTCTTGGGGCTGAGAGGTTTGGTGGGGTTGGGTGAGCAAATGCAGACCCTTTAAAGTAATACTGCGTGGTACCCATCCCATGGGTCCCAAATCTCCAGGTCCAAGGGCATCTTCCTACATTGAAAACTTGCATGAGAAACCCAGAAGATGGAACACCATGTGAATGGGAAAGGTTTCTAAAACGCACCTCATTTCTCATCTCCTTGTGCTCGGGTTCGCCATTCCAGCCCCTTTACTAGCAATCTCCCTACATAGAGCATCAGCACCTTTAACCTCCTGTTCCGTACAGGTTGCAATTTTTCCTGAGGATGAACGGGAAGAAGGGGAACCAATGAGAGACTAGCTCTAGGTGTTGGGACAGGCACAGGTCACTTTATTTTCCCATCAGGAAGAAGAATTAACCACAGGTTCAGCCTGGCCCCCGCAACCAGAATAGGGCCTGAAGCAATCCTGCGCTTTTGCGGCCAGCTCCCAAAAAAGCGAGTTGAAAAATCGAGCTCAGGGGCACTGCAATTCACAAACCTGCAGAGTTATAAATGATAACTCTCGTCCACAAATAAATTGAGGGAAGGAAACGAA
Organism: Balaenoptera physalus; assembly: GCF_965194825.1. Lineage (NCBI taxonomy): Eukaryota > Metazoa > Chordata > Mammalia > Artiodactyla > Balaenopteridae > Balaenoptera > Balaenoptera physalus. The sequence goes on from NW_028126011.1 coordinate 173,380, forward strand.
GAGGATTTGAAAGCAAGGCAGAATTGCAGCAAACCGATTTCAGGAGGTAGATTCGAATCGCCTTTAAAGCACATGAAAAGCGGCAAAACGTCAACAGTGATGCCCTTGGCCAAAAAGGGCGTATGCGTTTTTTCCTGAATATATTCAGGAAAAAACGCATACGCCCTTTTTGGCCAACCAAGCAACCTGGAAAGGCAAATCAGCGCTACAAAGAAGTCTCGCTTCCCATGGGTCAAAAGGGCCATGCTGAAAAAAGTGTCAAAACCAGAAATGCAGGACAGGCCATGGAGAAATGGGAGCCTTGCTATGCTGATGGGCGGGATGTAAATTGCCAACAGCCACTCTGTAGAAGTGTACGGAGTGTCCCGAAACATCTAAGAAACACAGCTTAGAGAACATAGGGCACTTCCAGTCATGGGTGTATAAATTGGGAAAACTAAAAATCAGCAAGACAGAGGCACCCCAAAGTTTAGGGCTGCTCTCTTGATAAGAACCTCCACTTCATTACACCTTAAATATCCCAGGAAAGAGAAAAATGGATAAAGAAGTTGTGGTCCTTATGTACAATGGAATATCACTCAGCCTTGAAATCAATGTCTTAAGGCCAGTAGCAGCATGATGAGTGGATTTAGGTACAACGATTCTAAGTGAAATAAGTCACACAGAAAAAGACACTTATAAGATATGACTTCTAGAGGGAATGTAAAAACCGTTACACTTGAACTGAATTACAAAACAGAACAGAGTCACACGTTTAGAAAACACACTATGGCTGCTTACCGGGAAAGGTGAGGTGGGGTGATGCATAAAACAAGGGTTTCAAATTAGCTCAGATACCGTTCCATAAACCCAATATGTAATAGACAAGACCTACTCCATGCTCAGTGAACTGGACTCAACACCCCCTATTCACTGCACAAGAATATATCTGATTAGTAAGAATTTTAAAACCTATGTATTGATATCTCTTTGTAAGTGAGTCAAGCGGGTGTAAAGCGGCATAAACACAGCAGTGAAAAGCAGATAAACCCCATTAGAAAAATACATTATTTTAAAAACCCATGAAACAAAGACAGTGAAAGAGAGAGAAATTCTTACACAATTCATTCAGGGGCTGTGATGCAACCTGGATTGACCATATCTAGACCCACAGATGGATGAGACATAAGGGTGGACACTCTTGGGGCTGAGAGGTTTGGTGAGGTTGGGTGAGCAAACGCAGACCCTTTAAAGTAATACTGCATGGTACCAATCCCATTGGTCCCAAATCTCCAGGTTCAATGGCATCTTCCTTCATTGAAAACTTGCATGAGAAACCCAGAAGATGGAATACCATGTGAATGGGAAAGTTTGTAAAACGCACCTCATTTCTCATCTCCTTGTGCTCGGTTTCTCCATTCCAGCCGCTTTACTAGCAATCTCCCTACTTGGAGCATCAGCACCTTTAACCTCTTCTTCCGTACAGGTTGCAATTTGTCCTGAGGATGAACGGGAAGAAGGGGAACCAATGAGAGACTAGCTCTAGGTGTTGGGATAGGCACAGGTCACTTTATTTTCCCATCAGGAAGAAGATTTAACCACAGGCTCAGCCTGGCCCCCACAACCAGAATAGGGCCTGAAGCAATCCTGCGCTTTTGCCGCCAACTCCCAGAAAAGCGAGTTGAAAAATCGAGCTCAGGGGCACTGCAATTCACAAACCTGCAGAGTTATAAATGATAACTCTCGTCCACAAATAAATTGAGGGAAGGCAACGAAGAGGATTTGAAAGCAAGGCAGAATTGCAGCAAACCGATTTCAGGAGGTAGATTCGAATCGCCTTTAAAGCACATGAAAAGCGGCAAAACGTCAACAGTGATGCCATTGGCCAAAAAGGGCGTATGCGTTTTTTCCTGAATATATTCAGGAAAAAACGCATACGCCCTTTTTGGCCAACCAAGCAACCTGGAAAGGCAAATCAGCGCTACAAAGAAGTCTTCCTTCTCATCGGTCAAAAGGGCCATGCTGAAGAAAGTGTCAAAACCAGAAATGCAGGACAGGCCATGGAGAAATGGGAGCCTTGCTACGCTGATGGGCGGTATGTAAATTACCAACAGCCACTCTGGAGAAGTGTATGGTGTGTCCTGAAACATCTAAAAAACACAGCTTAGAGAGCATAGGGCACTTCCACGCATGGGTGTATAAATTGGGAAAACTAAAAATCAGCAAGACACAGGCACCCCAAAGTTTAGGGCTGCTGTGTTGACAAGAACCTCCACTTCATTACACCTTAAATATCCCAGGAAAGAGAAAAATGGATAAAGAAGTTGTGGTCCTTATGTACAATGGAATATCACTCAGCCATGTAATCAATGTCATAAGGCCAGTAGCAGCATGATGAGTGGATTTAGGTACGACGATTCTAAGTGAAATAAGTCACACAGAAAAAGACACTTATAAGATATGACTTCTAGAGGGAATGTAAAAACCGTTACTCTTGAACTGAATTACAAAACAGAACAGAGTCACACATTTAGAAAACACACTATGGCTGCTTAACGGGAAAGGTGAGGTGGGGTGATGCATAAAACAAGGGTTTCAAATTAGTTCAGATACCATTCCATAAACCCAATATGTAAAGACAAGACCTACTCCTTGCTCAGTGAACTGGACTCAACACCCCCTATTCACTGCACAAGAATATATCTGACTAGTAAGAATTTTAAAACCTATGTATTGATATCTCTCTGTAAGTGAGTCAAGCGGGTGCAAAGCGGCATAAACACAGCAGTGAAAAGCAGCTAAACCCCATTAGAAAAATAAATTAATTTTAAAAACCCATGAAACAAAGACAGTGAAAGAGAGACAAATTCTTACACAATTCATTCAGGGGCTGTGATGCAACCTGGATTGACTATATCTAGACCCACAGCTGGATGAGACATAAGGGTGGACACTCTTGGGGCTGAGAGGTTTGGTGGGGTTGGGTGAGCAAATGAAGACCCTTTAAAGTAATACTGCGTGGTACCCATCCCATGGGTCCCAAATCTCCAGGTTCAATGGCATCTTCCTTCATTGAAAACTTGCATGAGAAACCCAGAAGATGGAATACCATGTGAATGGGAAAGTTTGTAAAACGCACCTCATTTCTCATCTCCGGGTGCTCGGTTTCTCCATTCCAGCCGCTTTACTAGCAATCTCCCTACTTGGAGCATCAGCACCTTTAACCTCCTCTTCCGTACAGGTTGCAATTTGTCCTGAGGATGAACGGGAAGAAGGGGAACCAATGAGAGACTAGCTCTAGGTGTTGGGATAGGCACAGGTCACTTTATTTTCCCATCAGGAAGAAGATTTAACCACAGGCTCAGCCTGGCCCACACAACCAGAATAGGGCCTGAAGCAATCCTGCGCTTTTGCGGCCAACTCCCAGAAAAGCGAGTTGAAAAATCGAGCTCAGGGGCACTGCAATTCACAAACCTGCAGAGTTATAAATGATAACTCTCGTACACAAATAAATTGAGGGAAGGCAACGAAGAGGATTTGAAAGCAAGGCAGAATTGCAGCAAACCGATTTCAGGAGGTAGATTCGAATCGCCTTTAAAGCACATGAAAAGCGGCAAAACGTCAACAGTGATGCCATTGGCCAAAAAGGGCGTATGCGTTTTTTCCTGAATATATTCAGGAAAAAACGCATACGCCCTTTTTGGCCAACCAAGCAACCTGGAAAGGCAAATCAGCGCTACAAAGAAGTCTTCCTTCTCATCGGTCAAAAGGGCCATGCTGAAGAAAGTGTCAAAACCAGAAATGCAGGACAGGCCATGGAGAAATGGGAGCCTTGCTACGCTGATGGGCGGTATGTAAATTACCAACAGCCACTCTGGAGAAGTGTATGGTGTGTCCTGAAACATCTAAAAAACACAGCTTAGAGAGCATAGGGCACTTCCACGCATGGGTGTATAAATTGGGAAAACTAAAAATCAGCAAGACACAGGCACCCCAAAGTTTAGGGCTGCTCTGTTGACAAGAACCTCCACTTCATTACACCTTAAATATCCCAGGAAAGAGAAAAATGGATAAAGAAGTTGTGGTCCTTATGTACAATGGAATATCACTCAGCCTTGAAATCAATGTCTTAAGGCCAGTAGCAGCATGATGAGTGGATTTAGGTACAACGATTCTAAGTGAAATAAGTCACACAGAAAAAGACACTTATAAGATATGACTTCTAGAGGGAATGTAAAAACCGTTACACTTGAACTGAATTACAAAACAGAACAGAGTCACACGTTTAGAAAACACACTATGGCTGCTTAACGGGAAAGGTGAGGTGGGGTGATGCATAAAACAAGGGTTTCAAATTAGCTCAGATACCGTTCCATAAACCCAATATGTAATAGACAAGACCTACTCCATGCTCAGTGAACTGGACTCAACACCCCCTATTCACTGCACAAGAATATATCTGATTAGTAAGAATTTTAATACCTATGTATTGATATCTCTTTGTAAGTGAGTCAAGCGGGTGTAAAGCGGCATAAACACAGCAGTGAAAAGCAGATAAACCCCATTAGAAAAATACATTATTTTAAAAACCCATGAAACAAAGACAGTGAAAGAGAGAGAAATTCTTACACAATTCATTCAGGGGCTGTGATGCAACCTGGATTGACCATATCTAGACCCACAGCTGGATGAGACATAAGGGTGGACACTCTTGGGGCTGAGAGGTTTGGTGAGGTTGGGTGAGCAAACGCAGACCCTTTAAAGTAATACTGCATGGTACCAATCCCATGGGTCCCAAATCTCCAGGTTCAATGGCATCTTCCTTCATTGAAAACTTGCATGAGAAACCCAGAAGATGGAATACCATGTGAATGGGAAAGTTTGTAAAACGCACCTCATTTCTCATCTCCTTGTGCTCGGTTTCTCCATTCCAGCCGCTTTACTAGCAATCTCCCTACTTGGAGCATCAGCACCTTTAACCTCCTCTTCCGTACAGGTTGCAATTTGTCCTGAGGATGAACGGGAAGAAGGGGAACCAATGAGAGACTAGCTCTAGGTGTTGGGATAGGCACAGGTCACTTTATTTTCCCATCAGGAAGAAGATTTAACCATAGGCTCAGCCTGGCCCCCACAACCAGAATAGGGCCTGAAGCAATCCTGCGCTTTTGCCGCCAACTCCCAGAAAAGCGAGTTGAAAAATCGAGCTCAGGGGCACTGCAATTCACAAACCTGCAGAGTTATATATGATAACTCTCGTCCACAAATAATTTGAGGGAAGACAACGAAGAGGATTTGAAAGCAAGGCAGAACTGCAGCAAACCGATTTCAGGAGGTAGATTCGAATCGCCTTTAAAGCACATGAAAAGCGGCAAAACGTCGACAGTGATGCCCTTGGCCAAAAAGGGCGTATGCGTTTTTTCCTGAATATATTCAGGAAAAAACGCATACGCCCTTTTTGGCCAACCAAGCAACCTGGAAAGGCAAATCAGCGCTACAAAGAAGTCTTCCTTCTCATCGGTCAAAAGGGCCATGCTGAAGAAAGTGTCAAAACCAGAAATGCAGGACAGGCCATGGAGAAATGGGAGCCTTGCTACGCTGATGGGCGGTATGTAAATTACCAACAGCCACTCTGGAGAAGTGTATGGTGTGTCCTGAAACATCTAAAAAACACAGCTTAGAGAGCATAGGGCACTTCCACGCATGGGTGTATAAATTGGGAAAACTAAAAATCAGCAAGACACAGGCACCCCAAAGTTTAGGGCTGCTCTCTTGACAAGAACCTCCACTTCATTACACCTTAAATATCCCAGGAAAGAGAAAAATGGATAAAGAAGTTGTGGTCCTTATGTACAATGGAATATCACTCAGCCATGTAATCAATGTCATAAGGCCAGTAGCAGCATGATGAGTGGATTTAGGTACGACGATTCTAAGTGAAATAAGTCACACAGAAAAAGACACTTATAAGATATGACTTCTAGAGGGAATGTAAAAACCGTTACTCTTGAACTGAATTACAAAACAGAACAGAGTCACACATTTAGAAAACACACTATGGCTGCTTAACGGGAAAGGTGAGGTGGGGTGATGCATAAAACAAGGGTTTCAAATTAGTTCAGATACCGTTCCATAAACCCAATATGTAAAGACAAGACCTACTCCTTGCTCAGTGAACTGGACTCAACACCCCCTATTCACTGCACAAGAATATATCTGACTAGTAAGAATTTTAAAACCTATGTATTGATATCTCTCTGTAAGTGATTCAAGCGGGTGCAAAGCGGCATAAACACAGCAGTGAAAAGCAGCTAAACCCCATTAGAAAAATAAATTACTTTTAAAAACCCATGAAACAAAGACAGTGAAAGAGAGACAAATTCTTACACAATTCATTCAGGGGCTGTGATGCAACCTGGATTGACTATATCTAGACCCACAGCTGGATGAGACATAAGGGTGGACACTCTTGGGGCTGAGAGGTTTGGTGGGGTTGGGTGAGCAAATGCAGACCCTTTAAAGTAATACTGCGTGGTACCCATCCCATGGGTCCCAAATCTCCAGGTCCAAGGGCATCTTCCTACATTGAAAACTTACATGAAAACCCAGAAGATGGAACACCATGTGAATGGGAAAGGTTTCTAAAACGCACCTCATTTCTCATCTCCTTGTGCTCGGGTTCGCCATTCCAGCCCCTTTACTAGCAATCTCCCTACATGGAGCATCAGCACCTTTAACCTCCTGTTCCGTACAGGTTGCAATTTTTCCTGAGGATGAACGGGAAGAAGGGGAACCAATGAGAGACTAGCTCTAGGTGTTGGGACAGGCACAGGTCACTCTATTTTCCCATCAGGAAGAAGAATTAACCACAGGTTCAGCCTGGCCCCCGCAACCAGAATAGGGCCTGAAGCAATCCTGCGCTTTTGCGGCCAGCTCCCAAAAAAGCGAGTTGAAAAATCGAGCTCAGGGGCACTGCAATTCACAAACCTGCAGAGTTATAAATGATAACTCTCGTCCACAAATAAATTGAGGGAAGGAAACGAAGAGGATTTGAAAGCAAGGCAGAATTGCAGCAAACCGATTTCAGGAGGTAGATTCGAATCGCCTTTAAAGCACATGAAAAGCGGCAAAACGTCAACAGTGATGCCCTTGGCCAAAAAGGGCGTATGCGTTTTTTCCTGAATATATTCAGGAAAAAACGCATACGCCCTTTTCGGCCAACCAAGAAACCTGGAAAGGCAAATCAGCGCTACAAAGAAGTCTCGCTTCCCATCGGTCAAAAGGGCCATGCTGAAAAAAGTGTCAAAACCAGAAATGCAGGACAGGCCATGGAGAAATGGGAGCCTTGCTATGCTGATGGGCGGGATGTAAATTGCCAACAGCCACTCTGTAGAAGTGTACGGTGTGTCCTGAAACATCTAAAAAACACAGCTTAGAGAGCATAGGGCACTTCCAGTCATGGGTGTATAAATTGGGAAAACTAAAAATCAGCAAGACAGAGGCACCCCAAAGTTTAGGGCTGCTCTCTTGACAAGAACCTCCACTTCATTACACCTTAAATATCCCAGGAAAGAGAAAAATGGATAAAGAAGTTGTGGTCCTTATGTACAATGGAATATCACTCAGCCTTGAAATCAATGTCTTAAGGCCAGTAGCAGCATGATGAGTGGATTTAGGTACAACGATTCTAAGTGAAATAAGTCACACAGAAAAAGACACTTATAAGATATGACTTCTAGAGGGAATGTAAAAACCGTTACACTTGAACTGAATTACAAAACAGAACAGAGTCACACGTTTAGAAAACACACTATGGCTGCTTAACGGGAAAGGTGATGTGGGGTGATGCATAAAACAAGGGTTTCAAATTAGCTCAGATACCATTCCATAAACCCAATATGTAATAGAAAAGACCTACTCCTTGCTCAGTGAACTGGACTCAACACCCCCTATTCACTGCACAAGAATATATCAGACTAGTAAGAATTTTAAAACCTATGTATTGATATCTCTCTGTAAGTGAGTCAAGTGGGTGCAAAGCGGCATAAACACAGCAGTGAAAAGCAGCTAAACCCCATTAGAAAAATAAATTACTTTTAAAAACCCATGAAACAAAGACAGTGAAAGAGAGACAAATTCTTACACAATTCATTCAGGGGCTGTGATGCAACCTGGATTGACTATATCTAGACCCACAGCTGGATGAGACATAAGTGTGGACACTCTTGGGGCTGAGAGGTTTGGTGAGGTTGGGTGAGCAAATGCAGACCCTTTAAATTAATACTGCGTGGTACCCATCCCATGGGTCCCAAATCTCTAGGTCCAAGGGCATCTTCCTACATTGAAAACTTGCATGAAAACCCAGAAGATCGAACACCATGTGAACGGGAAAGGTTTCTAAAACGCACCTCATTTCTCATCTCCTTGTGCTCGGGTTCGCCATTCCAGCCCCTTTACTAGCAATCTCCCTACATGGAGCATCAGCATCTTTAACCTCCTGTTCCGTATAGGTTGCAATTTTTCCTGAGGATGAACGGGAAGGAGGGGAACCAATGAGAGACTAGCTCTAGGTGTTGGGATAGGCACATGTCACTCTATTTTCCCATCAGGAAGAAGAATTAACCACAGGTTCAGCCTGGCCCCCGCAACCAGAATAGGGCCTGAAGCAATCCTGCGCTTTTGCGGCCAGCTCCCAAAAAAGCGAGTTGAAAAATCGCGCTCAGGGGCACTGCAATTCACAAACCTGCAGAGTTATAAATGATAACTCTCGTCCACAAATAAATTGAGGGGAGGCAACGAAGAGGATTTGAAAGCAAGGCAGAATTGCAGCAAACCGATTTCAGGAGGTAGATTCGAATCGCCTTTAAAGCACATGAAAAGCGGCAAAACGTCGACAGTGATGCCATTGGCCAAAAAGGGCGTATGCGTTTTTTCCTGAATATATTCAGGAAAAAACGCATACGCCCTTTTTGGCCAACCAAGCAACCTGGAAAGGCAAATCAGCGCTACAAAGAAGTCTCGCTTCCCATCGGTCAAAAGGGCCATGCTGAAAAAAGTGTCAAAACCAGAAATGCAGGACAGGCCATGGAGAAATGGGAGCCTTGCTATGCTGATGGGCGGGATGTAAATTGCCAACAGCCACTCTGTAGAAGTGTACGGTGTGTCCTGAAACATCTAAAAAACACAGCTTAGAGAGCATAGGGCACTTCCAGTCATGGGTGTATAAATTGGGAAAACTAAAAATCAGCAAGACAGAGGCACCCCAAAGTTTAGGGCTGCTCTCTTGACAAGAACCTCCACTTCATTACACCTTAAATATCCCAGGAAAGAGAAAAATGGATAAAGAAGTTGTGGTCCTTATGTACAATGGAATATCACTCAGCCTTGAAATCAATGTCTTAAGGCCAGTAGCAGCATGATGAGTGGATTTAGGTACAACGATTCTAAGTGAAATAAGTCACACAGAAAAAGACACTTATAAGATATGACTTCTAGAGGGAATGTAAAAACCGTTACACTTGAACTGAATTACAAAACAGAACAGAGTCACACGTTTAGAAAACACACTATGGCTGCTTAACGGGAAAGGTGATGTGGGGTGATGCATAAAACAAGGGTTTCAAATTAGCTCAGATACCATTCCATAAACCCAATATGTAATAGAAAAGACCTACTCCTTGCTCAGTGAACTGGACTCAACACCCCCTATTCACTGCAGAAGAATATATCTGACTAGTAAGAATTTTAAAACCTATGTATTGATATCTCTCTGTAAGTGAGTCAAGTGGGTGCAAAGCGGCATAAACACAGCAGTGAAAAGCAGCTAAACCCCATTAGAAAAATAAATTACTTTTAAAAACCCATGAAACAAAGACAGTGAAAGAGAGACAAATTCTTACACAATTCATTCAGGGGCTGTGATGCAACCTGGATTGACTATATCTAGACCCACAGCTGGATGAGACATAAGGGTGGACACTCATGGGGCTGAGAGGTTTGGTGAGGTTGGGTGAGCAAATGCAGACCCTTTAAATTAATACTGCGTGGTACCCATCCCATGGGTCCCAAATCTCCAGGTCCAAGGGCATCTTCCTACATTGAAAACTTGCATGAAAACCCAGAAGATCGAACACCATGTGAACGGGAAAGGTTTCTAAAACGCACCTCATTTCTCATCTCCTTGTGCTCGGGTTCGCCATTCCAGCCCCTTTACTAGCAATCTCCCTACATGGAGCATCAGCATCTTTAACCTCCTGTTCCGTATAGGTTGCAATTTTTCCTGAGGATGAACGGGAAGGAGGGGAACCAATGAGAGACTAGCTCTAGGTGTTGGGATAGGCACATGTCACTCTATTTTCCCATCAGGAAGAAGAATTAACCACAGGTTCAGCCTGGCCCCCGCAACCAGAATAGGGCCTGAAGCAATCCTGCGCTTTTGCGGCCAGCTCCCAAAAAAGCGAGTTGAAAAATCGCGCTCAGGGGCACTGCAATTCACAAACCTGCAGAGTTATAAATGATAACTCTCGTCCACAAATAAATTGAGGGGAGGCAACGAAGAGGATTTGAAAGCAAGGCAGAATTGCAGCAAACCGATTTCAGGAGGTAGATTCGAATCGCCTTTAAAGCACATGAAAAGCGGCAAAACGTCGACAGTGATGCCATTGGCCAAAAAGGGCGTATGCGTTTTTTCCTGAATATATTCAGGAAAAAACGCATACGCCCTTTTTGGCCAACCAAGCAACCTGGAAAGGCAAATCAGCGCTACAAAGAAGTCTCGCTTCCCATCGGTCAAAAGGGCCATGCTGAAAAAAGTGTCAAAACCAGAAATGCAGGACAGGCCATGGAGAAATGGGAGCCTTGCTATGCTGATGGGCGGGATGTAAATTGACAACAGCCACTCTGGAGAAGTGTACGGTGTGTCCTGAAATATCTAAAAAACAGAGCTTAGAGAGCATAGGACACTTCCACGCATGGGTGTATAAATTGGGAAAACTAAAAATCAGCAAGACAGAGGCACCCCAAAGTTTAGGGCTGCTCTCTTGACAAGAACCTCCACTTCATTACACCTTAAATATCCCAGGAAAGAGAAAAATGGATAAAGAAGTTGTGGTCCTTATGTACAATGGAATATCACTCAGCCTTGAAATCAATGTCTTAAGGCCAGTAGCAGCATGAAGAGTGGATTTAGTTACAACGAATCTAAGTGAAATAAGTCACACAGAAAAAGACACTTATAAGATATGACTTCTAGAGGGAATGTAAAAACCGTTACACTTGAACTGAATTACAAAACAGAACAGAGTCACACGTTTAGAAAACACACTATGGCTGCTTAACGGGAAAGGTGAGGTGGGGTGATGCATAAAACAAGGGTTTCAAATTAGCTCAGATACCATTCCATAAACCCAATATGTAATAGAAAAGACCTACTCCTTGCTCAGTGAACTGGACTCAACACCCCCTATTCACTGCACAAGAATATATCTGACTAGTAAGAATTTTAAAACCTATGTATTGATATCTCTCTGTAAGTGAGTCAAGTGGGTGCAAAGCGGCATAAACACAGCAGTAAAAAGCAGCTAAACCCCATTAGAAAACTAAATTACTTTTAAAAACCCATGAAACAAAGACAGTGAAAGAGAGACAAATTCTTACACAATTCATTCAGGGGCTGTGATGCAACCTGGATTGACCATATCTAGACCCACAGCTGGATGAGACATAAGGGTGGACACTCTTGGGGCTGAGAGGTTTGGTGAGGTTGGGTGAGCAAACGCAGACCCTTTAAAGTAATACTGCATGGTACCAATCCCATTGGTCCCAAATCTCCAGGTTCAATGGCATCTTCCTTCATTGAAAACTTGCATGAGAAACCCAGAAGATGGAATACCATGTGAATGGGAAAGTTTGTAAAACGCACCTCATTTCTCATCTCCTTGTGCTCGGTTTCTCCATTCCAGCCGCTTTACAAGCAATCTCCCTACTTGGAGCATCAGCACCTTTAACCTCTTCTTCCGTACAGGTTGCAATTTGTCCTGAGGATGAACGGGAAGAAGGGGAACCAATGAGAGACTAGCTCTAGGTGTTGGGATAGGCACAGGTCACTTTATTTTCCCATCAGGAAGAAGATTTAACCACAGGCTCAGCCTGGCCCCCACAACCAGAATAGGGCCTGAAGCAATCCTGCGCTTTTGCCGCCAACTCCCAGAAAAGCGAGTTGAAAAATCGAGCTCAGGGGCACTGCAATTCACAAACCTGCAGAGTTATAAATGATAACTCTCGTCCACAAATAAATTGAGGGAAGGCAACGAAGAGGATTTGAAAGCAAGGCAGAATTGCAGCAAACCGATTTCAGGAGGTAGATTCGAATCGCCTTTAAAGCACATGAAAAGCGGCAAAACGTCAACAGTGATGCCATTGGCCAAAAAGGGCGTATGCGTTTTTTCCTGAATATATTCAGGAAAAAACGCATACGCCCTTTTTGGCCAACCAAGCAACCTGGAAAGGCAAATCAGCGCTACAAAGAAGTCTTCCTTCTCATCGGTCAAAAGGGCCATGCTGAAGAAAGTGTCAAAACCAGAAATGCAGGACAGGCCATGGAGAAATGGGAGCCTTGCTACGCTGATGGGCGGTATGTAAATTACCAACAGCCACTCTGGAGAAGTGTATGGTGTGTCCTGAAACATCTAAAAAACACAGCTTAGAGAGCATAGGGCACTTCCACGCATGGGTGTATAAATTGGGAAAACTAAAAATCAGCAAGACACAGGCACCCCAAAGTTTAGGGCTGCTCTGTTGACAAGAACCTCCACTTCATTACACCTTAAATATCCCAGGAAAGAGAAAAATGGATAAAGAAGTTGTGGTCCTTATGTACAATGGAATATCACTCAGCCATGTAATCAATGTCATAAGGCCAGTAGCAGCATGATGAGTGGATTTAGGTACGACGATTCTAAGTGAAATAAGTCACACAGAAAAAGACACTTATAAGATATGACTTCTAGAGGGAATGTAAAAACCGTTACTCTTGAACTGAAATACAAAACAGAACAGAGTCACACATTTAGAAAACACACTATGGCTGCTTAACGGGAAAGGTGAGGTGGGGTGATGCATAAAACAAGGGTTTCAAATTAGTTCAGATACCATTCCATAAACCCAATATGTAAAGACAAGACCTACTCCTTGCTCAGTGAACTGGACTCAACACCCCCTATTCACTGCACAAGAATATATCTGACTAGTAAGAATTTTAAAACCTATGTATTGATATCTCTCTGTAAGTGAGTCAAGCGGGTGCAAAGCGGCATAAACACAGCAGTGAAAAGCAGCTAAACCCCATTAGAAAAATAAATTAATTTTAAAAACCCATGAAACAAAGACAGTGAAAGAGAGACAAATTCTTACACAATTCATTCAGGGGCTGTGATGCAACCTGGATTGACTATATCTAGACCCACAGCTGGATGAGACATAAGGGTGGACACTCTTGGGGCTGAGAGGTTTGGTGGGGTTGGGTGAGCAAATGCAGACCCTTTAAAGTAATACTGCGTGGTACCCATCCCATGGGTCCCAAATCTCCAGGTTCAATGGCATCTTCCTTCATTGAAAACTTGCATGAGAAACCCAGAAGATGGAATACCATGTGAATGGGAAAGTTTGTAAAACGCACCTCATTTCTCATCTCCTTGTGCTCGGTTTCTCCATTCCAGCCGCTTTACTAGCAATCTCCCTACTTGGAGCATCAGCACCTTTAACCTCCTCTTCCGTACAGGTTGCAATTTGTCCTGAGGATGAACGGGAAGAAGGGGAACCAATGAGAGACTAGCTCTAGGTGTTGGGATAGGCACAGGTCATTTTATTTTCCCATCAGGAAGAAGATTTAACCAGAGGCTCAGCCTGGCCCACACAACCAGAATAGGGCCTGAAGCAATCCTGCGGTTTTGCGGCCAACTCCCAGAAAAGCGAGTTGAAAAATCGAGCTCAGGGGCACTGCAATTCACAAACCTGCAGAGTTATATATGATAACTCCCGTCCACAAATAAATTGAGGGAAGGCAACGAAGAGGATTTGAAAGCAAGGCAGAATTGCAGCAAACCGATTTCAGGAGGTAGATTCGAATCGCCTTTAAAGCACATGAAAAGTGGCAAAACGTCAACAGTGATGCCATTGGCCAAAAAGGGCGTATGCGTTTTTTCCTGAATATATTCAGGAAAAAACGCATACGCCCTTTTTGGCCAACCAAGCAACCTGGAAAGGCAAATCAGCGCTACAAAGAAGTCTTCCTTTTCATCGGTCAAAAGGGCCATGCTGAAGAAAGTGTCAAAACCAGAAATGCAGGACAGGCCATGGAGAAATGGGAGCCTTGCTACGCTGATGGGCGGTATGTAAATTACCAACAGCCACTCTGGAGAAGTGTATGGTGTGTCCTGAAACATCTAAAAAACACAGCTTAGAGAGCATAGGGCACTTCCACGCATGGGTGTATAAATTGGGAAAACTAAAAATCAGCAAGACACAGGCACCCCAAAGTTTAGGGCTGCTCTGTTGACAAGAACCTCCACTTCATTACACCTTAAATATCCCAGGAAAGAGAAAAATGGATAAAGAAGTTGTGGTCCTTATGTACAATGGAATATCACTCAGCCTTGAAATCAATGTCTTAAGGCCAGTAGCAGCATGATGAGTGGATTTAGGTACAACGATTCTAAGTGAAATAAGTCACACAGAAAAAGACACTTATAAGATATGACTTCTAGAGGGAATGTAAAAACCGTTACACTTGAACTGAATTACAAAACAGAACAGAGTCACACGTTTAGAAAACACACTATGGCTGCTTACCGGGAAAGGTGAGGTGGGGTGATGCATAAAACAAGGGTTTCAAATTAGCTCAGATACCGTTCCATAAACCCAATATGTAATAGACAAGACCTACTCCATGCTCAGTGAACTGGACTCAACACCCCCTATTCACTGCACAAGAATATATCTGATTAGTAAGAATTTTAATACCTATGTATTGATATCTCTTTGTAAGTGAGTCAAGCGGGTGTAAAGCGGCATAAACACAGCAGTGAAAAGCAGATAAACCCCATTAGAAAAATACATTATTTTAAAAACTCATGAAACAAAGACAGTGAAAGAGAGAGAAATTCTTACACAATTCATTCAGGGGCTGTGATGCAACCTGGATTGACCATATCTAGACCCACAGCTGGATGAGACATAAGGGTGGACACTCTTGGGGCTGAGAGGTTTGGTGAGGTTGGGTGAGCAAACGCAGACCCTTTAAAGTAATACTGCATGGTACCAATCCCATGGGTCCCAAATCTCCAGGTTCAATGGCATCTTCCTTCATTGAAAACTTGCATGAGAAACCCAGAAGATGGAATACCATGTGAATGGGAAAGTTTGTAAAACGCACCTCATTTCTCATCTCCTTGTGCTCGGTTTCTCCATTCCAGCCGCTTTACTAGCAATCTCCCTACTTGGAGCATCAGCACCTTTAACCTCCTCTTCCGTACAGGTTGCAATTTGTCCTGAGGATGAACGGGAAGAAGGGGAACCAATGAGAGACTAGCTCTAGGTGTTGGGATAGGCACAGGTCACTTTATTTTCCCATCAGGAAGAAGATTTAACCACAGGCTCAGCCTGGCCCCCACAACCAGAATAGGGCCTGAAACAATCCTGCGCTTTTGCCGCCAACTCCCAGAAAAGCGAGTTGAAAAATCGAGCTCAGGGGCACTGCAATTCACAAACCTGCAGAGTTATAAATGATAACTCTCGTCCACAAATAAATTGAGGGAAGGCAACGAAGAGGATTTGAAAGCAAGGCAGAACTGCAGCAAACCGATTTCAGGAGGTAGATTCGAATCGCCTTTAAAGCACATGAAAAGCGGCAAAACGTCGACAGTGATGCCCTTGGCCAAAAAGGGCGTATGCGTTTTTTCCTGAATATATTCAGGAAAAAACGCATACGCCCTTTTTGGCCAACCAAGCAACCTGGAAAGGCAAATCAGCGCTACAAAGAAGTCTTCCTTTTCATCGGTCAAAAGGGCCATGCTGAAGAAAGTGTCAAAACCAGAAATGCAGGACAGGCCATGGAGAAATGGGAGACTTGCTACACTGATGGGCGGTATGTAAATTACCAACAGCCACTCTGGAGAAGTGTATGGTGTGTCCTGAAACATCTAAAAAACACAGCTTAGAGAGCATAGGGCACTTCCACGCATGGGTGTATAAATTGGGAAAACTAAAAATCAGCAAGACACAGGCACCCCAAAGTTTAGGGCTGCTCTCTTGACAAGAACCTCCACTTCATTACACCTTAAATATCCCAGGAAAGAGAAAAATGGATAAAGAAGTTGTGGTCCTTATGTACAATGGAATATCACTCAGCCATGTAATCAATGTCATAAGGCCAGTAGCAGCATGATGAGTGGATTTAGGTACGACTATTCTAAGTGAAATAAGTCACACAGAAAAAGACACTTATAAGATATGACTTCTAGAGGGAATGTAAAAACCGTTACTCTTGAACTGAATTACAAAACAGAACAGAGTCACACATTTAGAAAACACACTATGGCTGCTTAACGGGAAAGGTGAGGTGGGGTGATGCATAAAACAAGGGTTTCAAATTAGTTCAGATACCGTTCCATAAACCCAATATGTAAAGACAAGACCTACTCCTTGCTCAGTGAACTGGACTCAACACCCCCTATTCACTGCACAAGAATATATCTGACTAGTAAGAATTTTAAAACCTATGTATTGATATCTCTCTGTAAGTGATTCAAGCGGGTGCAAAGCGGCATAAACACAGCAGTGAAAAGCAGCTAAACCCCATTAGAAAAATAAATTACTTTTAAAAACCCATGAAACAAAGACAGTGAAAGAGAGACAAATTCTTACACAATTCATTCAGGGGCTGTGATGCAACCTGGATTGACTATATCTAGACCCACAGCTGGATGAGACATAAGGGTGGACACTCTTGGGGCTGAGAGGTTTGGTGGGGTTGGGTGAGCAAATGCAGACCCTTTAAAGTAATACTGCGTGGTACCCATCCCATGGGTCCCAAATCTCCAGGTCCAAGGGCATCTTCCTACATTGAAAACTTGCATGAAAACCCAGAAGATGGAACACCATGTGAATGGGAAAGGTTTCTAAAACGCACCTCATTTCTCATCTCCTTGTGCTCGGGTTCGCCATTCCAGCCCCTTTACTAGCAATCTCCCTACATGGAGCATCAGCACCTTTAACCTCCTGTTCCGTACAGGTTGCAATTTTTCCTGAGGATGAACGGGAAGAAGGGGAACCAATGAGAGACTAGCTCTAGGTGGTGGGACAGGCACAGGTCACTCTATTTTCCCATCAGGAAGAAGAATTAACCACAGGTTCAGCCTGGCCCCCGCAACCAGAATAGGGCCTGAAGCAATCCTGCGCTTTTGCGGCCAGCTCCCAAAAAAGCGAGTTGAAAAATCGAGCTCAGGGGCACTGCAATTCACAAACCTGCAGAGTTATAAATGATAACTCTCGTCCACAAATAAATTGAGGGAAGGAAACGAAGAGGATTTGAAAGCAAGGCAGAATTGCAGCAAACCGATTTCAGGAGGTAGATTCGAATCGCCTTTAAAGCACATGAAAAGCGGCAAAACGTCAACAGTGATGCCCTTGGCCAAAAAGGGCGTATGCGTTTTTTCCTGAATATATTCAGGAAAAAACGCATACGCCCTTTTTGGCCAACCAAGCAACCTGGAAAGGCAAATCAGCGCTACAAAGAAGTCTCGCTTCCCATCGGTCAAAAGGGCCATGCTGAAAAAAGTGTCAAAACCAGAAATGCAGGACAGGCCATGGAGAAATGGGAGCCTTGCTATGCTGATGGGCGGGATGTAAATTGCCAACAGCCACTCTGTAGAAGTGTACGGTGTGTCCTGAAACATCTAAAAAACACAGCTTAGAGAGCATAGGGCACTTCCAGTCATGGGTGTATAAATTGGGAAAACTAAAAATCAGCAAGACAGAGGCACCCCAAAGTTTAGGGCTGCTCTCTTGACAAGAACCTCCACTTCATTACACCTTAAATATCCCAGGAAAGAGAAAAATGGATAAAGAAGTTGTGGTCCTTATGTACAATGGAATATCACTCAGCCTTGAAATCAATGTCTTAAGGCCAGTAGCAGCATGATGAGTGGATTTAGGTACAACGATTCTAAGTGAAATAAGTCACACAGAAAAAGACACTTATAAGATATGACTTCTAGAGGGAATGTAAAAACCGTTACACTTGAACTGAATTACAAAACAGAACAGAGTCACACGTTTAGAAAACACACTATGGCTGCTTAACGGGAAAGGTGATGTGGGGTGATGCATAAAACAAGGGTTTCAAATTAGCTCAGATACCATTCCATAAACCCAATATGTAATAGAAAAGACCTACTCCTTGCTCAGTGAACTGGACTCAACACCCCCTATTCACTGCACAAGAATATATCTGACTAGTAAGAATTTTAAAACCTATGTATTGATATCTCTCTGTAAGTGAGTCAAGTGGGTGCAAAGCGGCATAAACACAGCAGTGAAAAGCAGCTAAACCCCATTAGAAAAATAAATTACTTTTAAAAACCCATGAAACAAAGACAGTGAAAGAGAGACAAATTCTTACACAATTCATTCAGGGGCTGTGATGCAACCTGGATTGACTATATCTAGACCCACAGCTGGATGAGACATAAGGGTGGACACTCTTGGGGCTGAGAGGTTTGGTGAGGTTGGGTGAGCAAATGCAGACCCTTTAAATTAATACTGCGTGGTACCCATCCCATGGGTCCCAAATCTCCAGGTCCAAGGGCATCTTCCTACATTGAAAACTTGCATGAAAACCCAGAAGATCGAACACCATGTGAACGGGAAAGGTTTCTAAAACGCACCTCATTTCTCATCTCCTTGTGCTCGGGTTCGCCATTCCAGCCCCTTTACTAGCAATCTCCCTACATGGAGCATCAGCATCTTTAACCTCCTGTTCCGTATAGGTTGCAATTTTTCCTGAGGATGAACGGGAAGGAGGGGAACCAATGAGAGACTAGCTCTAGGTGTTGGGATAGGCACATGTCACTCTATTTTCCCATCAGGAAGAAGAATTAACCACAGGTTCAGCCTGGCCCCCGCAACCAGAATAGGGCCTGAAGCAATCCTGCGCTTTTGCGGCCAGCTCCCAAAAAAGCGAGTTGAAAAATCGCGCTCAGGGGCACTGCAATTCACAAACCTGCAGAGTTATAAATGATAACTCTCGTCCACAAATAAATTGAGGGGAGGCAACGAAGAGGATTTGAAAGCAAGGCAGAATTGCAGTAAACCGATTTCAGGAGGTAGATTCGAATCGCCTTTAAAGCACATGAAAATCGGCAAAACGTCGACAGTGATGCCATTGGCCAAAAAGGGCGTATGCGTTTTTTCCTGAATATATTCAGGAAAAAACGCATACGCCCTTTTTGGCCAACCAAGCAACCTGGAAAGGCAAATCAGCGCTACAAAGAAGTCTCGCTTCCCATCGGTCAAAAGGGCCATGCTGAAAAAAGTGTCAAAACCAGAAATGCAGGACAGGCCATGGAGAAATGGGAGCCTTGCTATGCTGATGGGCGGGATGTAAATTGACAACAGCCACTCTGGAGAAGTGTACGGTGTGTCCTGAAATATCTAAAAAACAGAGCTTAGAGAGCATAGGACACTTCCACGCATGGGTGTATAAATTGGGAAAACTAAAAATCAGCAAGACAGAGGCACCCCAAAGTTTAGGGCTGCTCTCTTGACAAGAACCTCCACTTCATTACACCTTAAATATCCCAGGAAAGAGAAAAATGGATAAAGAAGTTGTGGTCCTTATGTACAATGGAATATCACTCAGCCTTGAAATCAATGTCTTAAGGCCAGTAGCAGCATGAAGAGTGGATTTAGTTACAACGAATCTAAGAGAAATAAGTCAAACAGAAAAAGACACTTATAAGATATGACTTCTAGAGGGAATGTAAAAACCGTTACACTTGAACTGAATTACAAAACAGAACAGAGTCACACGTTTAGAAAACACAATATGGCTGCTTAACGGGAAAGGTGATGTGGGGTGATGCATAAAACAAGGGTTTCAAATTAGCTCAGATACCATTCCATAAACCCAATATGTAATAGAAAAGACCTACTCCTTGCTCAGTGAACTGGACTCAACACCCCCTATTCACTGCACAAGAATATATCTGACTATTAAGAATTTTAAAACCTATGTATTGATATCTCTCTGTAAGTGAGTCAAGTGGGTGCAAAGCGGCATAAACACAGCAGTAAAAAGCAGCTAAACCTCATTAGAAAAATAAATTACTTTTAAAAACCCATGAAACAAAGACAGTGAAAGAGAGACAAATTCTTACACAATTCATTCAGGGGCTGTGATGCAACCTGGATTGACCATATCTAGACCCACAGCTGGATGAGACATAAGGGTGGACACTCTTGGGGCTGAGAGGTTTGGTGAGGTTGGGTGAGCAAACGCAGACCCTTTAAATTAATACTGCGTGGTACCCATCCCATGGGTCCCAAATCTCCAGGTCCAAGGGCATCTTCCTACATTGAAAACTTGCATGAAAACCCAGAAGATGGAACACCATGTGAATGGGAAAGGTTTCTAAAACGCACCTCATTTCTCATCTCCTTGTGCTCGGGTTCGCCATTCCAGCCCCTTTACTAGCAATCTGCCTACATGGAGCATCAGCACCTTTAACCTCCTGTTCCGTACAGGTTGCAATTTTTCCTGAGAATGAACGGGAAGAAGGGGAACCAATGAGAGACTAGCTCTAGGTGTTGGGATAGGCACATGTCACTCTATTTTCCCATCAGGAAGAAGAATTAACCACAGGTTCAGCCTGGCCCCCGCAACCAGAATAGGGCCTGAAGCAATCCTGCGCTTTTGCGGCCAGCTCCCAAAAAAGCGAGTTGAAAAATCGCGCTCAGGGGCACTGCAATTCACAAACCTGCAGAGTTATAAATGATAACTCTCGTCCACAAATAAATTGAGGGGAGGCAACGAAGAGGATTTGAAAGCAAGGCAGAATTGCAGCAAACCGATTTCAGGAGGTAGATTCGAATCGCCTTTAAAGCACATGAAAAGCGGCAAAACGTCGACAGTGATGCCATTGGCCAAAAAGGGCGTATGCGTTTTTTCCTGAATATATTCAGGAAAAAACGCATACGCCCTTTTTGGCCAACCAAGCAACCTGGAAAGGCAAATCAGCGCTACAAAGAAGTCTTCCTTCTCATCGGTCAAAAGGGCCATGCTGAAGAAAGTGTCAAAACCAGAAATGCAGGACAGGCCATGGAGAAATGGGAGCCTTGCTACGCTGATGGGCGGTATGTAAATTACCAACAGCCACTCTGGAGAAGTGTATGGTGTGTCCTGAAACATCTAAAAAACACAGCTTAGAGAGCATAGGGCACTTCCACGCATGGGTGTATAAATTGGGAAAACTAAAAATCAGCAAGACACAGGCACCCCAAAGTTTAGGGCTGCTCTGTTGACAAGAACCTCCACTTCATTACACCTTAAATATCCCAGGAAAGAGAAAAATGGATAAAGAAGTTGTGGTCCTTATGTACAATGGAATATCACTCAGCCATGTAATCAATGTCATAAGGCCAGTAGCAGCATGATGAGTGGATTTAGGTACGACGATTCTAAGTGAAATAAGTCACACAGAAAAAGACACTTATAAGATATGACTTCTAGAGGGAATGTAAAAACCGTTACTCTTGAACTGAAATACAAAACAGAACAGAGTCACACATTTAGAAAACACACTATGGCTGCTTAACGGGAAAGGTGAGGTGGGGTGATGCATAAAACAAGGGTTTCAAATTAGTTCAGATACCATTCCATAAACCCAATATGTAAAGACAAGACCTACTCCTTGCTCAGTGAACTGGACTCAACACCCCCTATTCACTGCACAAGAATATATCTGACTAGTAAGAATTTTAAAACCTATGTATTGATATCTCTCTGTAAGTGAGTCAAGCGGGTGCAAAGCGGCATAAACACAGCAGTGAAAAGCAGCTAAACCCCATTAGAAAAATAAATTAATTTTAAAAACCCATGAAACAAAGACAGTGAAAGAGAGACAAATTCTTACACAATTCATTCAGGGGCTGTGATGCAACCTGGATTGACTATATCTAGACCCACAGCTGGATGAGACATAAGGGTGGACACTCTTGGGGCTGAGAGGTTTGGTGGGGTTGGGTGAGCAAATGCAGACCCTTTAAAGTAATACTGCGTGGTACCCATCCCATGGGTCCCAAATCTCCAGGTTCAATGGCATCTTCCTTCATTGAAAACTTGCATGAGAAACCCAGAAGATGGAATACCATGTGAATGGGAAAGTTTGTAAAACGCACCTCATTTCTCATCTCCTTGTGCTCGGTTTCTCCATTCCAGCCGCTTTACTAGCAATCTCCCTACTTGGAGCATCAGCACCTTTAACCTCCTCTTCCGTACAGGTTGCAATTTGTCCTGAGGATGAACGGGAAGAAGGGGAACCAATGAGAGACTAGCTCTAGGTGTTGGGATAGGCACAGGTCATTTTATTTTCCCATCAGGAAGAAGATTTAACCAGAGGCTCAGCCTGGCCCACACAACCAGAATAGGGCCTGAAGCAATCCTGCGCTTTTGCGGCCAACTCCCAGAAAAGCGAGTTGAAAAATCGAGCTCAGGGGCACTGCAATTCACAAACCTGCAGAGTTATATATGATAACTCCCGTCCACAAATAAATTGAGGGAAGGCAACGAAGAGGATTTGAAAGCAAGGCAGAATTGCAGCAAACCGATTTCAGGAGGTAGATTCGAATCGCCTTTAAAGCACATGAAAAGCGGCAAAACGTCAACAGTGATGCCATTGGCCAAAAAGGGCGTATGCGTTTTTTCCTGAATATATTCAGGAAAAAACGCATACGCCCTTTTTGGCCAACCAAGCAACCTGGAAAGGCAAATCAGCGCTACAAAGAAGTCTTCCTTTTCATCGGTCAAAAGGGCCATGCTGAAGAAAGTGTCAAAACCAGAAATGCAGGACAGGCCATGGAGAAATGGGAGCCTTGCTACGCTGATGGGCGGTATGTAAATTACCAACAGCCACTCTGGAGAAGTGTATGGTGTGTCCTGAAACATCTAAAAAACACAGCTTAGAGAGCATAGGGCACTTCCACGCATGGGTGTATAAATTGGGAAAACTAAAAATCAGCAAGACACAGGCACCCCAAAGTTTAGGGCTGCTCTGTTGACAAGAACCTCCACTTCATTACACCTTAAATATCCCAGGAAAGAGAAAAATGGATAAAGAAGTTGTGGTCCTTATGTACAATGGAATATCACTCAGCCTTGAAATCAATGTCTTAAGGCCAGTAGCAGCATGATGAGTGGATTTAGGTACAACGATTCTAAGTGAAATAAGTCACACAGAAAAAGACACTTATAAGATATGACTTCTAGAGGGAATGTAAAAACCGTTACACTTGAACTGAATTACAAAACAGAACAGAGTCACACGTTTAGAAAACACACTATGGCTGCTTACCGGGAAAGGTGAGGTGGGGTGATGCATAAAACAAGGGTTTCAAATTAGCTCAGATACCGTTCCATAAACCCAATATGTAATAGACAAGACCTACTCCATGCTCAGTGAACTGGACTCAACACCCCCTATTCACTGCACAAGAATATATCTGATTAGTAAGAATTTTAATACCTATGTATTGATATCTCTTTGTAAGTGAGTCAAGCGGGTGTAAAGCGGCATAAACACAGCAGTGAAAAGCAGATAAACCCCATTAGAAAAATACATTATTTTAAAAACCCATGAAACAAAGACAGTGAAAGAGAGAGAAATTCTTACACAATTCATTCAGGGGCTGTGATGCAACCTGGATTGACCATATCTAGACCCACAGCTGGATGAGACATAAGGGTGGACACTCTTGGGGCTGAGAGGTTTGGTGAGGTTGGGTGAGCAAACGCAGACCCTTTAAAGTAATACTGCATGGTACCAATCCCATGGGTCCCAAATCTCCAGGTTCAATGGCATCTTCCTTCATTGAAAACTTGCATGAGAAACCCAGAAGATGGAATACCATGTGAATGGGAAAGTTTGTAAAACGCACCTCATTTCTCATCTCCTTGTGCTCGGTTTCTCCATTCCAGCCGCTTTACTAGCAATCTCCCTACTTGGAGCATCAGCACCTTTAACCTCCTCTTCCGTACAGGTTGCAATTTGTCCTGAGGATGAACGGGAAGAAGGGGAACCAATGAGAGACTAGCTCTAGGTGTTGGGATAGGCACAAGTCACTTTATTTTCCCATCAGGAAGAAGATTTAACCACAGGCTCAGCCTGGCCCCCACAACCAGAATAGGGCCTGAAGCAATCCTGCGCTTTTGCCGCCAACTCCCAGAAAAGCGAGTTGAAAAATCGAGCTCAGGGGCACTGCAATTCACAAACCTGCAGAGTTATAAATGATAACTCTCGTCCACAAATAAATTGAGGGAAGGCAACGAAGAGGATTTGAAAGCAAGGCAGAACTGCAGCAAACCGATTTCAGGAGGTAGATTCGAATCGCCTTTAAAGCACATGAAAAGCGGCAAAACGTCGACAGTGATGCCCTTGGCCAAAAAGGGCGTATGCGTTTTTTCCTGAATATATTCAGGAAAAAACGCATACGCCCTTTTTGGCCAACCAAGCAACCTGGAAAGGCAAATCAGCGCTACAAAGAAGTCTTCCTTTTCATCGGTCAAAAGGGCCATGCTGAAGAAAGTGTCAAAACCAGAAATGCAGGACAGGCCATGGAGAAATGGGAGACTTGCTACACTGATGGGCGGTATGTAAATTACCAACAGCCACTCTGGAGAAGTGTATGGTGTGTCCTGAAACATCTAAAAAACACAGCTTAGAGAGCATAGGGCACTTCCACGCATGGGTGTATAAATTGGGAAAACTAAAAATCAGCAAGACACAGGCACCCCAAAGTTTAGGGCTGCTCTCTTGACAAGAACCTCCACTTCATTACACCTTAAATATCCCAGGAAAGAGAAAAATGGATAAAGAAGTTGTGGTCCTTATGTACAATGGAATATCACTCAGCCATGTAATCAATGTCATAAGGCCAGTAGCAGCATGATGAGTGGATTTAGGTACGACTATTCTAAGTGAAATAAGTCACACAGAAAAAGACACTTATAAGATATGACTTCTAGAGGGAATGTAAAAACCGTTACTCTTGAACTGAATTACAAAACAGAACAGAGTCACACATTTAGAAAACACACTATGGCTGCTTAACGGGAAAGGTGAGGTGGGGTGATGCATAAAACAAGGGTTTCAAATTAGTTCAGATACCGTTCCATAAACCCAATATGTAAAGACAAGACCTACTCCTTGCTCAGTGAACTGGACTCAACACCCCCTATTCACTGCACAAGAATATATCTGACTAGTAAGAATTTTAAAACCTATGTATTGATATCTCTCTGTAAGTGATTCAAGCGGGTGCAAAGCGGCATAAACACAGCAGTGAAAAGCAGCTAAACCCCATTAGAAAAATAAATTACTTTTAAAAACCCATGAAACAAAGACAGTGAAAGAGAGACAAATTCTTACACAATTCATTCAGGGGCTGTGATGCAACCTGGATTGACTATATCTAGACCCACAGCTGGATGAGACATAAGGGTGGACACTCTTGGGGCTGAGAGGTTTGGTGGGGTTGGGTGAGCAAATGCAGACCCTTTAAAGTAATACTGCGTGGTACCCATCCCATGGGTCCCAAATCTCCAGGTCCAAGGGCATCTTCCTACATTGAAAACTTGCATGAAAACCCAGAAGATGGAACACCATGTGAATGGGAAAGGTTTCTAAAATGCACCTCATTTCTCATCTCCTTGTGCTCGGGTTCACCATTCCAGCCCCTTTACTAGCAATCTCCCTACATGGAGCATCAGCACCTTTAACCTCCTGTTCCGTACAGGTTGCAATTTTTCCTGAGGATGAACGGGAAGAAGGGGAACCAATGAGAGACTAGCTCTAGGTGGTGGGACAGGCACAGGTCACTCTATTTTCCCATCAGGAAGAAGAATTAACCACAGGTTCAGCCTGGCCCCCGCAACCAGAATAGGGCCTGAAGCAATCCTGCGCTTTTGCGGCCAGCTCCCAAAAAAGCGAGTTGAAAAATCGAGCTCAGGGGCACTGCAATTCACAAACCTGCAGAGTTATAAATGATAACTCTCGTCCACAAATAAATTGAGGGAAGGAAACGAAGAGGATTTGAAAGCAAGGCAGAATTGCAGCAAACCGATTTCAGGAGGTAGATTCGAATCGCCTTTAAAGCACATGAAAAGCGGCAAAACGTCAACAGTGATGCCCTTGGCCAAAAAGGGCGTATGCGTTTTTTCCTGAATATATTCAGGAAAAAACGCATACGCCCTTTTTGGCCAACCAAGCAACCTGGAAAGGCAAATCAGCGCTACAAAGAAGTCTCGCTTCCCATCGGTCAAAAGGGCCATGCTGAAAAAAGTGTCAAAACCAGAAATGCAGGACAGGCCATGGAGAAATGGGAGCCTTGCTATGCTGATGGGCGGGATGTAAATTGCCAACAGCCACTCTGTAGAAGTGTACGGTGTGTCCTGAAACATCTAAAAAACACAGCTTAGAGAGCATAGGGCACTTCCAGTCATGGGTGTATAAATTGGGAAAACTAAAAATCAGCAAGACAGAGGCACCCCAAAGTTTAGGGCTGCTCTCTTGACAAGAACCTCCACTTCATTACACCTTAAATATCCCAGGAAAGAGAAAAATGGATAAAGAAGTTGTGGTCCTTATGTACAATGGAATATCACTCAGCCTTGAAATCAATGTCTTAAGGCCAGTAGCAGCATGATGAGTGGATTTAGGTACAACGATTCTAAGTGAAATAAGTCACACAGAAAAAGACACTTATAAGATATGACTTCTAGAGGGAATGTAAAAACCGTTACACTTGAACTGAATTACAAAACAGAACAGAGTCACACGTTTAGAAAACACACTATGGCTGCTTAACGGGAAAGGTGATGTGGGGTGATGCATAAAACAAGGGTTTCAAATTAGCTCAGATACCATTCCATAAACCCAATATGTAATAGAAAAGACCTACTCCTTGCTCAGTGAACTGGACTCAACACCCCCTATTCACTGCACAAGAATATATCTGACTAGTAAGAATTTTAAAACCTATGTATTGATATCTCTCTGTAAGTGAGTCAAGTGGGTGCAAAGCGGCATAAACACAGCAGTGAAAAGCAGCTAAACCCCATTAGAAAAATAAATTACTTTTAAAAACCCATGAAACAAAGACAGTGAAAGAGAGACAAATTCTTACACAATTCATTCAGGGGCTGTGATGCAACCTGGATTGACTATATCTAGACCCACAGCTGGATGAGACATAAGGGTGGACACTCTTGGGGCTGAGAGGTTTGGTGAGGTTGGGTGAGCAAATGCAGACCCTTTAAATTAATACTGCGTGGTACCCATCCCATGGGTCCCAAATCTCCAGGTCCAAGGGCATCTTCCTACATTGAAAACTTGCATGAAAACCCAGAAGATCGAACACCATGTGAACGGGAAAGGTTTCTAAAACGCACCTCATTTCTCATCTCCTTGTGCTCGGGTTCGCCATTCCAGCCCCTTTACTAGCAATCTCCCTACATGGAGCATCAGCATCTTTAACCTCCTGTTCCGTATAGGTTGCAATTTTTCCTGAGGATGAACGGGAAGGAGGGGAACCAATGAGAGACTAGCTCTAGGTGTTGGGATAGGCACATGTCACTCTATTTTCCCATCAGGAAGAAGAATTAACCACAGGTTCAGCCTGGCCCCCGCAACCAGAATAGGGCCTGAAGCAATCCTGCGCTTTTGCGGCCAGCTCCCAAAAAAGCGAGTTGAAAAATCGCGCTCAGGGGCACTGCAATTCACAAACCTGCAGAGTTATAAATGATAACTCTCGTCCACAAATAAATTGAGGGGAGGCAACGAAGAGGATTTGAAAGCAAGGCAGAATTGCAGTAAACCGATTTCAGGAGGTAGATTCGAATCGCCTTTAAAGCACATGAAAAGCGGCAAAACGTCGACAGTGATGCCATTGGCCAAAAAGGGCGTATGCGTTTTTTCCTGAATATATTCAGGAAAAAACGCATACGCCCTTTTTGGCCAACCAAGCAACCTGGAAAGGCAAATCAGCGCTACAAAGAAGTCTCGCTTCCCATCGGTCAAAAGGGCCATGCTGAAAAAAGTGTCAAAACCAGAAATGCAGGACAGGCCATGGAGAAATGGGAGCCTTGCTATGCTGATGGGCGGGATGTAAATTGACAACAGCCACTCTGGAGAAGTGTACGGTGTGTCCTGAAATATCTAAAAAACAGAGCTTAGAGAGCATAGGACACTTCCACGCATGGGTGTATAAATTGGGAAAACTAAAAATCAGCAAGACAGAGGCACCCCAAAGTTTAGGGCTGCTCTCTTGACAAGAACCTCCACTTCATTACACCTTAAATATCCCAGGAAAGAGAAAAATGGATAAAGAAGTTGTGGTCCTTATGTACAATGGAATATCACTCAGCCTTGAAATCAATGTCTTAAGGCCAGTAGCAGCATGAAGAGTGGATTTAGTTACAACGAATCTAAGTGAAATAAGTCAAACAGAAAAAGACACTTATAAGATATGACTTCTAGAGGGAATGTAAAAACCGTTACACTTGAACTGAATTACAAAACAGAACAGAGTCACACGTTTAGAAAACACACTATGGCTGCTTAACGGGAAAGGTGATGTGGGGTGATGCATAAAACAAGGGTTTCAAATTAGCTCAGATACCATTCCATAAACCCAATATGTAATAGAAAAGACCTACTCCTTGCTCAGTGAACTGGACTCAACACCCCCTATTCACTGCACAAGAATATATCTGACTAGTAAGAATTTTAAAACCTATGTATTGATATCTCTCTGTAAGTGAGTCAAGTGGGTGCAAAGCGGCATAAACACAGCAGTAAAAAGCAGCTAAACCCCATTAGAAAAATAAATTACTTTTAAAAACCCATGAAACAAAGACAGTGAAAGAGAGACAAATTCTTACACAATTCATTCAGGGGCTGTGATGCAACCTGGATTGACCATATCTAGACCCACAGCTGGATGAGACATAAGGGTGGACACTCTTGGGGCTGAGAGGTTTGGTGAGGTTGGGTGAGCAAACGCAGACCCTTTAAATTAATACTGCGTGGTACCCATCCCATGGGTCCCAAATCTCCAGGTCCAAGGGCATCTTCCTACATTGAAAACTTGCATGAAAACCCAGAAGATGGAACACCATGTGAATGGGAAAGGTTTCTAAAACGCACCTCATTTCTCATCTCCTTGTGCTCGGGTTCGCCATTCCAGCCCCTTTACTAGCAATCTGCCTACATGGAGCATCAGCACCTTTAACCTCCTGTTCCGTACAGGTTGCAATTTTTCCTGAGAATGAACGGGAAGAAGGGGAACCAATGAGAGACTAGCTCTAGGTGTTGGGACAGGCACAGGTCACTCTATTTTCCCATCAGGAAGAAGAATTAACCACAGGTTCAGCCTGGCCCCCGCAACCAGAATAGGGCCTGAAGCAATCCTGCGCTTTTGCGGCCAGCTCCCAAAAAAGCGAGTTGAAAAATCGAGCTCAGGGGCACTGCAATTCACAAACCTGCAGAGTTATAAATGATAACTCTCGTCCACAAATAAATTGAGGGAAGGAAACGAAGAGGATTTGAAAGCAAGGCAGAATTGCAGCAAACCGATTTCAGGAGGTAGATTCGAATCGCCTTTAAAGCACATGAAAAGCGGCAAAACGTCAACAGTGATGCCCTTGGCCAAAAAGGGCGTATGCGTTTTTTCCTGAATATATTCAGGAAAAAAGGCATACGCCCTTTTTGGCCAACCAAGCAACCTGGAAAGGCAAATCAGCGCTACAAAGAAGTCTCGCTTCCCATCGGTCAAAAGGGCCATGCTGAAAAAAGTGTCAAAACCAGAAATGCAGGACAGGCCATGGAGAAATGGGAGCCTTGCTATGCTGATGGGCGGGATGTAAATTGACAACAGCCACTCTTTAGGAGTGTACGGTGTGTCCCGAAACATCTAAACAACACAGCTTAGAGAGCATAGGGCACTTCCAGTCATGGGTGTATAAATTGGGAAAACTAAAAATCAGCAAGACAGAGGCACCCCAAAGTTTAGGGCTGCTCTCTTGACAAGAACCTCCACTTCATTACACCTTAAATATGCCAGGAAAGAGAAAAATGGATAAAGAAATTGTGGTCCTTATGTACAATGGAATATCACTCAGCCTTGAAATCAATGTCTTAAGGCCAGTAGCAGCATGATGAGTGGATTTAGGTACAACGATTCTAAGTGAAATAAGTCACACAGAAAAAGACACTTATAAGATATGACTTCTAGAGGGAATGTAAAAACCGTTACACTTGAACTGAATTACAAAACAGAACAGAGTCACACGTTTAGAAAACACACTATGGCTGCTTAACGGGAAAGGTGAGGTGGGGTGATGCATAAAACAAGGGTTTCAAATTAGCTCAGATACCGTTCCATAAACCCAATATGTAATAGACAAGACCTACTCCATGCTCAGTGAACTGGACTCAACACCCCCTATTCACTGCACAAGAATATATCTGATTAGTAAGAATTTTAAAACCTATGTATTGATATCTCTTTGTAAGTGAGTCAAGCGGGTGTAAAGGGGCATAAACACAGCAGTGAAAGGCAGATAAACCCCATTAGAAAAATACATTATTTTAAAAACCCATGAAACAAAGACAGTGAAAGAGAGAGAAATTCTTACACAATTCATTCAGGGGCTGTGATGCAACCTGGATTGACCATATCTAGACCCACAGCTGGATGAGACATAAGGGTGGACACTCTTGGGGCTGAGAGGTTTGGTGAGGTTGGGTGAGCAAACGCAGACCCTTTAAAGTAATACTGCATGGTACCAATCCCATGGGTCCCAAATCTCCAGGTTCAATGGCATCTTCCTTCATTGAAAACTTGCATGAGAAACCCAGAAGATGGAATACCATGTGAATGGGAAAGTTTGTAAAACGCACCTCATTTCTCATCTCCTTGTGCTCGGGTTCTCCATTCCAGCCGCTTTACTAGCAATCTCCCTACTTGGAGCATCAGCACCTTTAACCTCCTCTTCCGTTCAGGTTGCAATTTGTCCTGAGGATGAACGGGAAGAAGGGGAACCAATGAGAGACTAGCTCTAGGTGTTGGGATAGGCACAGGTCACTTTATTTTCCCATCAGGAAGAAGATTTAACCACAGGCTCAGCCTGGCCCCCACAACCAGAATAGGGCCTGAAGCAATCCTGCGCTTTTGCCGCCAACTCCCAGAAAAGCGAGTTGAAAAATCGAGCTCAGGGGCACTGCAATTCACAAACCTGCAGAGTTATAAATGATAACTCTCGTCCACAAATAAATTGAGGGAAGGCAACGAAGAGGATTTGAAAGCAAGGCAGAACTGCAGCAAACCGATTTCAGGAGGTAAATTCGAATCGCCTTTAAAGCACATGCAAAGCGGCAAAACGTCGACAGTGATGCCCTTGGCCAAAAAGGGCGTATGCGTTTTTTCCTGAATATATTCAGGAAAAAACGCATACGCCCTTTTCGGCCAACCAAGCAACTTGGAAAGGCAAATCAGCGCTACAAAGAAGTCTCGCTTCCCATCGGTCAAAAGGGCCATGCTGAAAAAAGTGTCGAAACGAGAAATGCAGGACAGGCCATGGAGAAATGGGAGCCTTGCTATGCTGATGGGCGGGATGTAAATTGCCAACAGCCACTCTGTAGAAGTGTACGGTGTGTCCCGAAACATCTAAAAAACACAGCTTAGAGAGCATAGGGCACTTCCAGTCATGGGTGTATAAATTGGGAAAACTAAAAATCAGCAAGACAGAGGCACCCCAAAGTTTAGGGCTGCTCTCTTGATAAGAAACTCCACTTCATTACACCTTAAATATCCCAGGAAAGAGAAAAATGGATAAAGAAGTTGTGGTCCTTATGTACAATGGAATATCACTCAGCCTTGAAATCAATGTCTTAAGGCCAGTAGCAGCATGATGAGTGGATTTAGGTACAACGATTCTAAGTGAAATAAGTCACACAGAAAAAGACACTTATAAGATATGACTTCTAGAGGGAATGTAAAAACCGTTACACTTGAACTGAATTACAAAACAGAACAGAGTCACACGTTTAGAAAACACACTATGGCTGCTTAACGGGAAAGGTGAGGTGGGGTGATGCATAAAACAAGGGTTTCAAATTAGCTCAGATACCGTTCCATAAACCCAATATGTAATAGACAAGACCTACTCCATGCTCACTGAACTGGACTCAACACCCCCTATTCACTGCACAAGAATATATCTGATTAGTAAGAATTTTAAAACCTATGTATTGATATCTCTCTGTAAGTGAGTCAAGCGGGTGCAAAGCGGCATAAACACAGCAGTGAAAAGCAGCTAAACCCCATTAGAAAAATAAATTACTTTTAAAAACCCATGAAATGAAGACAGTGAAAGACGGACAAATTCTTACACAATTCATTCAGGGGCTGTGATGCAACCTGGATTGACCATATCTAGACCCACAGCTGGATGAGACATAAGGGTGGACACTCTTGGGGCTGAGAGGTTTGGTGAGGTTGGGTGAGCAAACACAGACCCTTTAAAGTAATACTGCATGGTACCAATCCCATGGGTCCCAAATCTCCAGGTTCAATGGCATCTTCCTTCATTGAAAACTTGCATGAGAAACCCAGAAGATGGAATACCATGTGAATGGGAAAGTTTGTAAAACGCACCTCATTTCTCATCTCCTTGTGCTCGGTTTCTCCATTCCAGCCGCTTTACTAGCAATCTCCCTACTTGGAGCATCAGCACCTTTAACCTCCTCTTCCGTACAGGTTGCAATTTGTCCTGAGAATGAACGGGAAGTAGGGGAACCAATGAGAGACTAGCTCTAGGTGTTGGGATAGGCACAGGTCACTTTATTTTCCCATCAGGAAGAAGATTTAACCACAGGCTCAGCCTGGCCCCCACAACCAGTATAGGGCCTGAAGCAATCCTGCGCTTTTGCCGCCAACTCCCAGAAAAGCGAGTTGAAAAATCGAGCTCAGGGGCACTGCAACTCACAAACCTGCAGAGTTATAAATGATAACTCTCGTCCACAAATAAATTGAGGGAAGGCAACGAAGAGGATTTGAAAGCAAGGCAAAACTGCAGCAAACCGATTTCAGAAGGTAGATTCGAATCGCCTTTAAAGCACATGAAAAGCGGCAAAACGTCGACAGTGATGCCCTTGGCCAAAAAGGGCGTATGCGTTTTTTCCTGAATATATTCAGGAAAAAACGCATACGCCCTTTTTGGCCAAACAAGCAACCTGGAAAGGCAAATCAGCGCTACAAAGAAGTCTCGCTTCCCATCGGTCAAAAGGGCCATGCTGAAAAAAGTGTCAAAACCAGAAATGCAGGACAGGCCATGGAGAAATGGGAGCCTTGCTATGCTGATGGGCGGGATGTAAATTGCCAACAGCCACTCTGTAGAAGTGTACGGTGTGTCCTGAAACATCTAAAAAACACAGCTTAGAGAGCATAGGGCACTTGCAGTCATGGGTGTATAAATTGGGAAAACTAAAAATCAGCAAGACAGAGGCACCCCAAAGTTTAGGGCTGCTCTCTTGACAAGAACCTCCACTTCATTACACCTTAAATATCCCAGGAAAGAGAAAAATGGATAAAGAAGTTGTGGTCCTTATGTACAATGGAATATCACTCAGCCTTGAAATCAATGTCTTAAGGCCAGTAGCAGCATGATGAGTGGATTTAGGTACAACGATTCTAAGTGAAATAAGTCACACAGAAAAAGATACTTATAAGATATGACTTCTAGAGGGAATGTAAAAACCGTTACACTTGAACTGAATTACAAAACAGAACAGAGTCACACGTTTAGAAAACACACTATGGCTGCTTAACGGGAAAGGTGAGGTGGGGTGATGCATAAAACAAGGGTTTCAAATTAGCTCAGATACCGTTCCATAAACCCAAAATGTAATAGACAAGACCTACTCCATGCTCAGTGAACTGGACTCAACACCCCCTATTCACTGCACAAGAATATATCTGATTAGTAAGAATTTTAAAACCTATGTATTGATATCTCTTTGTAAGTGAGTCAAGCGGGTGTAAAGCGGCATAAACACAGCAGTGAAAAGCAGATAAACCCCATTAGAAAAATACATTATTTTTAAAACCCATGAAACAAAGACAGTGAAAGAGAGAGAAATTCTTACACAATTCATTCAGGGGCTGTGATGCAACCTGGATTGACCATATCTAGACCCACAGCTGGATGAGACATAAGGGTGGACACTCTTGGGGCTGAGAGGTTTGGTGAGGTTGGTTGAGCAAACGCAGACCCTTTAAAGTAATACTGCATGGTACCAATCCCATGGGTCCCAAATCTCCAGGTTCAATGGCATCTTCCTTCATTGAAAACTTGCATGAGAAACCCAGAAGATGGAATACCATGTGAATGGGAAAGTTTGTAAAACGCACCTCATTTCTCATCTCCTTGTGCTCGGGTTCTCCATTCCAGCCGCTTTACTAGCAATCTCCCTACTTGGAGCATCAGCACCTTTAACCTCCTCTTCCGTACAGGTTGCAATTTGTCCTGAGGATGAACGGGAAGAAGGGGAACCAATGAGAGACTAGCTCTAGGTGTTGGGACAGGCACAGGTCACTCTATTTTCCCATCAGGAAGAAGAATTAACCACAGGTTCAGCCTGGCCCCCGCAACCAGAATAGGGCCTGAAGCAATCCTGCGCTTTTGCGGCCAGCTCCCAAAAAAGCGAGTTGAAAAATCGAGCTCAGGGGCACTGCAATTCACAAACCTGCAGAGTTATAAATGATAACTCTCGTCCACAAATAAATTGAGGGAAGGAAACGAAGAGGATTTGAAAGCAAGGCAGAATTGCAGCAAACCGATTTCAGGAGGTAGATTCGAATCGCCTTTAAAGCACATGAAAAGCGGCAAAACGTCAACAGTGATGCCCTTGGCCAAAAAGGGCGTATGCGTTTTTTCCTGAATATATTCAGGAAAAAACGCATACGCCCTTTTTGGCCAACCAAGCAACCTGGAAAGGCAAATCAGCGCTACAAAGAAGTCTCGCTTCCCATCGGTCAAAAGGGCCATGCTGAAAAAAGTGTCAAAACCAGAAATGCAGGACAGGCCATGGAGAAATGGGAGCCTTGCTACGCTGATGGGCGGTATGTAAATTACCAACAGCCACTCTGGAGAAGTGTATGGTGTGTCCTGAAACATCTAGAAAACACAGCTTAGAGAGCATAGGGCACTTCCACGCATGGGTGTATAAATTGGGAAAACTAAAAATCAGCAAGACACAGGCACCCCAAAGGTTAGGGCTGCTCTGTGGACAAGAACCTCCACTTCATTACACCTTAAATATCCCAGGAAAGAGAAAAATGGATAAAGAAGTTGTTTTCCTTATGTACAATGGAATATCACTCAGCCATGAAATCAATGTCATAAGGCCAGTAGCAGCATGATGAGTGGATTTAGGTACGACAATTCTAAGTGAAATAAGTCACACAGAAAAAGACACTTATAAGATATGACTTCTAGAGGGAATGTAAAAACCGTTACTCTTGAACTGAGTTACAAAACAGAACAGAGTCACACATTTAGAAAACACACTATGGCTGCTTAACGGGAAAGGTGAGGTGGGGTCATGCATAAAACAAGGGTTTCAAATTAGTTCAGATACCTTTCCATAAACCCAATATGTAATAGACAAGACCTACTCCTTGCTCAGTGAACTGGACTCAACACCCCCTATTCACTGCACAAGAATATATCTGACTAGTAAGAATTTTAAAACCTATGTATTGATATCTCTCTGTAAGTGAGTCAAGCGGGTGCAAAGCGGCATAAACACAACAGTGAAAAGCAGCTAAACCCCATTAGAAAAATAAATTACTTTTAAAAACCCATGAAACAAAGACAGTGAAAGAGAGACAAATTCTTACACAATTCATTCAGGGGCTGTGATTCAACCTGGATTGACTATATCTAGACCCACAGCTGGATGAGACATAAGGGTGGACACTCTTGGGGCTGAGAGGTTTGGTGAGGTTGGGTGAGCAAATGCAGACCCTGTAAATTAATACTGCGTGGTACCCATCACATGGGTCCCAAATCTCCAGGTCCAAGGGCATCTTCCTACATTGAAAACTTGCATGAAAACCCAGAAGATGGAACACCATGTGAATGGGAAAGGTTTCTAAAACGCACCTCATTTCTCATCTCCTTATGCTCGGGTTCGCCATTCCAGCCCCTTTACTAGCAATCTCCCTACATGGAGCATCAGCACCTTTAACCTCCTGTTCCGTACAGGTTGCAATTTTTCCTGAGGATGAACGGGAAGAAGGGGAACCAATGAGAGACTAGCTCTAGGTGTTGGGACAGGCACAGGTCACTCTATTTTCCCATCAGGAAGAAGAATTAACCACAGGTTCAGCCTGGCCCCCGCAACCAGAATAGGGCCTGAAGCAATCCTGCGCTTTTGCGGCCAGCTCCCAAAAAAGCGAGTTGAAAAATCGAGCTCAGGGGCACTGCAATTCACAAACCTGCAGAGTTATAAATGATAACTCTCGTCCACAAATAAATTGAGGGAAGGAAACGAAGAGGATTTGAAAGCAAGGCAGAATTGCAGCAAACCGATTTCAGGAGGTAGATTCGAATCGCCTTTAAAGCACATGAAAAGAGGCAAAACGTCAACAGTGATGCCCTTGGCCAAAAAGGGCGTATGCGTTTTTTCCTGAATATATTCAGGAAAAAAGGCATACGCCCTTTTTGGCCAACCAAGCAACCTGGAAAGGCAAATCAGCGCTACAAAGAAGTCTCGCTTCCCATCGGTCAAAAGGGCCATGCTGAAAAAAGTGTCAAAACCAGAAATGCAGGACAGGCCATGGAGAAATGGGAGCCTTGCTATGCTGATGGGCGGGATGTAAATTGCCAACAGCCACTCTGTAGAAGTGTACGGTGTGTCCTGAAACATCTAAAAAACACAGCTTAGAGAGCATAGGGCACTTGCAGTCATGGGTGTATAAATTGGGAAAACTAAAAATCAGCAAGACAGAGGCACCCCAAAGTTTAGGGCTGCTCTCTTGACAAGAACCTCCACTTCATTACACCTTAAATATCCCAGGAAAGAGAAAAATGGATAAAGAAGTTGTGGTCCTTATGTACAATGGAATATCACTCAGCCTTGAAATCAATGTCTTAAGGCCAGTAGCAGCATGATGAGTGGATTTAGGTACAACGATTCTAAGTGAAATAAGTCACACAGAAAAAGACACTTATAAGATATGACTTCTAGAGGGAATGTAAAAACCGTTACACTTGAACTGAATTACAAAACAGAACAGAGTCACACGTTTAGAAAACACACTATGGCTGCTTAACGGGAAAGGTGAGGTGGGGTGATGCATAAAACAAGGGTTTCAAATTAGCTCAGATACCGTTCCATAAACCCAATATGTAATAGACAAGACCTACTCCATGCTCAGTGAACTGGACTCAACACCCCCTATTCACTGCACAAGAATATATCTGATTAGTAAGAATTTTAAAACCTATGTATTGATATCTCTTTGTAAGTGAGTCAAGCGGGTGTAAAGCGGCATAAACACAGCAGTGAAAAGCAGATAAACCCCATTAGAAAAATACATTATTTTAAAAACCCATGAAACAAAGACAGTGAAAGAGAGAGAAATTCTTACACAATTCATTCAGGGGCTGTGATGCAACCTGGATTGACCATATCTAGACCCACAGCTGGATGAGACATAAGGGTGGACACTCTTGGGGCTGAGAGGTTTGGTGAGGTTGGGTGAGCAAACGCAGACCCTTTAAAGTAATACTGCATGGTACCAATCCCATGGGTCCCAAATCTCCAGGTTCAATGGCATCTTCCTTCATTGAAAACTTGCATGAGAAACCCAGAAGATGGAATACCATGTGAATGGGAAAGTTTGTAAAACGCACCTCATTTCTCATCTCCTTGTGCTCGGGTTCTCCATTCCAGCCGCTTTACTAGCAATCTCCCTACTTGGAGCATCAGCACCTTTAACCTCCTCTTCCGTACAGGTTGCAATTTGTCCTGAGGATGAACGGGAAGAAGGGGAACCAATGAGAGACTATCTCTAGGTGTTGGGATAGGCACAGGTCACTTTATTTTCCCATCAGGAAGAAGATTTAACCACAGGCTCAGCCTGCCCCCACAACCAGAATAGGGCCTGAAGCAATCCTGCGCTTTTGCCGCCAACTCCCAGAAAAGCGAGTTGAAAAATCGAGCTCAGGGGCACTGCAATTCACAAACCTGCAGAGTTATAAATGATAACTCTCGTCCACAAATAAATTGAGGGAAGGCAACGAAGAGGATTTGAAAGCAAGGCAGTATTGCAGCAAACCGATTTCAGGAGGTAGATTCGAATCGCCTTTAAAGCACATGAAAAGCGGCAAAACGTCGACAGTGATGCCATTGGCCAAAAAGGGCGTATGCGTTTTTTCCTGAATATATTCAGGAAAAAACGCATACGCCCTTTTTGGCCAACCAAGCAACCTGGAAAGGCAAATCAGCGCTACAAAGAAGTCTTCCTTCTCATCGGTCAAAAGGTCCATGCTGAAGAAAGTGTCAAAACCAGAAATGCAGGACAGGCCATGGAGAAATGGGAGCCTTGCTACGCTGATGGGCGGTATGTAAATTACCAACAGCCACTCTGGAGAAGTGTATGGTGTGTCCTGAAACATCTAAAAAACACAGCTTAGAGAGCATAGGGCACTTCCACGCATGGGTGTATAAATTGGAAAAACTAAAAATCAGAAAGACACAGGCACCCCAAAGTTTAGGGCTGCTCTGTTGACAAGAACCTCCACTTCATTACACCTTAAATATCCCAGGAAAGAGAAAAATGGATAAAGAAGTTGTGGTCCTTATGTACAATGGAATATCACTCAGCCATGAAATCAATGTCATAAGGCCAGTAGCAGCATGATGAGTGGATTTAGGTATGACAATTCTAAGTGAAATAAGTCACACAGAAAAAGACTCTTATAAGATATGACTTCTAGAGGGAATGTAAAAACCGTTACTCTTGAACTGAATTACAAAACAGAACAGAGTCACACATTTAGAAAACACACTATGGCTGCTTAACGGGAAAGGTGAGGTGGGGTGATGCATAAAACAAGGGTTTCAAATTAGTTCAGATACCTTTCCATAAACCCAATATGTAATAGACAAGACCTACTCCTTGCTCAGTGAACTGGACTCAACACCCCCTATTCACTGCACAATAATATATCTGACTAGTAAGAATTTTAAAACCTATGTATTGATATCTCTCTGAAAGTGAGTCAAGCGGGTGCAAAGCGGCATAAACACAGCAGTGAAAAGCAGCTAAACCCCATTAGAAAAATAAATTACTTTTAAAAACCCATGAAACAAAGACAGTGAAGGAGAGACAAATTCTTACACAATTCATTCAGGGGCTGTGATGCAACCTGGATTGACTATATCTAGACCCACAGCTGGATGAGACATAAGGGTGGACACTCTTGGGGCTGAGAGGTTTGGTGAGGTTGGGTGAGCAAATGCAGACCCTATAAAGTAATACTGCGTGGTACCCATCCCATGGGTCCCAAATCTCCAGGTCCAAGGGCATCTTCCTACATTGAAAACTTGCATGAAAACCCAGAAGATGGAACACCATGTGAACGGGAAAGGTTTCTAAAACGCACCTCATTTCTCATCTCCTTGTGCTCGGGTTCGCCATTCCAGCCCCTTTACTAGCAATCTCCCTACATGGAGCATCAGCACCTTTAACCTCCTGTTCTGTACAGGTTGCAATTTTTCCTGAGGATGAACGGGAAGAAGGGGAACCAATGAGAGACTAGCTCTAGGTGTTGGGACAGGCACAGGTCACTCTATTTTCCCATCAGGAAGAAGAATTAACCACAGGTTCAGCCTGGCCCCCGCAACCAGAATAGGGCCTGAAGCAATCCTGCGCTTTTGCCGCCAGCTCCCAAAAAAGCGAGTTGAAAAATCGAGCTCAGGGGCACTGCAATTCACAAACCTGCAGAGTTATAAATGATAACTCTCGTCCACAAATAAATTGAGGGAAGGAAACGAAGAGGATTTGAAAGCAAGGCAGAATTGCAGCAAACCGATTTCAGGAGGTAGATTCGAATCGCCTTTAAAGCACATGAAAAGAGGCAAAACGTCAACAGTGATGCCCTTGGCCAAAAAGGGCGTATGCGTTTTTTCCTGAATATATTCAGGAAAAAAGGCATACGCCCTTTTTGGCCAACCAAGCAACCTGGAAAGGCAAATCAGCGCTACAAAGAAGTCTCGCTTCCCATCGGTCAAAAGGGCCATGCTGAAAAAAGTGTCAAAACCAGAAATGCAGGACAGGCCATGGAGAAATGGGAGCCTTGCTATGCTGATGGGCGGGATGTAAATTGCCAACAGCCACTCTGTAGAAGTGTACGGTGTGTCCTGAAACATCTAAAAAACACAGCTTAGAGAGCATAGGGCACTTGCAGTCATGGGTGTATAAATTGGGAAAACTAAAAATCAGCAAGACAGAGGCACCCCAAAGTTTAGGGCTGCTCTCTTGACAAGAACCTCCACTTCATTACACCTTAAATATCCCAGGAAAGAGAAAAATGGATAAAGAAGTTGTGGTCCTTATGTACAATGGAATATCACTCAGCCTTGAAATCAATGTCTTAAGGCCAGTAGCAGCATGATGAGTGGATTTAGGTACAACGATTCTAAGTGAAATAAGTCACACAGAAAAAGACACTTATAAGATATGACTTCTAGAGGGAATGTAAAAACCGTTACACTTGAACTGAATTACAAAACAGAACAGAGTCACACGTTTAGAAAACACACTATGGCTGCTTAACGGGAAAGGTGAGGTGGGGTGATGCATAAAACAAGGGTTTCAAATTAGCTCAGATACCGTTCCATAAACCCAATATGTAATAGACAAGACCTACTCCATGCTCAGTGAACTGGACTCAACACCCCCTATTCACTGCACAAGAATATATCTGATTAGTAAGAATTTTAAAACCTATGTATTGATATCTCTTTGTAAGTGAGTCAAGCGGGTGTAAAGCGGCATAAACACAGCAGTGAAAAGCAGATAAACCCCATTAGAAAAATACATTATTTTAAAAACCCATGAAACAAAGACAGTGAAAGAGAGAGAAATTCTTACACAATTCATTCAGGGGCTGTGATGCAACCTGGATTGACCATATCTAGACCCACAGCTGGATGAGACATAAGGGTGGACACTCTTGGGGCTGAGAGGTTTGGTGAGGTTGGGTGAGCAAACGCAGACCCTTTAAAGTAATACTGCATGGTACCAATCCCATGGGTCCCAAATCTCCAGGTTCAATGGCATCTTCCTTCATTGAAAACTTGCATGAGAAACCCAGAAGATGGAATACCATGTGAATGGGAAAGTTTGTAAAACGCACCTCATTTCTCATCTCCTTGTGCTCGGGTTCTCCATTCCAGCCGCTTTACTAGCAATCTCCCTACTTGGAGCATCAGCACCTTTAACCTCCTCTTCCGTACAGGTTGCAATTTGTCCTGAGGATGAACGGGAAGAAGGGGAACCAATGAGAGACTATCTCTAGGTGTTGGGATAGGCACAGGTCACTTTATTTTCCCATCAGGAAGAAGATTTAACCACAGGCTCAGCCTGCCCCCACAACCAGAATAGGGCCTGAAGCAATCCTGCGCTTTTGCCGCCAACTCCCAGAAAAGCGAGTTGAAAAATCGAGCTCAGGGGCACTGCAATTCACAAACCTGCAGAGTTATAAATGATAACTCTCGTCCACAAATAAATTGAGGGAAGGCAACGAAGAGGATTTGAAAGCAAGGCAGTATTGCAGCAAACCGATTTCAGGAGGTAGATTCGAATCGCCTTTA
Organism: Balaenoptera physalus; assembly: GCF_965194825.1. Classification (NCBI taxonomy): domain Eukaryota; kingdom Metazoa; phylum Chordata; class Mammalia; order Artiodactyla; family Balaenopteridae; genus Balaenoptera; species Balaenoptera physalus. The sequence continues at coordinate 215,574 of NW_028126011.1, forward strand.
AAGCACATGAAAAGCGGCAAAACGTCGACAGTGATGCCATTGGCCAAAAAGGGCGTATGCGTTTTTTCCTGAATATATTCAGGAAAAAACGCATACGCCCTTTTTGGCCAACCAAGCAACCTGGAAAGGCAAATCAGCGCTACAAAGAAGTCTTCCTTCTCATCGGTCAAAAGGTCCATGCTGAAGAAAGTGTCAAAACCAGAAATGCAGGACAGGCCATGGAGAAATGGGAGCCTTGCTACGCTGATGGGCGGTATGTAAATTACCAACAGCCACTCTGGAGAAGTGTATGGTGTGTCCTGAAACATCTAAAAAACACAGCTTAGAGAGCATAGGGCACTTCCACGCATGGGTGTATAAATTGGAAAAACTAAAAATCAGAAAGACACAGGCACCCCAAAGTTTAGGGCTGCTCTGTTGACAAGAACCTCCACTTCATTACACCTTAAATATCCCAGGAAAGAGAAAAATGGATAAAGAAGTTGTGGTCCTTATGTACAATGGAATATCACTCAGCCATGAAATCAATGTCATAAGGCCAGTAGCAGCATGATGAGTGGATTTAGGTATGACAATTCTAAGTGAAATAAGTCACACAGAAAAAGACTCTTATAAGATATGACTTCTAGAGGGAATGTAAAAACCGTTACTCTTGAACTGAATTACAAAACAGAACAGAGTCACACATTTAGAAAACACACTATGGCTGCTTAACGGGAAAGGTGAGGTGGGGTGATGCATAAAACAAGGGTTTCAAATTAGTTCAGATACCTTTCCATAAACCCAATATGTAATAGACAAGACCTACTCCTTGCTCAGTGAACTGGACTCAACACCCCCTATTCACTGCACAATAATATATCTGACTAGTAAGAATTTTAAAACCTATGTATTGATATCTCTCTGAAAGTGAGTCAAGCGGGTGCAAAGCGGCATAAACACAGCAGTGAAAAGCAGCTAAACCCCATTAGAAAAATAAATTACTTTTAAAAACCCATGAAACAAAGACAGTGAAGGAGAGACAAATTCTTACACAATTCATTCAGGGGCTGTGATGCAACCTGGATTGACTATATCTAGACCCACAGCTGGATGAGACATAAGGGTGGACACTCTTGGGGCTGAGAGGTTTGGTGAGGTTGGGTGAGCAAATGCAGACCCTATAAAGTAATACTGCGTGGTACCCATCCCATGGGTCCCAAATCTCCAGGTCCAAGGGCATCTTCCTACATTGAAAACTTGCATGAAAACCCAGAAGATGGAACACCATGTGAACGGGAAAGGTTTCTAAAACGCACCTCATTTCTCATCTCCTTGTGCTCGGGTTCGCCATTCCAGCCCCTTTACTAGCAATCTCCCTACATGGAGCATCAGCACCTTTAACCTCCTGTTCTGTACAGGTTGCAATTTTTCCTGAGGATGAACGGGAAGAAGGGGAACCAATGAGAGACTAGCTCTAGGTGTTGGGACAGGCACAGGTCACTCTATTTTCCCATCAGGAAGAAGAATTAACCACAGGTTCAGCCTGGCCCCCGCAACCAGAATAGGGCCTGAAGCAATCCTGCGCTTTTGCCGCCAGCTCCCAAAAAAGCGAGTTGAAAAATCGAGCTCAGGGGCACTGCAATTCACAAACCTGCAGAGTTATAAATGATAACTCTCGTCCACAAATAAATTGAGGGAAGGAAACGAAGAGGATTTGAAAGCAATGCAAAATTACAGCAAACCGATTTCAGGAGGTAGATTCGAATCGCCTTTAAAGCACATGAAAAGCGGCAAAACGTCAACAGTGATGCCCTTGGCCCAAAAGGGCGTATGCGTTTTTTCCTGAATATATTCAGGAAAAAACGCATACGCCCTTTTTGGCCAACCAAGCAACCTGGAAAGGCAAATCAGCGCTACAAAGAAGTCTTGCTTCCCATCGGTCAAAAGGGCCATGCTGAAAAAAGTGTCAAAACCAGAAATGCAGGACAGGCCATGGAGAAATGGGAGCCTTGCTATGCTGATGGGCGGGATGTAAATTGCCAACAGCCACTCTGTAGAAGTGTACGGTGTGTCCCGAAACATCTAAAAAACACAGCTTAGAGAGCATAGGGCACTTCCAGTCATGGGTGTATAAATTGGGAAAACTAAAAATCAGCAAGACAGAGGCACCCCAAAGTTTAGGGCTGCTCTCTTGATAAGAACCTCCACTTCATTACACCTTAAATATCCCAGGAAAGAGAAAAATGGATAAAGAAGTTGTGGTGCTTATGTACAATGGAATATCACTCAGCCTTGAAATCAATGTCTTAAGGCCAGTAGCAGCATGATGAGTGGATTTAGGTACAACGATTCTAAGTGAAATAAGTCACACAGAAAAAGACACTTATAAGATATGACTTCTAGAGGGAATGTAAAAACCGTTACACTTGAACTGAATTACAAAACAGAACAGAGTCACACGTTTAGAAAACACACTATGGCTGCTTAACGGGAAAGGTGAGGTGGGGTGATGCATAAAACAAGGGTTTCAAATTAGCTCAGATACCGTTCCATAAACCCAATATGTAATAGACAAGACCTACTCCATGCTCAGTGCACTGGACTCAACACCCCCTATTCACTGCACAAGAATATATCTGATTAGTAAGAATTTTAAAACCTATGTATTGATATCTCTTTGTAAGTGAGTCAAGCGGGTGTAAAGCTGCATAAACACAGCAGTGAAAAGCAGATAAACCCCATTAGAAAAATACATTATTTTAAAAACCCATGAAACAAAGACAGTGAAAGAGAGAGAAATTCTTACACAATTCATTCAGGGGCTGTGATGCAACCTGGATTGACCATATCTAGACCCACAGCTGGATGAGACATAAGGGTGGACACTCTTGGGGCTGAGAGGTTTGGTGAGGTTGGGTGAGCAAACGCAGACCATTTAAAGTAATACTGCATGGTACCAATCCCATGGGTCCCAAATCTCCAGGTTCAATGGCATCTTCCTTCATTGAAAACTTGCATGAGAAACCCAGAAGATGGAATACCATGTGAATGGGAAAGTTTGTAAAACGCACCTCATTTCTCATCTCCTTGTGCTCGGGTTCTCCATTCCAGCCGCTTTACTAGCAATCTCCCTACTTGGAGCATCAGCACCTTTAACCTCCTCTTCCGTACAGGTTGCAATTTGTCCTGAGGATGAACGGGAAGAAGGGGAACCAATGAGAGACTATCTCTAGGTGTTGGGATAGGCACAGGTCACTTTATTTTCCCATCAGGAAGAAGATTTAACCACAGGCTCAGCCTGCCCCCACAACCAGAATAGGGCCTGAAGCAATCCTGCGCTTTTGCCGCCAACTCCCAGAAAAGCGAGTTGAAAAATCGAGCTCAGGGGCACTGCAATTCACAAACCTGCAGAGTTATAAATGATAACTCTCGTCCACAAATAAATTGAGGGAAGGCAACGAAGAGGATTTGAAAGCAAGGCAGTATTGCAGCAAACCGATTTCAGGAGGTAGATTCGAATCGCCTTTAAAGCACATGAAAAGCGGCAAAACGTCGACAGTGATGCCATTGGCCAAAAAGGGCGTATGCGTTTTTTCCTGAATATATTCAGGAAAAAACGCATACGCCCTTTTTGGCCAACCAAGCAACCTGGAAAGGCAAATCAGCGCTACAAAGAAGTCTTCCTTCTCATCGGTCAAAAGGTCCATGCTGAAGAAAGTGTCAAAACCAGAAATGCAGGACAGGCCATGGAGAAATGGGAGCCTTGCTACGCTGATGGGCGGTATGTAAATTACCAACAGCCACTCTGGAGAAGTGTATGGTGTGTCCTGAAACATCTAAAAAACACAGCTTAGAGAGCATAGGGCACTTCCACGCATGGGTGTATAAATTGGAAAAACTAAAAATCAGAAAGACACAGGCACCCCAAAGTTTAGGGCTGCTCTGTTGACAAGAACCTCCACTTCATTACACCTTAAATATCCCAGGAAAGAGAAAAATGGATAAAGAAGTTGTGGTCCTTATGTACAATGGAATATCACTCAGCCATGAAATCAATGTCATAAGGCCAGTAGCAGCATGATGAGTGGATTTAGGTATGACAATTCTAAGTGAAATAAGTCACACAGAAAAAGACTCTTATAAGATATGACTTCTAGAGGGAATGTAAAAACCGTTACTCTTGAACTGAATTACAAAACAGAACAGAGTCACACATTTAGAAAACACACTATGGCTGCTTAACGGGAAAGGTGAGGTGGGGTGATGCATAAAACAAGGGTTTCAAATTAGTTCAGATACCTTTCCATAAACCCAATATGTAATAGACAAGACCTACTCCTTGCTCAGTGAACTGGACTCAACACCCCCTATTCACTGCACAATAATATATCTGACTAGTAAGAATTTTAAAACCTATGTATTGATATCTCTCTGAAAGTGAGTCAAGCGGGTGCAAAGCGGCATAAACACAGCAGTGAAAAGCAGCTAAACCCCATTAGAAAAATAAATTACTTTTAAAAACCCATGAAACAAAGACAGTGAAGGAGAGACAAATTCTTACACAATTCATTCAGGGGCTGTGATGCAACCTGGATTGACTATATCTAGACCCACAGCTGGATGAGACATAAGGGTGGACACTCTTGGGGCTGAGAGGTTTGGTGAGGTTGGGTGAGCAAATGCAGACCCTATAAAGTAATACTGCGTGGTACCCATCCCATGGGTCCCAAATCTCCAGGTCCAAGGGCATCTTCCTACATTGAAAACTTGCATGAAAACCCAGAAGATGGAACACCATGTGAACGGGAAAGGTTTCTAAAACGCACCTCATTTCTCATCTCCTTGTGCTCGGGTTCGCCATTCCAGCCCCTTTACTAGCAATCTCCCTACATGGAGCATCAGCACCTTTAACCTCCTGTTCTGTACAGGTTGCAATTTTTCCTGAGGATGAACGGGAAGAAGGGGAACCAATGAGAGACTAGCTCTAGGTGTTGGGACAGGCACAGGTCACTCTATTTTCCCATCAGGAAGAAGAATTAACCACAGGTTCAGCCTGGCCCCCGCAACCAGAATAGGGCCTGAAGCAATCCTGCGCTTTTGCCGCCAGCTCCCAAAAAAGCGAGTTGAAAAATCGAGCTCAGGGGCACTGCAATTCACAAACCTGCAGAGTTATAAATGATAACTCTCGTCCACAAATAAATTGAGGGAAGGAAACGAAGAGGATTTGAAAGCAATGCAAAATTACAGCAAACCGATTTCAGGAGGTAGATTCGAATCGCCTTTAAAGCACATGAAAAGCGGCAAAACGTCAACAGTGATGCCCTTGGCCCAAAAGGGCGTATGCGTTTTTTCCTGAATATATTCAGGAAAAAACGCATACGCCCTTTTTGGCCAACCAAGCAACCTGGAAAGGCAAATCAGCGCTACAAAGAAGTCTTGCTTCCCATCGGTCAAAAGGGCCATGCTGAAAAAAGTGTCAAAACCAGAAATGCAGGACAGGCCATGGAGAAATGGGAGCCTTGCTATGCTGATGGGCGGGATGTAAATTGCCAACAGCCACTCTGTAGAAGTGTACGGTGTGTCCCGAAACATCTAAAAAACACAGCTTAGAGAGCATAGGGCACTTCCAGTCATGGGTGTATAAATTGGGAAAACTAAAAATCAGCAAGACAGAGGCACCCCAAAGTTTAGGGCTGCTCTCTTGATAAGAACCTCCACTTCATTACACCTTAAATATCCCAGGAAAGAGAAAAATGGATAAAGAAGTTGTGGTGCTTATGTACAATGGAATATCACTCAGCCTTGAAATCAATGTCTTAAGGCCAGTAGCAGCATGATGAGTGGATTTAGGTACAACGATTCTAAGTGAAATAAGTCACACAGAAAAAGACACTTATAAGATATGACTTCTAGAGGGAATGTAAAAACCGTTACACTTGAACTGAATTACAAAACAGAACAGAGTCACACGTTTAGAAAACACACTATGGCTGCTTAACGGGAAAGGTGAGGTGGGGTGATGCATAAAACAAGGGTTTCAAATTAGCTCAGATACCGTTCCATAAACCCAATATGTAATAGACAAGACCTACTCCATGCTCAGTGCACTGGACTCAACACCCCCTATTCACTGCACAAGAATATATCTGATTAGTAAGAATTTTAAAACCTATGTATTGATATCTCTTTGTAAGTGAGTCAAGCGGGTGTAAAGCTGCATAAACACAGCAGTGAAAAGCAGATAAACCCCATTAGAAAAATACATTATTTTAAAAACCCATGAAACAAAGACAGTGAAAGAGAGAGAAATTCTTACACAATTCATTCAGGGGCTGTGATGCAACCTGGATTGACCATATCTAGACCCACAGCTGGATGAGACATAAGGGTGGACACTCTTGGGGCTGAGAGGTTTGGTGAGGTTGGGTGAGCAAACGCAGACCATTTAAAGTAATACTGCATGGTACCAATCCCATGGGTCCCAAATCTCCAGGTTCAATGGCATCTTCCTTCATTGAAAACTTGCATGAGAAACCCAGAAGATGGAATACCATGTGAATGGGAAAGTTTGTAAAACGCACCTCATTTCTCATCTCCTTGTGCTCGGGTTCTCCATTCCAGCCGCTTTACTAGCAATCTCCCTACTTGGAGCATCAGCACCTTTAACCTCCTCTTCCGTACAGGTTGCAATTTGTCCTGAGGATGAACGGGAAGAAGGGGAACCAATGAGAGACTATCTCTAGGTGTTGGGATAGGCACAGGTCACTTTATTTTCCCATCAGGAAGAAGATTTAACCACAGGCTCAGCCTGCCCCCACAACCAGAATAGGGCCTGAAGCAATCCTGCGCTTTTGCCGCCAACTCCCAGAAAAGCGAGTTGAAAAATCGAGCTCAGGGGCACTGCAATTCACAAACCTGCAGAGTTATAAATGATAACTCTCGTCCACAAATAAATTGAGGGAAGGCAACGAAGAGGATTTGAAAGCAAGGCAGTATTGCAGCAAACCGATTTCAGGAGGTAGATTCGAATCGCCTTTAAAGCACATGAAAAGCGGCAAAACGTCGACAGTGATGCCATTGGCCAAAAAGGGCGTATGCGTTTTTTCCTGAATATATTCAGGAAAAAACGCATACGCCCTTTTTGGCCAACCAAGCAACCTGGAAAGGAAAATCAGCGCTACAAAGAAGTCTTCCTTCTCATCGGTCAAAAGGTCCATGCTGAAGAAAGTGTCAAAACCAGAAATGCAGGACAGGCCATGGAGAAATGGGAGCCTTGCTACGCTGATGGGCGGTATGTAAATTACCAACAGCCACTCTGGAGAAGTGTATGGTGTGTCCTGAAACATCTAAAAAACACAGCTTAGAGAGCATAGGGCACTTCCACGCATGGGTGTATAAATTGGGAAAACTAAAAATCAGAAAGACACAGGCACCCCAAAGTTTAGGGCTGCTCTGTTGACAAGAACCTCCACTTCATTACACCTTAAATATCCCAGGAAAGAGAAAAATGGATAAAGAAGTTGTGCTCCTTATGTACAATGGAATATCACTCAGCCATGAAATCAATGTCATAAGGCCAGTAGCAGCAAGATGAGTGGATTTAGGTACGACAATTCTAAGTGAAATAAGTCACACAGAAAAAGACACTTATAAGATATGACTTCTAGAGGGAATGTAAAAACCGTTACTCTTGAACTGAATTACAAAACAGAACAGAGTCACACATTTAGAAAACACACTATGGCTGCTTAACGGGAAAGGTGAGGTGGGGTGATGCATAAAACAAGGGTTTCAAATTAGTTCAGATACCGTTCCACAAACCCAATATGTAATAGACAAGACCTACTCCTTGCTCAGTGAACTGGACTCAACACCCCCTATTCACTGCACAAGAATATATCTGACTAGTAAGAATTTTAAAACCTATGTATTGATATCTCTCTGAAAGTGAGTCAAGCGGGTGCAAAGCGGCATAAACACAGCAGTGAAAAGCAGCTAAACCCCATTAGAAAAATAAATTACTTTTAAAAACCCATGAAGCAAAGACAGTGAAGGAGAGACAAATTCTTACACAATTCATTCAGGGGCTGTGATGCAACCTGGATTGACTATATCTAGACCCACAGCTGGATGAGACATAAGGGTGGACACTCTTGGGGCTGAGAGGTTTGGTGAGGTTGGGTGAGCAAATGCAGACCCTTTAAAGTAATACTGCGTGGTACCCATCCCATGGGTCCCAAATCTCCAGGTCCAAGGGCATCTTCCTACATTGAAAACTTGCATGAAAACCCAGAAGATGGAACACCATGTGAATGGGAAAGGTTTCTAAAACGCACCTCATTTCTCATCTCCTTGTGCTCGGGTTCGCCATTCCAGCCCCTTTACTAGCAATCTCCCTACATGGAGCATCAGCACCTTTAACCTCCTGTTCCGTACAGGTTGCAATTTTTCCTGAGGATGAACGGGAAGAAGGGGAACCAATGAGAGACTAGCTCTAGGTGTTGGGACAGGCACAGGTCACTCTATTTTCCCATCAGGAAGAAGAATTAACCACAGGTTCAGCCTGGCCCCCGCAACCAGAATAGGGCCTGAAGCAATCCTGCGCTTTTGCGGCCAGCTCCCAAAAAAGCGAGTTGAAAAATCGAGCTCAGGGGCACTGCAATTCACAAACCTGCAGAGTTATAAATGATAACTCTCGTCCACAAATAAATTGAGGGAAGGAAACGAAGAGGATTTGAAAGCAAATCAGAATTGCAGCAAACCGATTTCAGGAGGTAGATTCGAATCGCCTTTAGAGCACATGAAAAGCGGCAAAACGTCGACAGTGATGCCATTGGCCAAAAAGGGCGTATGCGTTTTTTCCTGAATATATTCAGGAAAAAACGCATACGCCCTTTTTGGCCAACCAAGCAACCTGGAAAGGCAAATCAGCGCTACAAAGAAGTCTTCCTTCTCATCGGTCAAAAGGGCCATGCTGAAGAAAGTGTCAAAACCAGAAATGCAGGACAGGCCATGGAGAAATGGGAGCCTTGCTACGCTGATGGGCGGTATGTAAATTACCAACAGCCACTCTGGAGAAGTGTATGGTGTGTCCTGAAACATCTAAAAAACACAGCTTAGAGAGCATAGGGCACTTCCACGCATGGGTGTATAAATTGGGAAAACTAAAAATCAGCAAGACACAGGCACCCCAAAGGTTAGGGCTGCTCTGTTGACAAGAACCTCCACTTCATTACACCTTAAATATCCCAGGAAAGAGAAAAATGGATAAAGAAGTTGTGGTCCTTATGTACAATGGAATATCACTCAGCCTTGAAATCAATGTCTTAAGGCCAGTAGCAGCATGATGAGTGGATTTAGGTACAACGATTCTAAGTGAAATAAGTCACACAGAAAAAGACACTTATAAGATATGACTTCTAGAGCGAATGTAAAAACCGTTACACTTGAACTGAATTACAAAACAGAACAGAGTCACACGTTTAGAAAACACACTATGGCTGCTTAACGGGAAAGGTGAGGTGGGGTGATGCATAAAACAAGGGTTTCAAATTAGCTCAGATACCGTTCCATAAACCCAATATGTAATAGACAAGACCTACTCCATGCTCAGTGAACTGGACTCAACACCCCCTATTCACTGCACAAGAATATATCTGATTAGTAAGAATTTTAAAACCTATGTATTGATATCTCTTTGTAAGTGAGTCAAGCGGGTGTAAAGCGGCATAAACACAGCAGTGAAAAGCAGATAAACCCCATTAGAAAAATACATTATTTTAAAAACCCATGAAACAAAGACAGTGAAAGAGAGAGAAATTCTTACACAATTCATTCAGGGGCTGTGATGCAACCTGGATTGACCATATCTAGACCCACAGCTGGATGAGACATAAGGGTGGACACTCTTGGGGCTGAGAGGTTTGGTGAGGTTGGGTGAGCAAACGCAGACCCTTTAAAGTAATACTGCATGGTACCAATCCCATGGGTCCCAAATCTCCAGGTTCAATGGCATCTTCCTTCATTGAAAACTTGCATGAGAAACCCAGAAGATGGAATACCATGTGAATGGGAAAGTTTGTAAAACGCACCTCATTTCTCATCTCCTTGTGCTCGGTTTCTCCATTCCAGCCGCTTTACTAGCAATCTCCCTACTTGGAGCATCAGCACCTTTAACCTCCTCTTCCGTACAGGTTGCAATTTGTCCTGAGGATGAACGGGAAGAAGGGGAACCAATGAGAGACTAGCTCTAGGTGTTGGGATAGGCACAGGTCACTTTATTTTCCCATCAGGAAGAAGATTTAACCACAGGCTCAGCCTGGCCCCCACAACCAGAATAGGGCCTGAAGCAATCCTGCGCTTTTGCCGCCAACTCCCAGAAAAGCGAGTTGAAAAATCGAGGTCAGGGGCACTGCAATTCACACACCCGCAGAGTTATAAATGATAACTCTCGTCCACAAATAAATTGAGGGAAGGCAACGAAGAGGATTTGAAAGCAAATCAGAATTGCAGCAAACCGATTTCAAGAGGTAGATTCGAATCGCCTTTAGAGCACATGAAAAGCGGCAAAACGTCGACAGTGATGCCATTGGCCAAAAAGGGCGTATGCGTTTTTTCCTGAATATATTCAGGAAAAAACGCATACGCCCTTTTTGGCCAACCAAGCAACCTGGAAAGGCAAATCAGCGCTACAAAGAAGTCTTCCTTCTCATCGGTCAAAAGGGCCATGCTGAAGAAAGTGTCAAAACCAGAAATGCAGGACAGGCCATGGAGAAATGGGAGCCTTGCTACGCTGATGGGCGGTATGTAAATTACCAACAGCCACTCTGGAGAAGTGTATGGTGTGTCCTGAAACATCTAAAAAACACAGCTTAGAGAGCATAGGGCACTTCCACGCATGGGTGTATAAATTGGGAAAACTAAAAATCAGCAAGACACAGGCACCCCAAAGGTTAGGGCTGCTCTGTTGACAAGAACCTCCACTTCATTACACCTTAAATATCCCAGGAAAGAGAAAAATGGATAAAGAAGTTGTGGTCCTTATGTACAATGGAATATCACTCAGCCATGAAATCAATGTCATAAGGCCAGTAGCAGCATGATGAGTGTATTTAGGTATGACAATTCTAAGTGAAATAAGTCACACAGAAAAAGACTCTTATAAGATATGACTTCTAGAGGGAATGTAAAAACCGTTACTCTTGAACTGAATTACAAAACAGAACAGAGTCACACATTTAGAAAACACACTATGGCTGCTTAACGGGAAAGGTGAGGTGGGGTGATGCATAAAACAAGGGTTTCAAATTAGTTCAGATACCGTTCCACAAACCCAATATGTAATAGACAAGACCTACTCCTTGCTCAGTGAACTGGACTCAACACCCCCTATTCACTGCACAAGAATATATCTGACTAGTAAGAATTTTAAAACCTATGTATTGATATCTCTCTGAAAGTGAGTCAAGCGGGTGCAAAGCGGCATAAACACAGCAGTGAAAAGCAGCTAAACCCCATTAGAAAAATAAATTACTTTTAAAAACCCATGAAACAAAGACAGTGAAGGAGAGACAAATTCTTACACAATTCATTCAGGGGCTGTGATGCAACCTGGATTGACTATATCTAGACCCACAGCTGGATGAGACATAAGGGTGGACACTCTTGGGGCTGAGAGGTTTGGTGAGGTTGGGTGAGCAAATGCAGACCCTATAAAGTAATACTGCGTGGTACCCATCCCATGGGTCCCAAATCTCCAGGTCCAAGGGCATCTTCCTACATTGAAAACTTGCATGAAAACCCAGAAGATGGAACACCATGTGAACGGGAAAGGTTTCTAAAACGCACCTCATTTCTCATCTCCTTGTGCTCGGGTTCGCCATTCCAGCCCCTTTACTAGCAATCTCCCTACATGGAGCATCAGCACCTTTAACCTCCTGTTCCGTACAGGTTGCAATTTTTCCTGAGGATGAACGGGAATAAGGGGAACCAATGAGAGACTAGCTCTAGGTGTTGGGACAGGCACAGGTCACTCTATTTTCCCATCAGGAAGAAGAATTAACCACAGGTTCAGCCTGGCCCCCGCAACCAGAATAGGGCCTGAAGCAATCCTGCGCTTTTGCCGCCAGCTCCCAAAAAAGCGAGTTGAAAAATCGAGCTCAGGGGCACTGCAATTCACAAACCTGCAGAGTTATAAATGATAACTCTCGTCCACAAATAAATTGAGGGAAGGAAACGAAGAGGATTTGAAAGCAATGCAAAATTACAGCAAACCGATTTCAGGAGGTAGATTCGAATCGCCTTTAAAGCACATGAAAAGCGGCAAAACGTCAACAGTGATGCCCTTGGCCCAAAAGGGCGTATGCGTTTTTTCCTGAATATATTCAGGAAAAAACGCATACGCCCTTTTTGGCCAACCAAGCAACCTGGAAAGGCAAATCAGCGCTACAAAGAAGTCTTGCTTCCCATCGGTCAAAAGGGCCATGCTGAAAAAAGTGTCAAAACCAGAAATGCAGGACAGGCCATGGAGAAATGGGAGCCTTGCTATGCTGATGGGCGGGATGTAAATTGCCAACAGCCACTCTGTAGAAGTGTACGGTGTGTCCCGAAACATCTAAAAAACACAGCTTAGAGAGCAGAGGGCACTTCCAGTCATGGGTGTATAAATTGGGAAAACTAAAAATCAGCAAGACAGAGGCACCCCAAAGTTTAGGGCTGCTCTCTTGATAAGAACCTCCACTTCATTACACCTTAAATATCCCAGGAAAGAGAAAAATGGATAAAGAAGTTGTGGTCCTTATGTACAATGGAATATCACTCAGCCTTGAAATCAATGTCTTAAGGCGAGTAGCAGCATGATGAGTGGATTTAGGTACAACGATTCTAAGTGAAATAAGTCACACAGAAAAAGACACTTATAAGATATGACTTCTAGAGGGAATGTAAAAACCGTTACACTTGAACTGAATTACAAAACAGAACAGAGTCACACGTTTAGAAAACACACTATGGCTGCTTAACGGGAAAGGTGAGGTGGGGTGATGCATAAAACAAGGGTTTCAAATTAGCTCAGATACCGTTCCATAAACCCAATATGTAATAGACAAGACCTACTCCATGCTCAGTGAACTGGACTCAACACCCCCTATTCACTGCACAAGAATATATCTGATTAGTAAGAATTTTAAAACCTATGTATTGATATCTTTTTGTAAGTGAGTCAAGCGGGTGTAAAGCGGCATAAACACAGCAGTGAAAAGCAGATAAACCCCATTAGAAAAATACATTATTTTAAAAACCCATGAAACAAAGACAGTGAAAGAGAGAGAAATTCTTACACAATTCATTCAGGGGCTGTGATGCAACCTGGATTGACCATATCTAGACCCACAGCTGGATGAGACATAAGGGTGGACACTCTTGGGGCTGAGAGGTTTGGTGAGGTTGGGTGAGCAAACGCAGACCCTTTAAAGTAATACTGCATGGTACCAATCCCATGGGTCCCAAATCTCCAGGTTCAATGGCATCTTCCTTCATTGAAAACTTGCATGAGAAACCCAGAAGATGGAATACCATGTGAATGGGAAAGTTTGTAAAACGCACCTCATTTCTCATCTCCTTGTGCTCGGGTTCTCCATTCCAGCCGCTTTACTAGCAATCTCCCTACTTGGAGCATCAGCACCTTTAACCTCCTCTTCCGTACAGGTTGCAATTTGTCCTGAGGATGAACGGGAAGAAGGGGAACCAATGAGAGACTATCTCTAGGTGTTGGGATAGGCACAGGTCACTTTATTTTCCCATCAGGAAGAAGATTTAACCACAGGCTCAGCCTGCCCCCACAACCAGAATAGGGCCTGAAGCAATCCTGCGCTTTTGCCGCCAACTCCCAGAAAAGCGAGTTGAAAAATCGAGCTCAGGGGCACTGCAATTCACAAACCTGCAGAGTTATAAATGATAACTCTCGTCCACAAATAAATTGAGGGAAGGCAACGAAGAGGATTTGAAAGCAAGGCAGTATTGCAGCAAACCGATTTCAGGAGGTAGATTCGAATCGCCTTTAAAGCACATGAAAAGCGGCAAAACGTCGACAGTGATGCCATTGGCCAAAAAGGGCGTATGCGTTTTTTCCTGAATATATTCAGGAAAAAACGCATACGCCCTTTTTGGCCAACCAAGCAACCTGGAAAGGCAAATCAGCGCTACAAAGAAGTCTTCCTTCTCATCGGTCAAAAGGTCCATGCTGAAGAAAGTGTCAAAACCAGAAATGCAGGACAGGCCATGGAGAAATGGGAGCCTTGCTACGCTGATGGGCGGTATGTAAATTACCAACAGCCACTCTGGAGAAGTGTATGGTGTGTCCTGAAACATCTAAAAAACACAGCTTAGAGAGCATAGGGCACTTCCACGCATGGGTGTATAAATTGGAAAAACTAAAAATCAGAAAGACACAGGCACCCCAAAGTTTAGGGCTGCTCTGTTGACAAGAACCTCCACTTCATTACACCTTAAATATCCCAGGAAAGAGAAAAATGGATAAAGAAGTTGTGGTCCTTATGTACAATGGAATATCACTCAGCCATGAAATCAATGTCATAAGGCCAGTAGCAGCATGATGAGTGGATTTAGGTATGACAATTCTAAGTGAAATAAGTCACACAGAAAAAGACTCTTATAAGATATGACTTCTAGAGGGAATGTAAAAACCGTTACTCTTGAACTGAATTACAAAACAGAACAGAGTCACACATTTAGAAAACACACTATGGCTGCTTAACGGGAAAGGTGAGGTGGGGTGATGCATAAAACAAGGGTTTCAAATTAGTTCAGATACCTTTCCATAAACCCAATATGTAATAGACAAGACCTACTCCTTGCTCAGTGAACTGGACTCAACACCCCCTATTCACTGCACAATAATATATCTGACTAGTAAGAATTTTAAAACCTATGTATTGATATCTCTCTGAAAGTGAGTCAAGCGGGTGCAAAGCGGCATAAACACAGCAGTGAAAAGCAGCTAAACCCCATTAGAAAAATAAATTACTTTTAAAAACCCATGAAACAAAGACAGTGAAGGAGAGACAAATTCTTACACAATTCATTCAGGGGCTGTGATGCAACCTGGATTGACTATATCTAGACCCACAGCTGGATGAGACATAAGGGTGGACACTCTTGGGGCTGAGAGGTTTGGTGAGGTTGGGTGAGCAAATGCAGACCCTATAAAGTAATACTGCGTGGTACCCATCCCATGGGTCCCAAATCTCCAGGTCCAAGGGCATCTTCCTACATTGAAAACTTGCATGAAAACCCAGAAGATGGAACACCATGTGAACGGGAAAGGTTTCTAAAACGCACCTCATTTCTCATCTCCTTGTGCTCGGGTTCGCCATTCCAGCCCCTTTACTAGCAATCTCCCTACATGGAGCATCAGCACCTTTAACCTCCTGTTCTGTACAGGTTGCAATTTTTCCTGAGGATGAACGGGAAGAAGGGGAACCAATGAGAGACTAGCTCTAGGTGTTGGGACAGGCACAGGTCACTCTATTTTCCCATCAGGAAGAAGAATTAACCACAGGTTCAGCCTGGCCCCCGCAACCAGAATAGGGCCTGAAGCAATCCTGCGCTTTTGCCGCCAGCTCCCAAAAAAGCGAGTTGAAAAATCGAGCTCAGGGGCACTGCAATTCACAAACCTGCAGAGTTATAAATGATAACTCTCGTCCACAAATAAATTGAGGGAAGGAAACGAAGAGGATTTGAAAGCAATGCAAAATTACAGCAAACCGATTTCAGGAGGTAGATTCGAATCGCCTTTAAAGCACATGAAAAGCGGCAAAACGTCAACAGTGATGCCCTTGGCCCAAAAGGGCGTATGCGTTTTTTCCTGAATATATTCAGGAAAAAACGCATACGCCCTTTTTGGCCAACCAAGCAACCTGGAAAGGCAAATCAGCGCTACAAAGAAGTCTTGCTTCCCATCGGTCAAAAGGGCCATGCTGAAAAAAGTGTCAAAACCAGAAATGCAGGACAGGCCATGGAGAAATGGGAGCCTTGCTATGCTGATGGGCGGGATGTAAATTGCCAACAGCCACTCTGTAGAAGTGTACGGTGTGTCCCGAAACATCTAAAAAACACAGCTTAGAGAGCATAGGGCACTTCCAGTCATGGGTGTATAAATTGGGAAAACTAAAAATCAGCAAGACAGAGGCACCCCAAAGTTTAGGGCTGCTCTCTTGATAAGAACCTCCACTTCATTACACCTTAAATATCCCAGGAAAGAGAAAAATGGATAAAGAAGTTGTGGTGCTTATGTACAATGGAATATCACTCAGCCTTGAAATCAATGTCTTAAGGCCAGTAGCAGCATGATGAGTGGATTTAGGTACAACGATTCTAAGTGAAATAAGTCACACAGAAAAAGACACTTATAAGATATGACTTCTAGAGGGAATGTAAAAACCGTTACACTTGAACTGAATTACAAAACAGAACAGAGTCACACGTTTAGAAAACACACTATGGCTGCTTAACGGGAAAGGTGAGGTGGGGTGATGCATAAAACAAGGGTTTCAAATTAGCTCAGATACCGTTCCATAAACCCAATATGTAATAGACAAGACCTACTCCATGCTCAGTGCACTGGACTCAACACCCCCTATTCACTGCACAAGAATATATCTGATTAGTAAGAATTTTAAAACCTATGTATTGATATCTCTTTGTAAGTGAGTCAAGCGGGTGTAAAGCTGCATAAACACAGCAGTGAAAAGCAGATAAACCCCATTAGAAAAATACATTATTTTAAAAACCCATGAAACAAAGACAGTGAAAGAGAGAGAAATTCTTACACAATTCATTCAGGGGCTGTGATGCAACCTGGATTGACCATATCTAGACCCACAGCTGGATGAGACATAAGGGTGGACACTCTTGGGGCTGAGAGGTTTGGTGAGGTTGGGTGAGCAAACGCAGACCATTTAAAGTAATACTGCATGGTACCAATCCCATGGGTCCCAAATCTCCAGGTTCAATGGCATCTTCCTTCATTGAAAACTTGCATGAGAAACCCAGAAGATGGAATACCATGTGAATGGGAAAGTTTGTAAAACGCACCTCATTTCTCATCTCCTTGTGCTCGGGTTCTCCATTCCAGCCGCTTTACTAGCAATCTCCCTACTTGGAGCATCAGCACCTTTAACCTCCTCTTCCGTACAGGTTGCAATTTGTCCTGAGGATGAACGGGAAGAAGGGGAACCAATGAGAGACTATCTCTAGGTGTTGGGATAGGCACAGGTCACTTTATTTTCCCATCAGGAAGAAGATTTAACCACAGGCTCAGCCTGCCCCCACAACCAGAATAGGGCCTGAAGCAATCCTGCGCTTTTGCCGCCAACTCCCAGAAAAGCGAGTTGAAAAATCGAGCTCAGGGGCACTGCAATTCACAAACCTGCAGAGTTATAAATGATAACTCTCGTCCACAAATAAATTGAGGGAAGGCAACGAAGAGGATTTGAAAGCAAGGCAGTATTGCAGCAAACCGATTTCAGGAGGTAGATTCGAATCGCCTTTAAAGCACATGAAAAGCGGCAAAACGTCGACAGTGATGCCATTGGCCAAAAAGGGCGTATGCGTTTTTTCCTGAATATATTCAGGAAAAAACGCATACGCCCTTTTTGGCCAACCAAGCAACCTGGAAAGGAAAATCAGCGCTACAAAGAAGTCTTCCTTCTCATCGGTCAAAAGGTCCATGCTGAAGAAAGTGTCAAAACCAGAAATGCAGGACAGGCCATGGAGAAATGGGAGCCTTGCTACGCTGATGGGCGGTATGTAAATTACCAACAGCCACTCTGGAGAAGTGTATGGTGTGTCCTGAAACATCTAAAAAACACAGCTTAGAGAGCATAGGGCACTTCCACGCATGGGTGTATAAATTGGGAAAACTAAAAATCAGAAAGACACAGGCACCCCAAAGTTTAGGGCTGCTCTGTTGACAAGAACCTCCACTTCATTACACCTTAAATATCCCAGGAAAGAGAAAAATGGATAAAGAAGTTGTGCTCCTTATGTACAATGGAATATCACTCAGCCATGAAATCAATGTCATAAGGCCAGTAGCAGCAAGATGAGTGGATTTAGGTACGACAATTCTAAGTGAAATAAGTCACACAGAAAAAGACACTTATAAGATATGACTTCTAGAGGGAATGTAAAAACCGTTACTCTTGAACTGAATTACAAAACAGAACAGAGTCACACATTTAGAAAACACACTATGGCTGCTTAACGGGAAAGGTGAGGTGGGGTGATGCATAAAACAAGGGTTTCAAATTAGTTCAGATACCGTTCCACAAACCCAATATGTAATAGACAAGACCTACTCCTTGCTCAGTGAACTGGACTCAACACCCCCTATTCACTGCACAAGAATATATCTGACTAGTAAGAATTTTAAAACCTATGTATTGATATCTCTCTGAAAGTGAGTCAAGCGGGTGCAAAGCGGCATAAACACAGCAGTGAAAAGCAGCTAAACCCCATTAGAAAAATAAATTACTTTTAAAAACCCATGAAGCAAAGACAGTGAAGGAGAGACAAATTCTTACACAATTCATTCAGGGGCTGTGATGCAACCTGGATTGACTATATCTAGACCCACAGCTGGATGAGACATAAGGGTGGACACTCTTGGGGCTGAGAGGTTTGGTGAGGTTGGGTGAGCAAATGCAGACCCTTTAAAGTAATACTGCGTGGTACCCATCCCATGGGTCCCAAATCTCCAGGTCCAAGGGCATCTTCCTACATTGAAAACTTGCATGAAAACCCAGAAGATGGAACACCATGTGAATGGGAAAGGTTTCTAAAACGCACCTCATTTCTCATCTCCTTGTGCTCGGGTTCGCCATTCCAGCCCCTTTACTAGCAATCTCCCTACATGGAGCATCAGCACCTTTAACCTCCTGTTCCGTACAGGTTGCAATTTTTCCTGAGGATGAACGGGAAGAAGGGGAACCAATGAGAGACTAGCTCTAGGTGTTGGGACAGGCACAGGTCACTCTATTTTCCCATCAGGAAGAAGAATTAACCACAGGTTCAGCCTGGCCCCCGCAACCAGAATAGGGCCTGAAGCAATCCTGCGCTTTTGCGGCCAGCTCCCAAAAAAGCGAGTTGAAAAATCGAGCTCAGGGGCACTGCAATTCACAAACCTGCAGAGTTATAAATGATAACTCTCGTCCACAAATAAATTGAGGGAAGGAAACGAAGAGGATTTGAAAGCAAATCAGAATTGCAGCAAACCGATTTCAGGAGGTAGATTCGAATCGCCTTTAGAGCACATGAAAAGCGGCAAAACGTCGACAGTGATGCCATTGGCCAAAAAGGGCGTATGCGTTTTTTCCTGAATATATTCAGGAAAAAACGCATACGCCCTTTTTGGCCAACCAAGCAACCTGGAAAGGCAAATCAGCGCTACAAAGAAGTCTTCCTTCTCATCGGTCAAAAGGGCCATGCTGAAGAAAGTGTCAAAACCAGAAATGCAGGACAGGCCATGGAGAAATGGGAGCCTTGCTACGCTGATGGGCGGTATGTAAATTACCAACAGCCACTCTGGAGAAGTGTATGGTGTGTCCTGAAACATCTAAAAAACACAGCTTAGAGAGCATAGGGCACTTCCACGCATGGGTGTATAAATTGGGAAAACTAAAAATCAGCAAGACACAGGCACCCCAAAGGTTAGGGCTGCTCTGTTGACAAGAACCTCCACTTCATTACACCTTAAATATCCCAGGAAAGAGAAAAATGGATAAAGAAGTTGTGGTCCTTATGTACAATGGAATATCACTCAGCCTTGAAATCAATGTCTTAAGGCCAGTAGCAGCATGATGAGTGGATTTAGGTACAACGATTCTAAGTGAAATAAGTCACACAGAAAAAGACACTTATAAGATATGACTTCTAGAGCGAATGTAAAAACCGTTACACTTGAACTGAATTACAAAACAGAACAGAGTCACACGTTTAGAAAACACACTATGGCTGCTTAACGGGAAAGGTGAGGTGGGGTGATGCATAAAACAAGGGTTTCAAATTAGCTCAGATACCGTTCCATAAACCCAATATGTAATAGACAAGACCTACTCCATGCTCAGTGAACTGGACTCAACACCCCCTATTCACTGCACAAGAATATATCTGATTAGTAAGAATTTTAAAACCTATGTATTGATATCTCTTTGTAAGTGAGTCAAGCGGGTGTAAAGCGGCATAAACACAGCAGTGAAAAGCAGATAAACCCCATTAGAAAAATACATTATTTTAAAAACCCATGAAACAAAGACAGTGAAAGAGAGAGAAATTCTTACACAATTCATTCAGGGGCTGTGATGCAACCTGGATTGACCATATCTAGACCCACAGCTGGATGAGACATAAGGGTGGACACTCTTGGGGCTGAGAGGTTTGGTGAGGTTGGGTGAGCAAACGCAGACCCTTTAAAGTAATACTGCATGGTACCAATCCCATGGGTCCCAAATCTCCAGGTTCAATGGCATCTTCCTTCATTGAAAACTTGCATGAGAAACCCAGAAGATGGAATACCATGTGAATGGGAAAGTTTGTAAAACGCACCTCATTTCTCATCTCCTTGTGCTCGGTTTCTCCATTCCAGCCGCTTTACTAGCAATCTCCCTACTTGGAGCATCAGCACCTTTAACCTCCTCTTCCGTACAGGTTGCAATTTGTCCTGAGGATGAACGGGAAGAAGGGGAACCAATGAGAGACTAGCTCTAGGTGTTGGGATAGGCACAGGTCACTTTATTTTCCCATCAGGAAGAAGATTTAACCACAGGCTCAGCCTGGCCCCCACAACCAGAATAGGGCCTGAAGCAATCCTGCGCTTTTGCCGCCAACTCCCAGAAAAGCGAGTTGAAAAATCGAGGTCAGGGGCACTGCAATTCACACACCCGCAGAGTTATAAATGATAACTCTCGTCCACAAATAAATTGAGGGAAGGCAACGAAGAGGATTTGAAAGCAAATCAGAATTGCAGCAAACCGATTTCAAGAGGTAGATTCGAATCGCCTTTAGAGCACATGAAAAGCGGCAAAACGTCGACAGTGATGCCATTGGCCAAAAAGGGCGTATGCGTTTTTTCCTGAATATATTCAGGAAAAAACGCATACGCCCTTTTTGGCCAACCAAGCAACCTGGAAAGGCAAATCAGCGCTACAAAGAAGTCTTCCTTCTCATCGGTCAAAAGGGCCATGCTGAAGAAAGTGTCAAAACCAGAAATGCAGGACAGGCCATGGAGAAATGGGAGCCTTGCTACGCTGATGGGCGGTATGTAAATTACCAACAGCCACTCTGGAGAAGTGTATGGTGTGTCCTGAAACATCTAAAAAACACAGCTTAGAGAGCATAGGGCACTTCCACGCATGGGTGTATAAATTGGGAAAACTAAAAATCAGCAAGACACAGGCACCCCAAAGGTTAGGGCTGCTCTGTTGACAAGAACCTCCACTTCATTACACCTTAAATATCCCAGGAAAGAGAAAAATGGATAAAGAAGTTGTGGTCCTTATGTACAATGGAATATCACTCAGCCATGAAATCAATGTCATAAGGCCAGTAGCAGCATGATGAGTGGATTTAGGTATGACAATTCTAAGTGAAATAAGTCACACAGAAAAAGACTCTTATAAGATATGACTTCTAGAGGGAATGTAAAAACCGTTACTCTTGAACTGAATTACAAAACAGAACAGAGTCACACATTTAGAAAACACACTATGGCTGCTTAACGGGAAAGGTGAGGTGGGGTGATGCATAAAACAAGGGTTTCAAATTAGTTCAGATACCGTTCCACAAACCCAATATGTAATAGACAAGACCTACTCCTTGCTCAGTGAACTGGACTCAACACCCCCTATTCACTGCACAAGAATATATCTGACTAGTAAGAATTTTAAAACCTATGTATTGATATCTCTCTGAAAGTGAGTCAAGCGGGTGCAAAGCGGCATAAACACAGCAGTGAAAAGCAGCTAAACCCCATTAGAAAAATAAATTACTTTTAAAAACCCATGAAACCAAGACAGTGAAGGAGAGACAAATTCTTACACAATTCATTCAGGGGCTGTGATGCAACCTGGATTGACTATATCTAGACCCACAGCTGGATGAGACATAAGGGTGGACACTCTTGGGGCTGAGAGGTTTGGTGAGGTTGGGTGAGCAAATGCAGACCCTATAAAGTAATACTGCGTGGTACCCATCCCATGGGTCCCAAATCTCCAGGTCCAAGGGCATCTTCCTACATTGAAAACTTGCATGAAAACCCAGAAGATGGAACACCATGTGAACGGGAAAGGTTTCTAAAACGCACCTCATTTCTCATCTCCTTGTGCTCGGGTTCGCCATTCCAGCCCCTTTACTAGCAATCTCCCTACATGGAGCATCAGCACCTTTAACCTCCTGTTCCGTACAGGTTGCAATTTTTCCTGAGGATGAACGGGAATAAGGGGAACCAATGAGAGACTAGCTCTAGGTGTTGGGACAGGCACAGGTCACTCTATTTTCCCATCAGGAAGAAGAATTAACCACAGGTTCAGCCTGGCCCCCGCAACCAGAATAGGGCCTGAAGCAATCCTGCGCTTTTGCCGCCAGCTCCCAAAAAAGCGAGTTGAAAAATCGAGCTCAGGGGCACTGCAATTCACAAACCTGCAGAGTTATAAATGATAACTCTCGTCCACAAATAAATTGAGGGAAGGAAACGAAGAGGATTTGAAAGCAATGCAAAATTACAGCAAACCGATTTCAGGAGGTAGATTCGAATCGCCTTTAAAGCACATGAAAAGCGGCAAAACGTCAACAGTGATGCCCTTGGCCCAAAAGGGCGTATGCGTTTTTTCCTGAATATATTCAGGAAAAAACGCATACGCCCTTTTTGGCCAACCAAGCAACCTGGAAAGGCAAATCAGCGCTACAAAGAAGTCTTGCTTCCCATCGGTCAAAAGGGCCATGCTGAAAAAAGTGTCAAAACCAGAAATGCAGGACAGGCCATGGAGAAATGGGAGCCTTGCTATGCTGATGGGCGGGATGTAAATTGCCAACAGCCACTCTGTAGAAGTGTACGGTGTGTCCTGAAACATCTAAACAACACAGCTTAGAGAGCATAGGGCACTTCCAGTCATGGGTGTATAAATTGGGAAAACTAAAAATCAGCAAGACAGAGGCACCCCAAAGTTTAGGGCTGCTCTCTTGACAAGAACCTCCACTTCATTACACCTTAAATATCCCAGGAAAGAGAAAAATGGATAAAGAAGTTGTGGTCCTTATGTACAATGGAATATCACTCAGCCTTGAAATCAATGTCTTAAGGCCAGTAGCAGCATGAAGAGTGGATTTAGTTACAACGATTCTAAGTGAAATAAGTCATACAGAAAAAGACACTTATAAGATATGACTTCTAGAGGGAATGTAAAAACCGTTACACTTGAACTGAATTACAAAACAGAACAGAGTCACACGTTTAGAAAACACACTATGGCTGCTTAACGGGAAAGGTGAGGTGGGGTGATGCATAAAACAAGGGTTTCAAATTAGCTCAGATACCATTCCATAAACCCAATATGTAATAGAAAAGACCTACTCCTTGCTCAGTGAACTGGACTCAACACCCCCTATTCACTGCACAAGAATATATCTGACTAGTAAGAATTTTAAACCTATGTATTGATATCTCTCTGTAAGTGAGTCAAGCGGGTGCAAAGCGGCATAAACACAGCAGTGAAAAGCAGCTAAACCCCATTAGAAAAATAAATTACTTTTAAAAACCCATGAAACAAAGACAGTGAAAGAGAGACAAATTCTTACACAATTCATTCAGGGGCTGTGATGCAACCTGGATTGACTATATCTAGACCCACAGCTGGATGAGACATAAGGGTGGACACTCTTGGGGCTGAGAGGTTTGGTGAGGTTGGGTGAGCAAATGCAGACCCTTTAAATTAATACTGCGTGGTACCCATCCCATGGGTTCCAAATCTCCAGGTCCAAGGGCATCTTCCTACATTGAAAACTTGCATGAAATCCCAGAAGATGGAACACCATGTGAATGGGAAAGGTTTCTAAAATGCACCTCATTTCTCATCTCCTTGTGCTCGGGTTCGCCATTCCAGCCCCTTTACTAGCAATCTCCCTACATGGAGCATCAGCACCTTTAACCTCCTGTTCCGTACAGGTTGCAATTTTTCCTGAGGATGAACGGGAATAAGGGGAACCAATGAGAGACTAGCTCTAGGTGTTGGGACAGGCACAGGTCACTCTATTTTCCCATCAGGAAGAAGAATTAACCACAGGTTCAGCCTGGCCCCCGCAACCAGAATAGGGCCTGAAGCAATCCTGCGCTTTTGCGGCCAACTCCCAAAAAAGCGAGTTGAAAAATCGAGCTCAGGGGCACTGCAATTCACAAACCTGCAGAGTTATAAATGATAACTCTCGTCCACAAATAAATTGAGGGAAGGAAACGAAGAGGATTTGAAAGCAAGGCAGAATTGCAGCAAACCGATTTCAGGAGGTAGATTCGAATAGCCTTTAAAGCACATGAAAAGCGGCAAAACGTCAACAGTGATGCCCTTGGCCAAAAAGGGCGTATGCGTTTTTTCCTGAATATATTCAGGAAAAAACGCATACGCCCTTTTTGGCCAACCAAGCAACCTGGAAAGGCAAATCAGCGCTACAAAGAAGTCTCGCTTCCCATCGGTCAAAAGGGCCATGCTGAAAAAAGTGTCAAAACCAGAAATGCAGGACAGGCCATGGAGAAATGGGAGCCTTGCTATGCTGATGGGCGGGATGTAAATTGCCAACAGCCACTCTGTAGAAGTGTACGGTGTGTCCTGAAACATCTAAAAAACACAGCTTAGAGAGCATAGGGCACTTCCAGTCATGGGTGTATAAATTGGGAAAACTAAAAATCAGCAAGACAGAGGCACCCCAAAGTTTAGGGCTGCTCTCTTGACAAGAACCTCCACTTCATTACACCTTAAATATCCCAGGAAAGAGAAAAATGGATAAAGAAGTTGTGGTCCTTATGTACAATGGAATATCACTCAGCCTTGAAATCAATGTCTTAAGGCCAGTAGCACTATGATGAGTGGATTTAGGTACCACGATTCTAAGTGAATTAAGTCACACAGAAAAAGACACTTATAAGATATGACTTCTAGAGGGAATGTAAAAACCGTTACACTTGAACTGAATTACAAAACAGAACAGAGTCACACGTTTAGAAAACACACTATGGCTGCTTAACGGGAAAGGTGAGGTGGGGTGATGCATAAAACAAGGGTTTCAAATTAGCTCAGATACCGTTCCATAAACCCAATATGTAATAGACAAGACCTACTCCATGCTCAGTGAACTGGACTCAGCACCCCCTATTCACTGCACAAGAATACATCTGATGAGTAAGAATTTTAAAACCTATGTATTGATATCTCTTTGTAAGTGAGTCAAGCGGGTGTAAAGCGGCATAAACACAGCAGTGAAAAGCAGATAAACCCCATTAGAAAAATACATTATTTTAAAAACCCATGAAACAAAGACAGTGAAAGAGAGAGAAATTCTTACACAATTCATTCAGGGGCTGTGATGCAACCTGGATTGACCATATCTAGACCCACAGCTGGATGAGACATAAGGGTGGACACTCTTGGGGCTGAGAGGTTTGGTGAGGTTGGGTGAGCAAACGCAGACCCTTCAAAGCAATACTGCATGGTACCAATCCCATGGGTCCCAAATCTCCAGGTCCAAGGGCATCTTCCTACATTGAAAACTTGCATGAAATCCCAGAAGATGGAACACCATGTGAATGGGAAAGGTTTCTAAAATGCACCTCATTTCTCATCTCCTTGTGCTCGGGTTCGCCATTCCAGCCCCTTTACTAGCAATCTCACTACATGGAGCATCAGCGCCTTTAACCTCCTGTTCCGTACAGGTTGCAATTTTTCCTGAGGATGAACGGGAAGAAGGGGAACCAATGAGAGACTAGCTCTAGGTGTTGGGACAGGCACAGGTCACTCTATTTTCCCATCAGGAAGAAGAATTAACCACAGGTTCAGCCTGGCCCCCGCAACCAGAATAGGGCCTGAAGCAATCCTGCGCTTTTGCTGCCAACTCCCAGAAAAGCGAGTTGAAAAATCGAGCTCAGGGGCACTGCAATTCACAAACCTGCAGAGTTATAAATGATAACTCTCGTCCACAAATAAATTGAGGGAAGGCAACGAAGAGGATTTGAAAGCAAGGCAGAATTGCAGCAAACCGATTTCAGGAGGTAGATTCGAATCGCCT
This sequence comes from Balaenoptera physalus, assembly GCF_965194825.1. Taxonomy (NCBI): domain Eukaryota; kingdom Metazoa; phylum Chordata; class Mammalia; order Artiodactyla; family Balaenopteridae; genus Balaenoptera; species Balaenoptera physalus. The sequence goes on from NW_028126011.1 coordinate 241,899, forward strand.
TTAAAGCACATGAAAAGCGGCAAAACGTCGACAGTGATGCCATTGGCCAAAAAGGGCGTATGCGTTTTTTCCTGAATATATTCAGGAAAAAACGCATACGCCCTTTTTGGCCAACCAAGCAACCTGGAAAGGCAAATCAGCGCTACAAAGAAGTCTTCCTTCTCATCGGTCAAAAGGGCCATGCTGAAGAAAGTGTCAAAACCAGAAATGCAGGACAGGCCATGGAGAAATGGGAGCCTTGCTACGCTGATGGGCGGTATGTAAATTACCAACAGCCACTCTGGAGAAGTGTATGGTGTGTCCTGAAACATCTAAAAAACACAGCTTAGAGAGCATAGGGCACTTCCACGCATGGGTGTATAAATTGGGAAAACTAAAAATCAGCAAGACACAGGCACCCCAAAGTTTAGGGCTGCTCTGTGGACAAGAACCTCCACTTCATTACACCTTAAATATCCCAGGAAAGAGAAAAATGGATAAAGAAGTTGTGGTCCTTATGTACAATGGAATATCACTCAGCCATGAAATCAATGTCATAAGGCCAGTAGCAGCATGATGAGTGGATTTAGGTACGACGATTCTAAGTGAAATAAGTCACACAGAAAAAGACACTTATAAGATATGACTTCTAGAGGGAATGTAAAAACCGTTACTCTTGAACTGAATTACAAAACAGAACAGAGTCACACATTTAGAAAACACACTATGGCTGCTTAACGGGAAAGGTGAGGTGGGGTGATGCATAAAACAAGGGTTTCAAATTAGTTCAGATACCGTTCCATAAACCCAATATGTAATAGACAAGACCTACTCCTTGCTCAGTGAACTGGACTCAACACCCCCTATTCACTGCACAAGAATATATCTAACTAGTAAGAATTTTAAAACCTATGTATTGATATCTCTCTGAAAGTGAGTCAAGCGGGTGCAAAGCGGCATAAACACAGCAGTGAAAATCAGCTAAACCCCATTAGAAAAATAAATTACTTTTAAAAACCCATGAAACAAAGACAGTGAAAGAGAGACAAATTCTTACACAATTCATTCAGGGGCTGTGATGCAACCTGGATTGACTATATCTAGACCCACAGCTGGATGAGACATAAGGGTGGACACTCTTGGGGCTGAGAGGTTTGGTGAGGTTGGGTGAGCAAATGCAGACCCTTTAAAGTAATACTGCGTGGTACCCATCCCATGGGTCCCAAATCTCCAGGTCCAAGGGCATCTTCCTACATTGAAAACTTGCATGAAAACCCAGAAGATGGAACACCATGTGAACGGGAAAGGTTTCTAAAACGCACCTCATTTCTCATCTCCTTGTGCTCGGGTTCGCCATTCCAGCCCCTTTACTAGCAATCTCCCTACATGGAGCATCAGCACCTTTAACCTCCTGTTCCGTATAGGTTGCAATTTTTCCTGAGGATGAACGGGAAGAAGGGGAACCAATGAGAGACTAGCTCTAGGTGTTGGGACAGGCACAGGTCACTCTATTTTCCCATCAGGAAGAAGAATTAACCACAGGCTCAGCCTGGCCCCCGCAACCAGAATAGGGCCTGAAGCAATCCTGCGCTTTTGCGGCCAGCTCCCAAAAAAGCGAGTTGAAAAATCGAGCTCAGGGGCACTGCAATTAACAAACCTGCAGAGTTATAAATGATAACTCTCGTCCACAAATAAATTGAGGGAAGGCAACGAAGAGGATTTGAAAGCAAGTCAGAATTGCAGCAAACCGATTTCAGGAGGTAGATTTGAATCGCCTTTAAAGCACATGAAAAGCGGCAAAACGTCGACAGTGATGCCCTTGGCCAAAAAGGGCGTATGCGTTTTTTCCTGAATATATTCAGGAAAAAACGCATACGCCCTTTTCGGCCAACCAAGCAACTTGGAAAGGCAAATCAGCGCTACAAAGAAGTCTCGCTTCCCATCGGTCAAAAGGGCCATGCTGAAAAAAGTGTCAAAACCAGAAATGCAGGACAGGCCATGGAGAAATGGGAGCCTTGCTATGCTGATGGGCGGGATGTAAATTGCCAACAGCCACTCTGTAGAAGTGTACGGTGTGTCCTGAAACATCTAAACAACACAGCTTAGAGAGCATAGGGCACTTCCAGTCATGGGTGTATAAATTGGGAAAACTAAAAATCAGCAAGACAGAGGCACCCCAAAGTTTAGGGCTGCTCTCTTGACAAGAACCTCCACTTCATTACACCTTAAATATCCTAGGAAAGAGAAAAATGGATAAAGAAGTTGTGGTCCTTATGTACAATGGAATATCACTCAGCCTTGAAATCAATGTCTTAAGGCCAGTAGCAGCATGAAGAGTGGATTTAGTTACAACGATTCTAAGTGAAATAAGTCATACAGAAAAAGACACTTATAAGATATGACTTCTAGAGGGAATGTAAAAACCGTTACACTTGAACTGAATTACAAAACAGAACAGAGTCACACGTTTAGAAAACACACTATGGCTGCTTAACGGGAAAGGTGAGGTGGGGTGATGCATAAAACAAGGGTTTCAAATTAGCTCAGATACCATTCCATAAACCCAATATGTAATAGAAAAGACCTACTCCTTGCTCAGTGAACTGGACTCAACACCCCCTATTCACTGCACAAGAATATATCTGACTAGTAAGAATTTTAAACCTATGTATTGATATCTCTCTGTAAGTGAGTCAAGCGGGTGCAAAGCGGCATCAACACAGCAGTGAAAAGCAGCTAAACCCCATTAGAAAAATAAATTACTTTTAAAAACCCATGAAACAAAGACAGTGAAAGAGAGACAAATTCTTACACAATTCATTCAGGGGCTGTGATGCAACCTGGATTGACTATATCTAGACCCACAGCTGGATGAGACATAAGGGTGGACACTCTTGGGGCTGAGAGGTTTGGTGAGGTTGGGTGAGCAAATGCAGACCCTTTAAAGTAATACTGCGTGGTACCCATCCCATGGGTCCCAAATCTCCAGGTCCAAGGGCATCTTCCTACATTGAAAACTTGCATGAAATCCCAGAAGATGGAACACCATGTGAATGGGAAAGGTTTCTAAAATGCACCTCATTTCTCATCTCCTTGTGCTCGGGTTCACCATTTCAGCCCCTTTACTAGCAATCTCCCTACATGGAGCATCAGCACCTTTAACCTCCTGTTCCGTACAGGTTGCAATTTTTCCTGAGGATGAACGGGAAGAAGGGGAACCAATGAGAGACTAGCTCTAGGTGTTGGGACAGGCACAGGTCACTCTATTTTCCCATCAGGAAGAAGAATTAACCACAGGTTCAGCCTGGCCCCCGCAACCAGAATAGGGCCTGAAGCAATCCTGCGCTTTTGCGGCCAACTCCCAAAAAAGCGAGTTGAAAAATCGAGCTCAGGGGCACTGCAATTCACAAACCTGCAGAGTTATAAATGATAACTCTCGTCCACAAATAAATTGAGGGAAGGAAACGAAGAGGATTTGAAAGCAAGGCAGAATTGCAGCAAACCGATTTCAGGAGGTAGATTCGAATCGCCTTTAAAGCACATGAAAAGCGGCAAAACGTCAACAGTGATGCCCTTGGCCAAAAAGGGCGTATGCGTTTTTTCCTGAATATATTCAGGAAAAAACGCATACGCCCTTTTTGGCCAACCAAGCAACCTGGAAAGGCAAATCAGCGCTACAAAGAAGTCTCGCTTCCCATCGGTCAAAAGGGCCATGCTGAAAAAAGTGTCAAAACCAGAAATGCAGGACAGGCCATGGAGAAATGGGAGCCTTGCTATGCTGATGGGCGGGATGTAATTTGCCAACAGCCACTCTGTAGAAGTGTACGGTGTGTCCTGAAACATCTAAAAAACACAGCTTAGAGAGCATAGGGCACTTCCAGTCATGGGTGTATAAATTGGGAAAACTAAAAATCAGCAAGACAGAGGCACCCCAAAGTTTAGGGCTGCTCTCTTGACAAGAACCTCCACTTCATTACACCTTAAATATCCCAGGAAAGAGAAAAATGGATAAAGAAGTTGTGGTCCTTATGTACAATGGAATATCACTCAGCCTTGAAATCAATGTCTTAAGGCCAGTAGCAGCATGATGAGTGGATTTAGGTACAAGGATTCTAAGTGAATTAAGTCACACAGAAAAAGACACTTATAAGATATGACTTCTAGAGGGAATGTAAAAACCGTTACACTTGAACTGAATTACAAAACAGAACAGAGTCACACGTTTAGAAAACACACTATGGCTGCTTAACGGGAAAGGTGAGGTGGGGTGATGCATAAAACAAGGGTTTCAAATTAGCTCAGATACCGTTCCATAAACCCAATATGTAATAGACAAGACCTACTCCATGCTCAGTGAACTGGACTCAACACCCCCTATTCACTGCACAAGAATATATCTGATTAGTAAGAATTTTAAAACCTATGTATTGATATCTCTTTGTAAGTGAGTCAAGCGGGTGTAAAGCGGCATAAACACAGCAGTGAAAAGCAGATAAACCCCATTAGAAAAATACATTATTTTAAAAACCCATGAAACAAAGACAGTGAAAGAGAGAGAAATTCTTACACAATTCATTCAGGGGCTGTGATGCAACCTGGATTGACCATATCCAGACCCACAGCTGGATGAGACATAAGGGTGGACACTCTTGGGGCTGAGAGGTTTGGTGAGGTTGGGTGAGCAAACGCAGACCCTTTAAAGTAATACTGCATGGTACCAATCCCATGGGTCCCAAATCTCCAGGTTCAATGGCATCTTCCTTCATTGAAAACTTGCATGAGAAACCCAGAAGATGGAATACCATGTGAATGGGAAAGTTTGTAAAACGCACCTCATTTCTCATCTCCTTGTGCTCGGTTTCTCCATTCCAGCCGCTTTACTAGCAATCTCCCTACTTGGAGCATCAGCACCTTTAACCTCCTCTTCCGTACAGGTTGCAATTTGTCCTGAGGATGAACGGGAATAAGGGGAACCAAGGAGAGACTAGCTCTAGGTGTTGGGATAGGCACAGGTCACTTTATTTTCCCATCAGGAAGAAGATTTAACCACAGGCTCAGCCTGGCCCCCACAACCAGAATAGGGCCTGAAGCAATCCAGCGCTTTTGCTGCCAACTCCCAGAAAAGCGAGTTGAAAAATCGAGCTCAGGGGCACTGCAATTCACAAACCTGCAGAGTTATAAATGATAACTCTCGTCCACAAATAAATTGAGGGAAGGCAACGAAGAGGATTTGAAAGCAAGGCAGAATTGCAGCAAACCGATTTCAGGAGGTAGATTCGAATCGCCTTTAAAGCACATGAAAAGCGGCAAAACGTCGACAGTGATGCCATTGGCCAAAAAGGGCGTATGCGTTTTTTCCTGAATATATTAAGGAAAAAACGCATACGCCCTTTTTGGCCAACCAAGCAACCTGGAAAGGCAAATCAGCGCTACAAAGAAGTCTTCCTTCTCATCGGTCAAAAGGGCCATGCTGAAGAAAGTGTCAAAAACAGAAATGCAGGACAGGCCATGGAGAAATGGGAGCCTTGCTACGCTGATGGGCGGTATGTAAATTACCAACAGCCACTCTGGAGAAGTGTATGGTGTGTCCTGAAACATCTAAAAAACACAGCTTAGAGAGCATAGGGCACTTCCACGCATGGGTGTATAAATTGGGAAAACTAAAAATCAGCAAGACACAGGCACCCCAAAGTTTAAGGCTGCTCTGTGGACAAGAACCTCCACTTCATTACACCTTAAATATCCCAGGAAAGAGAAAAATGGATAAAGAAGTTGTGGTCCTTATGTACAATGGAATATCACTCAGCCATGAAATCAATGTCATAAGGCCAGTAGCAGCATGATGAGTGGATTTAGGTACGACGATTCTAAGTGAAATAAGTCACACAGAAAAAGACACTTATAAGATATGACTTCTAGAGGGAATGTAAAAACCGTTACTCTTGAACTGAATTACAAAACAGAACAGAGTCACACATTTAGCAAACACACTATGGCTGCTTAACGGGAAAGGTGAGGTGGGGTGATGCATAAAACAAGGGTTTCAAATTAGTTCAGATACCGTTCCATAAACCCAATATGTAATAGACAAGACCTACTCCTTGCTCAGTGAACTGGACTCAACACCCCCTATTCACTGCACAAGAATATATCTGACTAGTAAGAATTTTAAAACCTATGTATTGATATCTTTCTGAAAGTGAGTCAAGCGGGTGCAAAGCGGCATAAACACAGCAGTGAAAAGCAGCTAAACCCCATTAGAAAAATAAATTACTTTTAAAAACCCATGAAACAAAGACAGTGAAAGAGAGACAAATTCTTACACAATTCATTCAGGGGCTGTGATGCAACCTGGATTGACTATATCTAGACCCACAGCTGGATGAGACATAAGGGTGGACACTCTTGGGGCTGAGAGGTTTGGTGAGGTTGGGTGAGCAAATGCAGACCCTTTAAAGTAATACTGCGTGGTACCCATCCCATGGGTCCCAAATCTCCAGGTCCAAGGGCATCTTCCTACATTGAAAACTTGCATGAAAACCCAGAAGATGGAACACCATGTGAACGGGAAAGGTTTCTAAAACGCACCTCATTTCTCATCTCCTTGTGCTCGGGTTCGCCATTCCAGCCCCTTTACTAGCAATCTCCCTACATGGAGCATCAGCACCTTTAACCTCCTGTTCCGTACAGGTTGCAATTTTTCCTGAGGATGAACGGGAAGAAGGGGAACCAATGAGAGACTAGCTCTAGGTGTTGGGACAGGCACAGGTCACTCTATTTTCCCATCAGGAAGAAGAATTAACCACAGGTTCAGCCTGGCCCCCGCAACCAGAATAGGGCCTGAAGCAATCCTGCGCTTTTGCGGCTAACTCCCAAAAAAGCGAGTTGAAAAATCGAGCTCAGGGGCACTGCAATTCACAAACCTGCAGAGTTATAAATGATAACTCTCGTCCACAAATAAATTGAGGGAAGGAAACGAAGAGGATTTGAAAGCAAGGCAGAATTGCAGCAAACCGATTTCAGGAGGTAGATTCGAATCGCCTTTAAAGCACATGAAAAGCGGCAAAACGTCAACAGTGATGCCCTTGGCCAAAAAGGGCGTATGCGTTTTTTCCTGAATATATTCAGGAAAAAACGCATACGCCCTTTTTGGCCAACCAAGCAACCTGGAAAGGCAAATCAGCGCTACAAAGAAGTCTCACTTCCCATCGGTCAAAAGGGCCATGCTGAAAAAAGTGTCAAAACCAGAAATGCAGGACAGGCCATGGAGAAATGGGAGCCTTGCTATGCTGATGGGCGGGATGTAAATTGCCAACAGCCACTCTGTAGAAGTGTACGGTGTGTCCTGAAACATCTAAACAACACAGCTTAGAGAGCATAGGGCACTTCCAGTCATGGGTGTATAAATTGGGAAAACTAAAAATCAGCAAGACAGAGGCACCCCAAAGTTTAGGGCTGCTCTCTTGACAAGAACCTCCACTTCATTACACCTTAAATATCCCAGGAAAGAGAAAAATGGATAAAGAAGTTGTGGTCCTTATGTACAATGGAATATCACTCAGCCTTGAAATCAATGTCTTAAGGCCAGTAGCAGCATGAAGAGTGGATTTAGTTACAACGATTCTAAGTGAAATAAGTCATACAGAAAAAGACACTTATAAGATATGACTTCTAGAGGGAATGTAAAAACCGTTACACTTGAACTGAATTACAAAACAGAACAGAGTCACACGTTTAGAAAACACACTATGGCTGCTTAACGGGAAAGGTGAGGTGGGGTGATGCATAAAACAAGGGTTTCAAATTAGCTCAGATACCATTCCATAAACCCAATATGTAATAGAAAAGACCTACTCCTTGCTCAGTGAACTGGACTCAACACCCCCTATTCACTGCACAAGAATATATCTGACTAGTAAGAATTTTAAACCTATGTATTGATATCTCTCTGTAAGTGAGTCAAGCGGGTGCAAAGCGGCATCAACACAGCAGTGAAAAGCAGCTAAACCCCATTAGAAAAATAAATTACTTTTAAAAACCCATGAAACAAAGACAGTGAAAGAGAGACAAATTCTTACACAATTCATTCAGGGGCTGTGATGCAACCTGGATTGACTATATCTAGACCCACAGCTGGATGAGACATAAGGGTGGACACTCTTGGGGCTGAGAGGTTTGGTGAGGTTGGGTGAGCAAATGCAGACCCTTTAAAGTAATACTGCGTGGTACCCATCCCATGGGTCCCAAATCTCCAGGTCCAAGGGCATCTTCCTACATTGAAAACTTGCATGAAATCCCAGAAGATGGAACACCATGTGAATGGGAAAGGTTTCTAAAATGCACCTCATTTCTCATCTCCTTGTGCTCGGGTTCACCATTTCAGCCCCTTTACTAGCAATCTCCCTACATGGAGCATCAGCACCTTTAACCTCCTGTTCCGTACAGGTTGCAATTTTTCCTGAGGATGAACGGGAAGAAGGGGAACCAATGAGAGACTAGCTCTAGGTGTTGGGACAGGCACAGGTCACTCTATTTTCCCATCAGGAAGAAGAATTAACCACAGGTTCAGCCTGGCCCCCGCAACCAGAATAGGGCCTGAAGCAATCCTGCGCTTTTGCGGCCAACTCCCAAAAAAGCGAGTTGAAAAATCGAGCTCAGGGGCACTGCAATTCACAAACCTGCAGAGTTATAAATGATAACTCTCGTCCACAAATAAATTGAGGGAAGGAAACGAAGAGGATTTGAAAGCAAGGCAGAATTGCAGCAAACCGATTTCAGGAGGTAGATTCGAATCGCCTTTAAAGCACATGAAAAGCGGCAAAACGTCAAAAGTGATGCCCTTGGCCAAAAAGGGCGTATGCGTTTTTTCCTGAATATATTCAGGAAAAAACGCATACGCCCTTTTTGGCCAACCAAGCAACCTGGAAAGGCAAATCAGCGCTACAAAGAAGTCTCGCTTCCCATCGGTCAAAAGGGCCATGCTGAAAAAAGTGTCAAAACCAGAAATGCAGGACAGGCCATGGAGAAATGGGAGCCTTGCTATGCTGATGGGCGGGATGTAATTTGCCAACAGCCACTCTGTAGAAGTGTACGGTGTGTCCTGAAACATCTAAAAAACACAGCTTAGAGAGCATAGGGCACTTCCAGTCATGGGTGTATAAATTGGGAAAACTAAAAATCAGCAAGACAGAGGCACCCCAAAGTTTAGGGCTGCTCTCTTGACAAGAACCTCCACTTCATTACACCTTAAATATCCCAGGAAAGAGAAAAATGGATAAAGAAGTTGTGGTCCTTATGTACAATGGAATATCACTCAGCCTTGAAATCAATGTCTTAAGGCCAGTAGCAGCATGATGAGTGGATTTAGGTACAAGGATTCTAAGTGAATTAAGTCACACAGAAAAAGACACTTATAAGATATGACTTCTAGAGGGAATGTAAAAACCGTTACACTTGAACTGAATTACAAAACAGAACAGAGTCACACGTTTAGAAAACACACTATGGCTGCTTAACGGGAAAGGTGAGGTGGGGTGATGCATAAAACAAGGGTTTCAAATTAGCTCAGATACCGTTCCATAAACCCAATATGTAATAGACAAGACCTACTCCATGCTCAGTGAACTGGACTCAACACCCCCTATTCACTGCACAAGAATATATCTGATTAGTAAGAATTTTAAAACCTATGTATTGATATCTCTTTGTAAGTGAGTCAAGCGGGTGTAAAGCGGCATAAACACAGCAGTGAAAAGCCGATAAACCCCATTAGAAAAATACATTATTTTAAAAACCCATGAAACAAAGACAGTGAAAGAGAGAGAAATTCTTACACAATTCATTCAGGGGCTGTGATGCAACCTGGATTGACCATATCCAGACCCACAGCTGGATGAGACATAAGGGTGGACACTCTTGGGGCTGAGAGGTTTGGTGAGGTTGGGTGAGCAAACGCAGACCCTTTAAAGTAATACTGCATGGTACCAATCCCATGGGTCCCAAATCTCCAGGTTCAATGGCATCTTCCTTCATTGAAAACTTGCATGAGAAACCCAGAAGATGGAATACCATGTGAATGGGAAAGTTTGTAAAACGCACCTCATTTCTCATCTCCTTGTGCTCGGTTTCTCCATTCCAGCCGCTTTACTAGCAATCTCCCTACTTGGAGCATCAGCACCTTTAACCTCCTCTTCCGTACAGGTTGCAATTTGTCCTGAGGATGAACGGGAATAAGGGGAACCAAGGAGAGACTAGCTCTAGGTGTTGGGATAGGCACAGGTCACTTTATTTTCCCATCAGGAAGAAGATTTAACCACAGGCTCAGCCTGGCCCCCACAACCAGAATAGGGCCTGAAGCAATCCAGCGCTTTTGCTGCCAACTCCCAGAAAAGCGAGTTGAAAAATCGAGCTCAGGGGCACTGCAATTCACAAACCTGCAGAGTTATAAATGATAACTCTCGTCCACAAATAAATTGAGGGAAGGCAACGAAGAGGATTTGAAAGCAAGGCAGAATTGCAGCAAACCGATTTCAGGAGGTAGATTCGAATCGCCTTTAAAGCACATGAAAAGCGGCAAAACGTCGACAGTGATGCCATTGGCCAAAAAGGGCGTATGCGTTTTTTCCTGAATATATTAAGGAAAAAACGCATACGCCCTTTTTGGCCAACCAAGCAACCTGGAAAGGCAAATCAGCGCTACAAAGAAGTCTTCCTTCTCATCGGTCAAAAGGGCCATGCTGAAGAAAGTGTCAAAAACAGAAATGCAGGACAGGCCATGGAGAAATGGGAGCCTTGCTACGCTGATGGGCGGTATGTAAATTACCAACAGCCACTCTGGAGAAGTGTATGGTGTGTCCTGAAACATCTAAAAAACACAGCTTAGAGAGCATAGGGCACTTCCACGCATGGGTGTATAAATTGGGAAAACTAAAAATCAGCAAGACACAGGCACCCCAAAGTTTAAGGCTGCTCTGTGGACAAGAACCTCCACTTCATTACACCTTAAATATCCCAGGAAAGAGAAAAATGGATAAAGAAGTTGTGGTCCTTATGTACAATGGAATATCACTCAGCCATGAAATCAATGTCATAAGGCCAGTAGCAGCATGATGAGTGGATTTAGGTACGACGATTCTAAGTGAAATAAGTCACACAGAAAAAGACACTTATAAGATATGACTTCTAGAGGGAATGTAAAAACCGTTACTCTTGAACTGAATTACAAAACAGAACAGAGTCACACATTTAGCAAACACACTATGGCTGCTTAACGGGAAAGGTGAGGTGGGGTGATGCATAAAACAAGGGTTTCAAATTAGTTCAGATACCGTTCCATAAACCCAATATGTAATAGACAAGACCTACTCCTTGCTCAGTGAACTGGACTCAACACCCCCTATTCACTGCACAAGAATATATCTGACTAGTAAGAATTTTAAAACCTATGTATTGATATCTTTCTGAAAGTGAGTCAAGCGGGTGCAAAGCGGCATAAACACAGCAGTGAAAAGCAGCTAAACCCCATTAGAAAAATAAATTACTTTTAAAAACCCATGAAACAAAGACAGTGAAAGAGAGACAAATTCTTACACAATTCATTCAGGGGCTGTGATGCAACCTGGATTGACTATATCTAGACCCACAGCTGGATGAGACATAAGGGTGGACACTCTTGGGGCTGAGAGGTTTGGTGAGGTTGGGTGAGCAAATGCAGACCCTTTAAAGTAATACTGCGTGGTACCAATCCCATGGGTCCCAAATCTCCAGGTTCAATGGCATCTTCCTTCATTGAAAACTTGCATGAGAAACCCAGAAGATGGAATACCATGTGAACGGGAAAGGTTTCTAAAACGCACCTCATTTCTCATCTCCTTGTGCTCGGGTTCGCCATTCCAGCCCCTTTACTAGCAATCTCCCTACATGGAGCATCAGCACCTTTAACCTCCTGTTCCGTATAGGTTGCAATTTTTCCTGAGGATGAACGGGAAGAAGGGGAACCAATGAGAGACTAGCTCTAGGTGTTGGGACAGGCACAGGTCACTCTATTTTCCCATCAGGAAGAAGAATTAACCACAGGCTCAGCCTGGCCCCCGCAACCAGAATAGGGCCTGAAGCAATCCTGCGCTTTTGCGGCCAGCTCCCAAAAAAGCGAGTTAAAAAATCGAGCTCAGGGGCACTGCAATTAACAAACCTGCAGAGTTATAAATGATAACTCTCGTCCACAAATAAATTGAGGGAAGGCAACGAAGAGGATTTGAAAGCAAGGCAGAATTGCAGCAAACCGATTTCAGGAGGTAGATTCGAATCGCCTTTAAAGCACATGAAAAGCGGCAAAACGTCGACAGTGATGCCATTGGCCAAAAAGGGCGTATGCGTTTTTTCCTGAATATATTAAGGAAAAAACGCATACGCCCTTTTTGGCCAACCAAGCAACCTGGAAAGGCAAATCAGCGCTACAAAGAAGTCTTCCTTCTCATCGGTCAAAAGGGCCATGCTGAAGAAAGTGTCAAAAACAGAAATGCAGGACAGGCCATGGAGAAATGGGAGCCTTGCTACGCTGATGGGCGGTATGTAAATTACCAACAGCCACTCTGGAGAAGTGTATGGTGTGTCCTGAAACATCTAAAAAACACAGCTTAGAGAGCATAGGGCACTTCCACGCATGGGTGTATAAATTGGGAAAACTAAAAATCAGCAAGACACAGGCACCCCAAAGTTTAAGGCTGCTCTGTGGACAAGAACCTCCACTTCATTACACCTTAAATATCCCAGGAAAGAGAAAAATGGATAAAGAAGTTGTGGTCCTTATGTACAATGGAATATCACTCAGCCATGAAATCAATGTCATAAGGCCAGTAGCAGCATGATGAGTGGATTTAGGTACGACGATTCTAAGTGAAATAAGTCACACAGAAAAAGACACTTATAAGATATGACTTCTAGAGGGAATGTAAAAACCGTTACTCTTGAACTGAATTACAAAACAGAACAGAGTCACACATTTAGCAAACACACTATGGCTGCTTAACGGGAAAGGTGAGGTGGGGTGATGCATAAAACAAGGGTTTCAAATTAGTTCAGATACCGTTCCATAAACCCAATATGTAATAGACAAGACCTACTCCTTGCTCAGTGAACTGGACTCAACACCCCCTATTCACTGCACAAGAATATATCTGACTAGTAAGAATTTTAAAACCTATGTATTGATATCTTTCTGAAAGTGAGTCAAGCGGGTGCAAAGCGGCATAAACACAGCAGTGAAAAGCAGCTAAACCCCATTAGAAAAATAAATTACTTTTAAAAACCCATGAAACAAAGACAGTGAAAGAGAGACAAATTCTTACACAATTCATTCAGGGGCTGTGATGCAACCTGGATTGACTATATCTAGACCCACAGCTGGATGAGACATAAGGGTGGACACTCTTGGGGCTGAGAGGTTTGGTGAGGTTGGGTGAGCAAATGCAGACCCTTTAAAGTAATACTGCGTGGTACCCATCCCATGGGTCCCAAATCTCCAGGTCCAAGGGCATCTTCCTACATTGAAAACTTGCATGAAAACCCAGAAGATGGAACACCATGTGAACGGGAAAGGTTTCTAAAACGCACCTCATTTCTCATCTCCTTGTGCTCGGGTTCGCCATTCCAGCCCCTTTACTAGCAATCTCCCTACATGGAGCATCAGCACCTTTAACCTCCTGTTCCGTACAGGTTGCAATTTTTCCTGAGGATGAACGGGAAGAAGGGGAACCAATGAGAGACTAGCTCTAGGTGTTGGGACAGGCACAGGTCACTCTATTTTCCCATCAGGAAGAAGAATTAACCACAGGTTCAGCCTGGCCCCCGCAACCAGAATAGGGCCTGAAGCAATCCTGCGCTTTTGCGGCCAACTCCCAAAAAAGCGAGTTGAAAAATCGAGCTCAGGGGCACTGCAATTCACAAACCTGCAGAGTTATAAATGATAACTCTCGTCCACAAATAAATTGAGGGAAGGAAACGAAGAGGATTTGAAAGCAAGGCAGAATTGCAGCAAACCGATTTCAGGAGGTAGATTCGAATCGCCTTTAAAGCACATGAAAAGCGGCAAAACGTCAACAGTGATGCCCTTGGCCAAAAAGGGCGTATGCGTTTTTTCCTGAATATATTCAGGAAAAAACGCATACGCCCTTTTTGGCCAACCAAGCAACCTGGAAAGGCAAATCAGCGCTACAAAGAAGTCTCGCTTCCCATCGGTCAAAAGGGCCATGCTGAAAAAAGTGTCAAAACCAGAAATGCAGGACAGGCCATGGAGAAATGGGAGCCTTGCTATGCTGATGGGCGGGATGTAAATTGCCAACAGCCACTCTGTAGAAGTGTACGGTGTGTCCTGAAACATCTAAAAAACACAGCTTAGAGAGCATAGGGCACTTCCAGTCATGGGTGTATAAATTGGGAAAACTAAAAATCAGCAAGACAGAGGCACCCCAAAGTTTAGGGCTGCTCTCTTGACAAGAACCTCCACTTCATTACACCTTAAATATCCCAGGAAAGAGAAAAATGGATAAAGAAGTTGTGGTCCTTATGTACAATGGAATATCACTCAGCCTTGAAATCAATGTCTTAAGGCCAGTAGCAGCATGATGAGTGGATTTAGGTACAACGATTCTAAGTGAAATAAGTCACACAGAAAAAGACACTTATAAGATATGACTTCTAGAGGGAATGTAAAAACCGTTACACTTGAACTGAATTACAAAACAGAACAGAGTCACACGTTTAGAAAACACACTATGGCTGCTTAACGGGAAAGGTGAGGTGGAGTGATGCATAAAACAAGGGTTTCAAATTAGCTCAGATACCGTTCCATAAACCCAATATGTAATAGACAAGACCTACTCCATGCTCAGTGAACTGGACTCAACACCCCCTATTCACTGCACAAGAATATATCTGATTAGTAAGAATTTTAAAACCTATGTATTGATATCTCTTTGTAAGTGAGTCAAGCGGGTGTAAAGCGGCATAAACACAGCAGTGAAAAGCAGATAAACCCCATTAGAAAAATACATTATTTTAAAAACCCATGAAACAAAGACAGTGAAAGAGAGAGAAATTCTTACACAATTCATTCAGGGGCTGTGATGCAACCTGGATTGACCATATCTAGACCCACAGCTGGATGAGACATAAGGGTGGACACTCTTGGGGCTGAGAGGTTTGGTGAGGTTGGGTGAGCAAACGCAGACCCTTTAAAGTAATACTGCATGGTACCAATCCCATGGGTCCCAAATCTCCAGGTTCAATGGCATCTTCCTTCATTGAAAACTTGCATGAGAAACCCAGAAGATGGAATACCATGTGAATGGGAAAGTTTGTAAAACGCACCTCATTTCTCATCTCCTTGTGCTCGGTTTCTCCATTCCAGCCGCTTTACTAGCAATCTCCCTACTTGGAGCATCAGCACCTTTAACCTCCTCTTCCGTACAGGTTGCAATTTGTCCTGAGGATGAACGGGAAGAAGGGGAACCAATGAGAGACTAGCTCTAGGTGTTGGGATAGGCACAGGTCACTTTATTTTCCCATCAGGAAGAAGATTTAACCACAGGCTCAGCCTGGCCCCCACAACCAGAATAGGGCCTGAAGCAATCCTGCGCTTTTGCCGCCAACTCCCAGAAAAGCGAGTTGAAAAATCGAGCTCAGGGGCACTGCAATTCACACACCCGCAGAGTTATAAATGATAACTCTCGTCCACAAATAAATTGAGGGAAGGCAACGAAGAGGATTTGAAAGCAAGGCAGAATTGCAGCAAACCGATTTCAGGAGGTAGATTCGAATCGCCTTTAGAGCACATGAAATGCGGCAAAACGTCGACAGTGATGCCATTGGCCAAAAAGGGCGTATGCGTTTTTTCCTGAATATATTCAGGAAAAAACGCATACGCCCTTTTTGGCCAACCAAGCAACCTGGAAAGGCAAATCAGCGCTACAAAGAAGTCTTCCTTCTCATCGGTCAAAAGGGCCATGCTGAAGAAAGTGTCAAAACCAGAAATGCAGGACAGGCCATGGAGAAATGGGAGCCTTGCTACGCTGAAGGGCGGTATGTAAATTACCAACAGCAACTCTGGAGAAGTGTATGGTGTGTCCTGAAACATCTAAAAAACACAGCTTAGAGAGCATAGGGCACTTCCACGCATGGCTGTATAAATTGGGAAAACTAAAAATCAGCAAGACACAGGCACCCCAAAGGTTAGGGCTGCTCTGTTGACAAGAACCTCCACTTCATTACACCTTAAATATCCCAGGAAAGAGAAAAATGGATAAAGAAGTTGTGGTCCTTATGTACAATGGAATATCACTCAGCCATGAAATCAATGTCATAAGGCCAGTAGCAGCATGATGAGTGGATTTAGGTATGACAATTCTAAGTGAAATAAGTCACACAGAAAAAGACTCTTATAAGATATGACTTCTAGAGGGAATGTAAAAACCGTTACTCTTGAACTGAATTAAAAACAGAACAGAGTCACACATTTAGAAAACACACTATGGCTGCTTAACGGGAAAGGTGAGGTGGGGTGATGCATAAAACAAGGGTTTCAAATTAGTTCAGATACCGTTCCATAAACCCAATATGTAATAGACAAGACCTACTCCTTGCTCAGTGAACTGGACTCAACACCCCCTATTCACTGCACAATAATATATCTGACTAGTAAGAATTTTAAAACCTATGTATTGATATCTCTCTGAAAGTGAGTCAAGCGGGTGCAAAGCGGCATAAACACAGCAGTGAAAAGCAGCTAAACCCCATTAGAAAAATAAATTACTTTTAAAAACCCATGAAACAAAGACAGTGAAGGAGAGACAAATTCTTACACAATTCATTCAGGGGCTGTGATGCAACCTGGATTGACTATATCTAGACCCACAGCTGGATGAGACATAAGGGTGGACACTCTTGGGGCTGAGAGGTTTGGTGAGGTTGGGTGAGCAAATGCAGACCCTATAAAGTAATACTGCGTGGTACCCATCCCATGGGTCCCAAATCTCCAGGTCCAAGGGCATCTTCCTACATTGAAAACTTGCATGAAAACCCAGAAGATGGAACACCATGTGAACGGGAAAGGTTTCTAAAACGCACCTCATTTCTCATCTCCTTGTGCTCGGGTTCGCCATTCCAGCCCCTTTACTAGCAATCTCCCTACATGGAGCATCAGCACCTTTAACCTCCTGTTCCGTACAGGTTGCAATTTTTCCTGAGGATGAACGGGAAGAAGGGGAACCAATGAGAGACTAGCTCTAGGTGTTGGGACAGGCACAGGTCACTCTATTTTCCCATCAGGAAGAAGAATTAACCACAGGTTCAGCCTGGCCCCTGCAACCAGAATAGGGCCTGAAGCAATCCTGCGCTTTTGCCGCCAGCTCCCAAAAAAGCGAGTTGAAAAATCGAGCTCAGGGGCACTGCAATTCACAAACCTGCAGAGTTATAAATGATAACTCTCGTCCACAAATAAATTGAGGGAAGGAAACGAAGAGGATTTGAAAGCAATGCAAAATTACAGCAAACCGATTTCAGGAGGTAGATTCGAATCGCCTTTAAAGCACATGAAAAGCGGCAAAACGTCAACAGTGATGCCCTTGGCCCAAAAGGGCGTATGCGTTTTTTCCTGAATATATTCAGGAAAAAACGCATACGCCCTTTTTGGCCAACCAAGCAACCTGGAAAGGCAAATCAGCGCTACAAAGAAGTCTTGCTTCCCATCGGTCAAAAGGGCCATGCTGAAAAAAGTGTCAAAACCAGAAATGCAGGACAGGCCATGGAGAAATGGGAGCCTTGCTATGCTGATGGGCGGGATGTAAATTGCCAACAGCCACTCTGTAGAAGTGTACGGTGTGTCCCGAAACATCTAAAAAACACAGCTTAGAGAGCAGAGGGCACTTCCAGTCATGGGTGTATAAATTGGGAAAACTAAAAATCAGCAAGACAGAGGCACCCCAAAGTTTAGGGCTGCTCTCTTGATAAGAACCTCCACTTCATTACACCTTAAATATCCCAGGAAAGAGAAAAATGGATAAAGAAGTTGTGGTCCTTATGTACAATGGAATATCACTCAGCCTTGAAATCAATGTCTTAAGGCCAGTAGCAGCATGATGAGTGGATTTAGGTACAACGATTCTAAGTGAAATAAGTCACACAGAAAAAGACACTTATAAGATATGACTTCTAGAGGGAATGTAAAAACCGTTACACTTGAACTGAATTACAAAACAGAACAGAGTCACACGTTTAGAAAACACACTATGGCTGCTTAACGGGAAAGGTGAGGTGGGGTGATGCATAAAACAAGGGTTTCAAATTAGCTCAGATACCATTCCATAAACCCAATATGTAATAGAAAAGACCTACTCCTTGCTCAGTGAATTGGACTCAACACCCCCTATTCACTGCACAAGAATATATCTGACTAGTAAGAATTTTAAAACCTATGTATTGATATCTCTCTGTAAGTGAGTCAAGCGGGTGCAAAGCGGCATAAACACAGCAGTGAAAAGCAGCTAAACCCCATTAGAAAAATAAATTACTTTTAAAAACCCATGAAACAAAGACAGTGAAAGAGAGACAAATTCTTACACAATTCATTCAGGGGCTGTGATGCAACCTGGATTGACTATATCTAGACCCACAGCTGGATGAGACATAAGGGTGGACACTCTTGGGGCTGAGAGGTTTGGTGAGGTTGGGTGAGCAAACGCAGACGCTTTAAAGTAATACTGCATGGTACCAATCCCATGGGTTCCAAATCTCCAGGTTCAATGGCATCTTCCTTCATTGAAAACTTGCATGAGAAACCCAGAAGATGGAATACCATGTGAATGGGAAAGTTTGTAAAACGCACCTCATTTCTCATCTCCTTGTGCTCGGTTTCTCCATTCCAGCCGCTTTACTAGCAATCTCCCTACTTGGAGCATCAGCACCTTTAACCTCCTCTTCCGTACAGGTTGCAATTTGTCCTGAGGATGAACGGGAAGAAGGGGAACCAATGAGAGACTAGCTCTAGGTGTTGGGATAGGCACAGGTCACTTTATTTTCCCATCAGGAAGAAGATTTAACCACAGGCTCAGCCTGGCCCCCACAACCAGAATAGGGCCTGAAGCAATCCTGCGCTTTTGCCGCCAACTCCCAGAAAAGCGAGTTGAAAAATCGAGCTCAGGGGCACTGCAATTCACAAACCTGCAGAGTTATAAATGATAACTCTCGTCCACAAATAAATTGAGGGGAGGAAACGAAGAGGATTTGAAAGCAAGGCAGAATTGCAGCAAACCGATTTCAGGAGGTAGATTCGAATCGCCTTTAAAGAACATGAAAAGCGGCAAAACGTCGACAGTGATGCCCTTGGCCAAAAAGGGCGTATGCGTTTTTTCCTGAATATATTCAGGAAAAAACGCATACGCCCTTTTTGGCCAACCAAGCAACCTGGAAAGGCAAATCAGCGCTACAAAGAAGTCTTGCTTCCCATCGGTCAAAAGGGCCATGCTGAAAAAAGTGTCAAAACCAGAAATGCAGGACAGGCCATGGAGAAATGGGAGCCTTGCTATGCTGATGGGCGGGATGTAAATTGCCAACAGCCACTCTGTAGAAGTGTACGGTGTGTCCCGAAACATCTAAAAAACACAGCTTAGAGAGCATAGGGCACTTCCAGTCATGGGTGTATAAATTGGGAAAACTAAAAATCAGCAAGACAGAGGCACCCCAAAGTTTAGGGCTGCTCTCTTGATAAGAACCTCCACTTCATTACACCTTAAATATCCCAGGAAAGAGAAAAATGGATAAAGAAGTTGTGGTCCTTATGTACAATGGAATATCACTCAGCCTTGAAATCAATGTCTTAAGGCCAGTAGCAGCATGATGAGTGGATTTAGGTACAACGATTCTAAGCGAAATAAGTCACACAGAAAAAGACACTTATAAGATATGACTTCTAGAGGGAATGTAAAAACCGTTACACTTGAACTGAATTACAAAACAGAACAGAGTCACACGTTTAGAAAACACACTATGGCTGCTTAACGGGAAAGGTGAGGTGGGGTGATGCATAAAACAAGGGTTTCAAATTAGCTCAGATACCATTCCATAAACCCAATATGTAATAGAAAAGACCTACTCCTTGCTCAGTGAATTGGACTCAACACCCCCTATTCACTGCACAAGAATATATCTGACTAGTAAGAATTTTAAAACCTATGTATTGATATCTCTCTGTAAGTGAGTCAAGCGGGTGCAAAGCGGCATAAACACAGCAGTGAAAAGCAGCTAAACCCCATTAGAAAAATAAATTACTTTTAAAAACCCATGAAACAAAGACAGTGAAAGAGAGACAAATTCTTACACAATTCATTCAGGGGCTGTGATGCAACCTGGATTGACTATATCTAGACCCACAGCTGGATGAGACATAAGGGTGGACACTCTTGGGGCTGAGAGGTTTGGTGAGGTTGGGTGAGCAAACGCAGACCCTTTAAAGTAATACTGCATGGTACCAATCCCATGGGTTCCAAATCTCCAGGTTCAATGGCATCTTCCTTCATTGAAAACTTGCATGAGAAACCCAGAAGATGGAATACCATGTGAATGGGAAAGTTTGTAAAACGCACCTCATTTCTCATCTCCTTGTGCTCGGTTTCTCCATTCCAGCCGCTTTACTAGCAATCTCCCGACTTGGAGCATCAGCACCTTTAACCTCCTCTTCCGTACAGGTTGCAATTTGTCCTGAGGATGAACGGGAAGAAGGGGAACCAATGAGAGACTAGCTCTAGGTGTTGGGATAGGCACAGGTCACTTTATTTTCCCATCAGGAAGAAGATTTAACCACAGGCTCAGCCTGGCCCCCACAACCAGAATAGGGCCTGAAGCAATCCTGCGCTTTTGCCGCCAACTCCCAGAAAAGCGAGTTGAAAAATCGAGCTCAGGGGCACTGCAATTCACAAACCTGCAGAGTTATAAATGATAACTCTCGTCCACAAATAAATTGAGGGGAGGAAACGAAGAGGATTTGAAAGCAAGGCAGAATTGCAGCAAACCGATTTCAGGAGGTAGATTCGAATCGCCTTTAAAGAACATGAAAAGCGGCAAAACGTCGACAGTGATGCCCTTGGCCAAAAAGGGCGTATGCGTTTTTTCCTGAATATATTCAGGAAAAAACGCATACGCCCTTTTTGGCCAACCAAGCAACCTGGAAAGGCAAATCAGCGCTACAAAGAAGTCTTCCTTCTCATCGGTCAAAAGGGCCATGCTGAAGAAAGTGTCAAAACCAGAAATGCAGGACAGGCCATGGAGAAATGGGAGCCTTGCTACGCTGATGGGCGGTATGTAAATTACCAACAGCCACTCTGGAGAAGTGTATGGTGTGTCCTGAAATATCTAAAAAACACAGCTTAGAGAGCATAGGGCACTTCCACGCATGGGTGTATAAATTGTGAAAACTAAAAATCAGCAAGACAGAGGCACCCCAAAGTTTAGGGCTGCTCTCTTGACAAGAACCTCCACTTCATTACACCTTAAATATCCCAGGAAAGAGAAAAATGGATAAAGAAGTTGTGGTCCTTATGTACAATGGAATATCACTCAGCCTTGAAATCAATGTCTTAAGGCCAGTAGCAGCATGATGAGTGGATTTAGGTACAACGATTCTAAGTGAAATAAGTCACACAGAAAAAGACACTTATAAGATATGACTTCTAGAGGGAATGTAAAAACCGTTACACTTGAACTGAATTACAAAACAGAACAGAGTCACACGTTTAGAAAACACACTATGGCTGCTTAACGGGAAAGGTGAGGTGGGGTGATGCATAAAACAAGGGTTTCAAATTAGCTCAGATACCGTTTCATAAACCCAATATGTAATAGACAAGACCTACTCCATGCTCAGTGAACTGGACTCAACACCCCCTATTCACTGCACAAGAATATATCTGATTAGTAAGAATTTTAAAACCTATGTATTGATATCTCTTTGTAAGTGAGTCAAGCGGGTGTAAAGCGGCATAAACACAGCAGTGAAAAGCAGATAAACCCCATTAGAAAAATACATTATTTTAAAAACCCATGAAACAAAGACAGTGAAAGAGAGAGAAATTCTTACACAATTCATTCAGGGGCTGTGATGCAACCTGGATTGACCATATCCAGACCCACAGCTGGATGAGACATAAGGGTGGACACTCTTGGGGCTGAGAGGTTTGGTGAGGTTGGGTGAGCAAACGCAGACCCTTTAAAGTAATACTGCATGGTACCAATCCCATGGGTCCCAAATCTCCAGGTTCAATGGCATCTTCCTTCATTGAAAACTTGCATGAGAAACCCAGAAGATGGAATACCATGTGAATGGGAAAGTTTGTAAAACGCACCTCATTTCTCATCTCCTTGTGCTCGGTTTCTCCATTCCAGCCGCTTTACTAGCAATCTCCCTACTTGGAGCATCAGCACCTTTAACCTCCTCTTCCGTACAGGTTGCAATTTGTCCTGAGGATGAACGGGAATAAGGGGAACCAAGGAGAGACTAGCTCTAGGTGTTGGGATAGGCACAGGTCACTTTATTTTCCCATCAGGAAGAAGATTTAACCACAGGCTCAGCCTGGCCCCCACAACCAGAATAGGGCCTGAAGCAATCCAGCGCTTTTGCTGCCAACTCCCAGAAAAGCGAGTTGAAAAATCGAGCTCAGGGGCACTGCAATTCACAAACCTGCAGAGTTATAAATGATAACTCTCGTCCACAAATAAATTGAGGGAAGGCAACGAAGAGGATTTGAAAGCAAGGCAGAATTGCAGCAAACCGATTTCAGGAGGTAGATTCGAATCGCCTTTAAAGCACATGAAAAGCGGCAAAACGTCGACAGTGATGCCATTGGCCAAAAAGGGCGTATGCGTTTTTTCCTGAATATATTAAGGAAAAAACGCATACGCCCTTTTTGGCCAACCAAGCAACCTGGAAAGGCAAATCAGCGCTACAAAGAAGTCTTCCTTCTCATCGGTCAAAAGGGCCATGCTGAAGAAAGTGTCAAAAACAGAAATGCAGGACAGGCCATGGAGAAATGGGAGCCTTGCTACGCTGATGGGCGGTATGTAAATTACCAACAGCCACTCTGGAGAAGTGTATGGTGTGTCCTGAAACATCTAAAAAACACAGCTTAGAGAGCATAGGGCACTTCCACGCATGGGTGTATAAATTGGGAAAACTAAAAATCAGCAAGACACAGGCACCCCAAAGTTTAAGGCTGCTCTGTGGACAAGAACCTCCACTTCATTACACCTTAAATATCCCAGGAAAGAGAAAAATGGATAAAGAAGTTGTGGTCCTTATGTACAATGGAATATCACTCAGCCATGAAATCAATGTCATAAGGCCAGTAGCAGCATGATGAGTGGATTTAGGTACGACGATTCTAAGTGAAATAAGTCACACAGAAAAAGACACTTATAAGATATGACTTCTAGAGGGAATGTAAAAACCGTTACTCTTGAACTGAATTACAAAACAGAACAGAGTCACACATTTAGCAAACACACTATGGCTGCTTAACGGGAAAGGTGAGGTGGGGTGATGCATAAAACAAGGGTTTCAAATTAGTTCAGATACCGTTCCATAAACCCAATATGTAATAGACAAGACCTACTCCTTGCTCAGTGAACTGGACTCAACACCCCCTATTCACTGCACAAGAATATATCTGACTAGTAAGAATTTTAAAACCTATGTATTGATATCTTTCTGAAAGTGAGTCAAGCGGGTGCAAAGCGGCATAAACACAGCAGTGAAAAGCAGCTAAACCCCATTAGAAAAATAAATTACTTTTAAAAACCCATGAAACAAAGACAGTGAAAGAGAGACAAATTCTTACACAATTCATTCAGGGGCTGTGATGCAACCTGGATTGACTATATCTAGACCCACAGCTGGATGAGACATAAGGGTGGACACTCTTGGGGCTGAGAGGTTTGGTGAGGTTGGGTGAGCAAATGCAGACCCTTTAAAGTAATACTGCGTGGTACCCATCCCATGGGTCCCAAATCTCCAGGTCCAAGGGCATCTTCCTACATTGAAAACTTGCATGAAAACCCAGAAGATGGAACACCATGTGAACGGGAAAGGTTTCTAAAACGCACCTCATTTCTCATCTCCTTGTGCTCGGGTTCGCCATTCCAGCCCCTTTACTAGCAATCTCCCTACATGGAGCATCAGCACCTTTAACCTCCTGTTCCGTACAGGTTGCAATTTTTCCTGAGGATGAACGGGAAGAAGGGGAACCAATGAGAGACTAGCTCTAGGTGTTGGGACAGGCACAGGTCACTCTATTTTCCCATCAGGAAGAAGAATTAACCACAGGTTCAGCCTGGCCCCCGCAACCAGAATAGGGCCTGAAGCAATCCTGCGCTTTTGCGGCTAACTCCCAAAAAAGCGAGTTGAAAAATCGAGCTCAGGGGCACTGCAATTCACAAACCTGCAGAGTTATAAATGATAACTCTCGTCCACAAATAAATTGAGGGAAGGAAACGAAGAGGATTTGAAAGCAAGGCAGAATTGCAGCAAACCGATTTCAGGAGGTAGATTCGAATCGCCTTTAAAGCACATGAAAAGCGGCAAAACGTCAACAGTGATGCCCTTGGCCAAAAAGGGCGTATGCGTTTTTTCCTGAATATATTCAGGAAAAAACGCATACGCCCTTTTTGGCCAACCAAGCAACCTGGAAAGGCAAATCAGCGCTACAAAGAAGTCTCACTTCCCATCGGTCAAAAGGGCCATGCTGAAAAAAGTGTCAAAACCAGAAATGCAGGACAGGCCATGGAGAAATGGGAGCCTTGCTATGCTGATGGGCGGGATGTAAATTGCCAACAGCCACTCTGTAGAAGTGTACGGTGTGTCCTGAAACATCTAAACAACACAGCTTAGAGAGCATAGGGCACTTCCAGTCATGGGTGTATAAATTGGGAAAACTAAAAATCAGCAAGACAGAGGCACCCCAAAGTTTAGGGCTGCTCTCTTGACAAGAACCTCCACTTCATTACACCTTAAATATCCCAGGAAAGAGAAAAATGGATAAAGAAGTTGTGGTCCTTATGTACAATGGAATATCACTCAGCCTTGAAATCAATGTCTTAAGGCCAGTAGCAGCATGAAGAGTGGATTTAGTTACAACGATTCTAAGTGAAATAAGTCATACAGAAAAAGACACTTATAAGATATGACTTCTAGAGGGAATGTAAAAACCGTTACACTTGAACTGAATTACAAAACAGAACAGAGTCACACGTTTAGAAAACACACTATGGCTGCTTAACGGGAAAGGTGAGGTGGGGTGATGCATAAAACAAGGGTTTCAAATTAGCTCAGATACCATTCCATAAACCCAATATGTAATAGAAAAGACCTACTCCTTGCTCAGTGAACTGGACTCAACACCCCCTATTCACTGCACAAGAATATATCTGACTAGTAAGAATTTTAAACCTATGTATTGATATCTCTCTGTAAGTGAGTCAAGCGGGTGCAAAGCGGCATCAACACAGCAGTGAAAAGCAGCTAAACCCCATTAGAAAAATAAATTACTTTTAAAAACCCATGAAACAAAGACAGTGAAAGAGAGACAAATTCTTACACAATTCATTCAGGGGCTGTGATGCAACCTGGATTGACTATATCTAGACCCACAGCTGGATGAGACATAAGGGTGGACACTCTTGGGGCTGAGAGGTTTGGTGAGGTTGGGTGAGCAAATGCAGACCCTTTAAAGTAATACTGCGTGGTACCCATCCCATGGGTCCCAAATCTCCAGGTCCAAGGGCATCTTCCTACATTGAAAACTTGCATGAAATCCCAGAAGATGGAACACCATGTGAATGGGAAAGGTTTCTAAAATGCACCTCATTTCTCATCTCCTTGTGCTCGGGTTCACCATTTCAGCCCCTTTACTAGCAATCTCCCTACATGGAGCATCAGCACCTTTAACCTCCTGTTCCGTACAGGTTGCAATTTTTCCTGAGGATGAACGGGAAGAAGGGGAACCAATGAGAGACTAGCTCTAGGTGTTGGGACAGGCACAGGTCACTCTATTTTCCCATCAGGAAGAAGAATTAACCACAGGTTCAGCCTGTCCCCCGCAACCAGAATAGGGCCTGAAGCAATCCTGCGCTTTTGCGGCCAACTCCCAAAAAAGCGAGTTGAAAAATCGAGCTCAGGGGCACTGCAATTCACAAACCTGCAGAGTTATAAATGATAACTCTCGTCCACAAATAAATTGAGGGAAGGAAACGAAGAGGATTTGAAAGCAAGGCAGAATTGCAGCAAACCGATTTCAGGAGGTAGATTCGAATCGCCTTTAAAGCACATGAAAAGCGGCAAAACGTCAAAAGTGATGCCCTTGGCCAAAAAGGGCGTATGCGTTTTTTCCTGAATATATTCAGGAAAAAACGCATACGCCCTTTTTGGCCAACCAAGCAACCTGGAAAGGCAAATCAGCGCTACAAAGAAGTCTCGCTTCCCATCGGTCAAAAGGGCCATGCTGAAAAAAGTGTCAAAACCAGAAATGCAGGACAGGCCATGGAGAAATGGGAGCCTTGCTATGCTGATGGGCGGGATGTAATTTGCCAACAGCCACTCTGTAGAAGTGTACGGTGTGTCCTGAAACATCTAAAAAACACAGCTTAGAGAGCATAGGGCACTTCCAGTCATGGGTGTATAAATTGGGAAAACTAAAAATCAGCAAGACAGAGGCACCCCAAAGTTTAGGGCTGCTCTCTTGACAAGAACCTCCACTTCATTACACCTTAAATATCCCAGGAAAGAGAAAAATGGATAAAGAAGTTGTGGTCCTTATGTACAATGGAATATCACTCAGCCTTGAAATCAATGTCTTAAGGCCAGTAGCAGCATGATGAGTGGATTTAGGTACAAGGATTCTAAGTGAATTAAGTCACACAGAAAAAGACACTTATAAGATATGACTTCTAGAGGGAATGTAAAAACCGTTACACTTGAACTGAATTACAAAACAGAACAGAGTCACACGTTTAGAAAACACACTATGGCTGCTTAACGGGAAAGGTGAGGTGGGGTGATGCATAAAACAAGGGTTTCAAATTAGCTCAGATACCGTTCCATAAACCCAATATGTAATAGACAAGACCTACTCCATGCTCAGTGAACTGGACTCAACACCCCCTATTCACTGCACAAGAATATATCTGATTAGTAAGAATTTTAAAACCTATGTATTGATATCTCTTTGTAAGTGAGTCAAGCGGGTGTAACGCGGCATAAACACAGCAGTGAAAAGCCGATAAACCCCATTAGAAAAATACATTATTTTAAAAACCCATGAAACAAAGACAGTGAAAGAGAGAGAAATTCTTACACAATTCATTCAGGGGCTGTGATGCAACCTGGATTGACCATATCCAGACCCACAGCTGGATGAGACATAAGGGTGGACACTCTTGGGGCTGAGAGGTTTGGTGAGGTTGGGTGAGCAAACGCAGACCCTTTAAAGTAATACTGCATGGTACCAATCCCATGGGTCCCAAATCTCCAGGTTCAATGGCATCTTCCTTCATTGAAAACTTGCATGAGAAACCCAGAAGATGGAATACCATGTGAATGGGAAAGTTTGTAAAACGCACCTCATTTCTCATCTCCTTGTGCTCGGTTTCTCCATTCCAGCCGCTTTACTAGCAATCTCCCTACTTGGAGCATCAGCACCTTTAACCTCCTCTTCCGTACAGGTTGCAATTTGTCCTGAGGATGAACGGGAATAAGGGGAACCAAGGAGAGACTAGCTCTAGGTGTTGGGATAGGCACAGGTCACTTTATTTTCCCATCAGGAAGAAGATTTAACCACAGGCTCAGCCTGGCCCCCACAACCAGAATAGGGCCTGAAGCAATCCAGCGCTTTTGCTGCCAACTCCCAGAAAAGCGAGTTGAAAAATCGAGCTCAGGGGCACTGCAATTCACAAACCTGCAGAGTTATAAATGATAACTCTCGTCCACAAATAAATTGAGGGAAGGCAACGAAGAGGATTTGAAAGCAAGGCAGAATTGCAGCAAACCGATTTCAGGAGGTAGATTCGAATCGCCTTTAAAGCACATGAAAAGCGGCAAAACGTCGACAGTGATGCCATTGGCCAAAAAGGGCGTATGCGTTTTTTCCTGAATATATTAAGGAAAAAACGCATACGCCCTTTTTGGCCAACCAAGCAACCTGGAAAGGCAAATCAGCGCTACAAAGAAGTCTTCCTTCTCATCGGTCAAAAGGGCCATGCTGAAGAAAGTGTCAAAAACAGAAATGCAGGACAGGCCATGGAGAAATGGGAGCCTTGCTACGCTGATGGGCGGTATGTAAATTACCAACAGCCACTCTGGAGAAGTGTATGGTGTGTCCTGAAACATCTAAAAAACACAGCTTAGAGAGCATAGGGCACTTCCACGCATGGGTGTATAAATTGGGAAAACTAAAAATCAGCAAGACACAGGCACCCCAAAGTTTAAGGCTGCTCTGTGGACAAGAACCTCCACTTCATTACACCTTAAATATCCCAGGAAAGAGAAAAATGGAAAAAGAAGTTGTGGTCCTTATGTACAATGGAATATCACTCAGCCATGAAATCAATGTCATAAGGCCAGTAGCAGCATGATGAGTGGATTTAGGTACGACGATTCTAAGTGAAATAAGTCACACAGAAAAAGACACTTATAAGATATGACTTCTAGAGGGAATGTAAAAACCGTTACTCTTGAACTGAATTACAAAACAGAACAGAGTCACACATTTAGCAAACACACTATGGCTGCTTAACGGGAAAGGTGAGGTGGGGTGATGCATAAAACAAGGGTTTCAAATTAGTTCAGATACCGTTCCATAAACCCAATATGTAATAGACAAGACCTACTCCTTGCTCAGTGAACTGGACTCAACACCCCCTATTCACTGCACAAGAATATATCTGACTAGTAAGAATTTTAAAACCTATGTATTGATATCTTTCTGAAAGTGAGTCAAGCGGGTGCAAAGCGGCATAAACACAGCAGTGAAAAGCAGCTAAACCCCATTAGAAAAATAAATTACTTTTAAAAACCCATGAAACAAAGACAGTGAAAGAGAGACAAATTCTTACACAATTCATTCAGGGGCTGTGATGCAACCTGGATTGACTATATCTAGACCCACAGCTGGATGAGACATAAGGGTGGACACTCTTGGGGCTGAGAGGTTTGGTGAGGTTGGGTGAGCAAATGCAGACCCTTTAAAGTAATACTGCGTGGTACCAATCCCATGGGTCCCAAATCTCCAGGTTCAATGGCATCTTCCTTCATTGAAAACTTGCATGAGAAACCCAGAAGATGGAATACCATGTGAACGGGAAAGGTTTCTAAAACGCACCTCATTTCTCATCTCCTTGTGCTCGGGTTCGCCATTCCAGCCCCTTTACTAGCAATCTCCCTACATGGAGCATCAGCACCTTTAACCTCCTGTTCCGTATAGGTTGCAATTTTTCCTGAGGATGAACGGGAAGAAGGGGAACCAATGAGAGACTAGCTCTAGGTGTTGGGACAGGCACAGGTCACTCTATTTTCCCATCAGGAAGAAGAATTAACCACAGGCTCAGCCTGGCCCCCGCAACCAGAATAGGGCCTGAAGCAATCCTGCGCTTTTGCGGCCAGCTCCCAAAAAAGCGAGTTAAAAAATCGAGCTCAGGGGCACTGCAATTAACAAACCTGCAGAGTTATAAATGATAACTCTCGTCCACAAATAAATTGAGGGAAGGCAACGAAGAGGATTTGAAAGCAAGGCAGAATTGCAGCAAACCGATTTCAGGAGGTAGATTCGAATCGCCTTTAAAGCACATGAAAAGCGGCAAAACGTCGACAGTGATGCCATTGGCCAAAAAGGGCGTATGCGTTTTTTCCTGAATATATTAAGGAAAAAACGCATACGCCCTTTTTGGCCAACCAAGCAACCTGGAAAGGCAAATCAGCGCTACAAAGAAGTCTTCCTTCTCATCGGTCAAAAGGGCCATGCTGAAGAAAGTGTCAAAAACAGAAATGCAGGACAGGCCATGGAGAAATGGGAGCCTTGCTACGCTGATGGGCGGTATGTAAATTACCAACAGCCACTCTGGAGAAGTGTATGGTGTGTCCTGAAACATCTAAAAAACACAGCTTAGAGAGCATAGGGCACTTCCACGCATGGGTGTATAAATTGGGAAAACTAAAAATCAGCAAGACACAGGCACCCCAAAGTTTAAGGCTGCTCTGTGGACAAGAACCTCCACTTCATTACACCTTAAATATCCCAGGAAAGAGAAAAATGGATAAAGAAGTTGTGGTCCTTATGTACAATGGAATATCACTCAGCCATGAAATCAATGTCATAAGGCCAGTAGCAGCATGTTGAGTGGATTTAGGTACGACGATTCTAAGTGAAATAAGTCACACAGAAAAAGACACTTATAAGATATGACTTCTAGAGGGAATGTAAAAACCGTTACTCTTGAACTGAATTACAAAACAGAACAGAGTCACACATTTAGCAAACACACTATGGCTGCTTAACGGGAAAGGTGAGGTGGGGTGATGCATAAAACAAGGGTTTCAAATTAGTTCAGATACCGTTCCATAAACCCAATATGTAATAGACAAGACCTACTCCTTGCTCAGTGAACTGGACTCAACACCCCCTATTCACTGCACAAGAATATATCTGACTAGTAAGAATTTTAAAACCTATGTATTGATATCTTTCTGAAAGTGAGTCAAGCGGGTGCAAAGCGGCATAAACACAGCAGTGAAAAGCAGCTAAACCCCATTAGAAAAATAAATTACTTTTAAAAACCCATGAAACAAAGACAGTGAAAGAGAGACAAATTCTTACACAATTCATTCAGGGGCTGTGATGCAACCTGGATTGACTATATCTAGACCCACAGCTGGATGAGACATAAGGGTGGACACTCTTGGGGCTGAGAGGTTTGGTGAGGTTGGGTGAGCAAATGCAGACCCTTTAAAGTAATACTGCGTGGTACCCATCCCATGGGTCCCAAATCTCCAGGTCCAAGGGCATCTTCCTACATTGAAAACTTGCATGAAAACCCAGAAGATGGAACACCATGTGAACGGGAAAGGTTTCTAAAACGCACCTCATTTCTCATCTCCTTGTGCTCGGGTTCGCCATTCCAGCCCCTTTACTAGCAATCTCCCTACATGGAGCATCAGCACCTTTAACCTCCTGTTCCGTACAGGTTGCAATTTTTCCTGAGGATGAACGGGAAGAAGGGGAACCAATGAGAGACTAGCTCTAGGTGTTGGGACAGGCACAGGTCACTCTATTTTCCCATCAGGAAGAAGAATTAACCACAGGTTCAGCCTGGCCCCCGCAACCAGAATAGGGCCTGAAGCAATCCTGCGCTTTTGCGGCCAACTCCCAAAAAAGCGAGTTGAAAAATCGAGCTCAGGGGCACTGCAATTCACAAACCTGCAGAGTTATAAATGATAACTCTCGTCCACAAATAAATTGAGGGAAGGAAACGAAGAGGATTTGAAAGCAAGGCAGAATTGCAGCAAACCGATTTCAGGAGGTAGATTCGAATCGCCTTTAAAGCACATGAAAAGCGGCAAAACGTCAACAGTGATGCCCTTGGCCAAAAAGGGCGTATGCGTTTTTTCCTGAATATATTCAGGAAAAAACGCATACGCCCTTTTTGGCCAACCAAGCAACCTGGAAAGGCAAATCAGCGCTACAAAGAAGTCTCGCTTCCCATCGGTCAAAAGGGCCATGCTGAAAAAAGTGTCAAAACCAGAAATGCAGGACAGGCCATGGAGAAATGGGAGCCTTGCTATGCTGATGGGCGGGATGTAAATTGCCAACAGCCACTCTGTAGAAGTGTACGGTGTGTCCTGAAACATCTAAAAAACACAGCTTAGAGAGCATAGGGCACTTCCAGTCATGGGTGTATAAATTGGGAAAACTAAAAATCAGCAAGACAGAGGCACCCCAAAGTTTAGGGCTGCTCTCTTGACAAGAACCTCCACTTCATTACACCTTAAATATCCCAGGAAAGAGAAAAATGGATAAAGAAGTTGTGGTCCTTATGTACAATGGAATATCACTCAGCCTTGAAATCAATGTCTTAAGGCCAGTAGCAGCATGATGAGTGGATTTAGGTACAACGATTCTAAGTGAAATAAGTCACACAGAAAAAGACACTTATAAGATATGACTTCTAGAGGGAATGTAAAAACCGTTACACTTGAACTGAATTACAAAACAGAACAGAGTCACACGTTTAGAAAACACACTATGGCTGCTTAACGGGAAAGGTGAGGTGGAGTGATGCATAAAACAAGGGTTTCAAATTAGCTCAGATACCGTTCCATAAACCCAATATGTAATAGACAAGACCTACTCCATGCTCAGTGAACTGGACTCAACACCCCCTATTCACTGCACAAGAATATATCTGATTAGTAAGAATTTTAAAACCTATGTATTGATATCTCTTTGTAAGTGAGTCAAGCGGGTGTAAAGCGGCATAAACACAGCAGTGAAAAGCAGATAAACCCCATTAGAAAAATACATTATTTTAAAAACCCATGAAACAAAGACAGTGAAAGAGAGAGAAATTCTTACACAATTCATTCAGGGGCTGTGATGCAACCTGGATTGACCATATCTAGACCCACAGCTGGATGAGACATAAGGGTGGACACTCTTGGGGCTGAGAGGTTTGGTGAGGTTGGGTGAGCAAACGCAGACCCTTTAAAGTAATACTGCATGGTACCAATCCCATGGGTCCCAAATCTCCAGGTTCAATGGCATCTTCCTTCATTGAAAACTTGCATGAGAAACCCAGAAGATGGAATACCATGTGAATGGGAAAGTTTGTAAAACGCACCTCATTTCTCATCTCCTTGTGCTCGGTTTCTCCATTCCAGCCGCTTTACTAGCAATCTCCCTACTTGGAGCATCAGCACCTTTAACCTCCTCTTCCGTACAGGTTGCAATTTGTCCTGAGGATGAACGGGAAGAAGGGGAACCAATGAGAGACTAGCTCTAGGTGTTGGGATAGGCACAGGTCACTTTATTTTCCCATCAGGAAGAAGATTTAACCACAGGCTCAGCCTGGCCCCCACAACCAGAATAGGGCCTGAAGCAATCCTGCGCTTTTGCCGCCAACTCCCAGAAAAGCGAGTTGAAAAATCGAGCTCAGGGGCACTGCAATTCACACACCCGCAGAGTTATAAATGATAACTCTCGTCCACAAATAAATTGAGGGAAGGCAACGAAGAGGATTTGAAAGCAAGGCAGAATTGCAGCAAACCGATTTCAGGAGGTAGATTCGAATCGCCTTTAGAGCACATGAAATGCGGCAAAACGTCGACAGTGATGCCATTGGCCAAAAAGGGCGTATGCGTTTTTTCCTGAATATATTCAGGAAAAAACGCATACGCCCTTTTTGGCCAACCAAGCAACCTGGAAAGGCAAATCAGCGCTACAAAGAAGTCTTCCTTCTCATCGGTCAAAAGGGCCATGCTGAAGAAAGTGTCAAAACCAGAAATGCAGGACAGGCCATGGAGAAATGGGAGCCTTGCTACGCTGAAGGGCGGTATGTAAATTACCAACAGCAACTCTGGAGAAGTGTATGGTGTGTCCTGAAACATCTAAAAAACACAGCTTAGAGAGCATAGGGCACTTCCACGCATGGCTGTATAAATTGGGAAAACTAAAAATCAGCAAGACACAGGCACCCCAAAGGTTAGGGCTGCTCTGTTGACAAGAACCTCCACTTCATTACACCTTAAATATCCCAGGAAAGAGAAAAATGGATAAAGAAGTTGTGGTCCTTATGTACAATGGAATATCACTCAGCCATGAAATCAATGTCATAAGGCCAGTAGCAGCATGATGAGTGGATTTAGGTATGACAATTCTAAGTGAAATAAGTCACACAGAAAAAGACTCTTATAAGATATGACTTCTAGAGGGAATGTAAAAACCGTTACTCTTGAACTGAATTAAAAACAGAACAGAGTCACACATTTAGAAAACACACTATGGCTGCTTAACGGGAAAGGTGAGGTGGGGTGATGCATAAAACAAGGGTTTCAAATTAGTTCAGATACCGTTCCATAAACCCAATATGTAATAGACAAGACCTACTCCTTGCTCAGTGAACTGGACTCAACACCCCCTATTCACTGCACAATAATATATCTGACTAGTAAGAATTTTAAAACCTATGTATTGATATCTCTCTGAAAGTGAGTCAAGCGGGTGCAAAGCGGCATAAACACAGCAGTGAAAAGCAGCTAAACCCCATTAGAAAAATAAATTACTTTTAAAAACCCATGAAACAAAGACAGTGAAGGAGAGACAAATTCTTACACAATTCATTCAGGGGCTGTGATGCAACCTGGATTGACTATATCTAGACCCACAGCTGGATGAGACATAAGGGTGGACACTCTTGGGGCTGAGAGGTTTGGTGAGGTTGGGTGAGCAAATGCAGACCCTATAAAGTAATACTGCGTGGTACCCATCCCATGGGTCCCAAATCTCCAGGTCCAAGGGCATCTTCCTACATTGAAAACTTGCATGAAAACCCAGAAGATGGAACACCATGTGAACGGGAAAGGTTTCTAAAACGCACCTCATTTCTCATCTCCTTGTGCTCGGGTTCGCCATTCCAGCCCCTTTACTAGCAATCTCCCTACATGGAGCATCAGCACCTTTAACCTCCTGTTCCGTACAGGTTGCAATTTTTCCTGAGGATGAACGGGAAGAAGGGGAACCAATGAGAGACTAGCTCTAGGTGTTGGGACAGGCACAGGTCACTCTATTTTCCCATCAGGAAGAAGAATTAACCACAGGTTCAGCCTGGCCCCCGCAACCAGAATAGGGCCTGAAGCAATCCTGCGCTTTTGCCGCCAGCTCCCAAAAAAGCGAGTTGAAAAATCGAGCTCAGGGGCACTGCAATTCACAAACCTGCAGAGTTATAAATGATAACTCTCGTCCACAAATAAATTGAGGGAAGGAAACGAAGAGGATTTGAAAGCAATGCAAAATTACAGCAAACCGATTTCAGGAGGTAGATTCGAATCGCCTTTAAAGCACATGAAAAGCGGCAAAACGTCAACAGTGATGCCCTTGGCCCAAAAGGGCGTATGCGTTTTTTCCTGAATATATTCAGGAAAAAACGCATACGCCCTTTTTGGCCAACCAAGCAACCTGGAAAGGCAAATCAGCGCTACAAAGAAGTCTTGCTTCCCATCGGTCAAAAGGGCCATGCTGAAAAAAGTGTCAAAACCAGAAATGCAGGACAGGCCATGGAGAAATGGGAGCCTTGCTATGCTGATGGGCGGGATGTAAATTGCCAACAGCCACTCTGTAGAAGTGTACGGTGTGTCCCGAAACATCTAAAAAACACAGCTTAGAGAGCAGAGGGCACTTCCAGTCATGGGTGTATAAATTGGGAAAACTAAAAATCAGCAAGACAGAGGCACCCCAAAGTTTAGGGCTGCTCTCTTGATAAGAACCTCCACTTCATTACACCTTAAATATCCCAGGAAAGAGAAAAATGGATAAAGAAGTTGTGGTCCTTATGTACAATGGAATATCACTCAGCCTTGAAATCAATGTCTTAAGGCCAGTAGCAGCATGATGAGTGGATTTAGGTACAACGATTCTAAGTGAAATAAGTCACACAGAAAAAGACACTTATAAGATATGACTTCTAGAGGGAATGTAAAAACCGTTACACTTGAACTGAATTACAAAACAGAACAGAGTCACACGTTTAGAAAACACACTATGGCTGCTTAACGGGAAAGGTGAGGTGGGGTGATGCATAAAACAAGGGTTTCAAATTAGCTCAGATACCATTCCATAAACCCAATATGTAATAGAAAAGACCTACTCCTTGCTCAGTGAATTGGACTCAACACCCCCTATTCACTGCACAAGAATATATCTGACTAGTAAGAATTTTAAAACCTATGTATTGATATCTCTCTGTAAGTGAGTCAAGCGGGTGCAAAGCGGCATAAACACAGCAGTGAAAAGCAGCTAAACCCCATTAGAAAAATAAATTACTTTTAAAAACCCATGAAACAAAGACAGTGAAAGAGAGACAAATTCTTACACAATTCATTCAGGGGCTGTGATGCAACCTGGATTGACTATATCTAGACCCACAGCTGGATGAGACATAAAGGTGAACACTCTTGGGGCTGAGAGGTTTGGTGAGGTTGGGTGAGCAAATGCAGACCCTTTAAAGTAATACTGCGTGGAACCCATCCCATGGGTCCCAAATCTCCAGGTCCAAGGGCATCTTCCTACATTGAAAACTTGCATGAAAACCCAGAAGATGGAACACCATGTGAACGGGAAAGGTTTCTAAAACGCACCTCATTTCTCATCTCCTTGTGCTCGGGTTCGCCATTCCAGCCCCTTTACTAGCAATCTCCCTACATGGAGCATCAGCACCTTTAACCTCCTGTTCCGTATAGGTTGCAATTTTTCCTGAGGATGAACGGGAAGAAGGGGAACCAATGAGAGACTAGCTCTAGGTTTTGGGACAGGCACAGGTCACTCTATTTTCCCATCAGGAAGAAGAATTAACCACAGGTTCAGCCTGGCCCCCGCAACCAGAATAGGGCCTGAAGCAATCCTGCGCTTTTGCGGCCAGCTCCCAAAAAAGCGAGTTGAAAAATCGAGCTCAGGGGCACTGCAATTAACAAACCTGCAGAGTTATAAATGATAAGTCTCGTCCACAAATAAATTGAGGGAAGGAAACGAAGAGGATTTGAAAGCAAGGCAGAACTGCAGCAAACCGATTTCAGGAGGTAGATTCGAATCGCCTTTAAAGCACATGAAAAGCGGCAAAACGTCGACAGTGATGCCCTTGGCCAAAAAGGGCGTATGCGTTTTTTCCTGAATATATTCAGGAAAAAACGCATACGCCCTTTTCGGCCAACCAAGCAACTTGGAAAGGCAAATCAGCGCTACAAAGAAGTCTCGCTTCCCATCGGTCAAAAGGGCCATGCTGAAAAAAGTGTCAAAACCAGAAATGCAGGACAGGCCATGGAGAAATGGGAGCCTTGCTATGCTGATGGGCGGGATGTAAATTGCCAACAGCCACTCTGTAGAAGTGTACGGTGTGTCCTGAAACATCTAAACAACACAGCTTAGAGAGCATAGGGCACTTCCAGTCATGGGTGTATAAATTGGGAAAACTAAAAATCAGCAAGACAGAGGCACCCCAAAGTTTAGGGCTGCTCTCTTGACAAGAACCTCCACTTCATTACACCTTAAATATCCCAGGAAAGAGAAAAATGGATAAAGAAGTTGTGGTCCTTATGTACAATGGAATATCACTCAGCCTTGAAATCAATGTCTTAAGGCCAGTAGCAGCATGAAGAGTGGATTTAGTTACAACGATTCTAAGTGAAATAAGTCATACAGAAAAAGACACTTATAAGATATGACTTCTAGAGGGAATGTAAAAACCGTTACACTTGAACTGAATTACAAAACAGTACAGAGTCACACGTTTAGAAAACACACTATGGCTGCTTAACGGGAAAGGTGAGGTGGGGTGATGCATAAAACAAGGGTTTCAAATTAGCTCAGATACCATTCCATAAACCCAATATGTAATAGAAAAGACCTACTCCTTGCTCAGTGAACTGGACTCAACACCCCCTATTCACTGCACAAGAATATATCTGACTAGTAAGAATTTTAAACCTATGTATTGATATCTCTCTGTAAGTGAGTCAAGCGGGTGCAAAGCGGCATAAACACAGCAGTGAAAAGCAGCTAAACCCCATTAGAAAAATAAATTACTTTTAAAAACCCATGAAACAAAGACAGTGAAAGAGAGACAAATTCTTACACAATTCATTCAGGGGCTGTGATGCAACCTGGATTGACTATATCTAGACCCACAGCTGGATGAGACATAAGGGTGGACACTCTTGGGGCTGAGAGGTTTGGTGAGGTTGGGTGAGCAAATGCAGACCCTTTAAATTAATACTGCGTGGTACCCATCCCATGGGTCCCAAATCTCCAGGTCCAAGGGCATCTTCCTACATTGAAAACTTGCATGAAATCCCAGAAGATGGAACACCATGTGAATGGGAAAGGTTTCTAAAATGCACCTCATTTCTCATCTCCTTGTGCTCGGGTTCGCCATTCCAGCCCCTTTACTAGCAATCTCCCTACATGGAGCATCAGCACCTTTAACCTCCTGTTCCGTACAGGTTGCAATTTTTCCTGAGGATGAACGGGAATAAGGGGAACCAATGAGAGACTAGCTCTAGGTGTTGGGACAGGCACAGGTTACTCTATTTTCCCATCAGGAAGAAGAATTAACCACAGGTTCAGCCTGGCCCCCGCAACCAGAATAGGGCCTGAAGCAATCCTGCGCTTTTGCGGCCAACTCCCAAAAAAGCGAGTTGAAAAATCGAGCTCAGGGGCACTGCAATTCACAAACCTGCAGAGTTATAAATGATAACTCTCGTCCACAAATAAATTGAGGGAAGGAAACGAAGAGGATTTGAAAGCAAGGCAGAATTGCAGCAAACCGATTTCAGGAGGTAGATTCGAATCGCCTTTAAAGCACATGAAAAGCGGCAAAACGTCGACAGTGATGCCCTTGGCCAAAAAGGGCGTATGCGTTTTTTCCTGAATATATTCAGGAAAAAACGCATACGCCCTTTTCGGCCAACCAAGCAACTTGGAAAGGCAAATCAGCGCTACAAAGAAGTCTCGCTTCCCATCGGTCAAAAGGGCCATGCTGAAAAAAGTGTCAAAACCAGAAATGCAGGACAGGCCATGGAGAAATGGGAGCCTTGCTATGCTGATGGGCGGGATGTAAATTGCCAACAGCCACTCTGTAGAAGTGTACGGTGTGTCCTGAAACATCTAAACAACACAGCTTAGAGAGCATAGGGCACTTCCAGTCATGGGTGTATAAATTGGGAAAACTAAAAATCAGCAAGACAGAGGCACCCCAAAGTTTAGGGCTGCTCTCTTGACAAGAACCTCCACTTCATTACACCTTAAATATCCCAGGAAAGAGAAAAATGGATAAAGAAGTTGTGGTCCTTATGTACAATGGAATATCACTCAGCCTTGAAATCAATGTCTTAAGGCCAGTAGCAGCATGAAGAGTGGATTTAGTTACAACGATTCTAAGTGAAATAAGTCATACAGAAAAAGACACTTATAAGATATGACTTCTAGAGGGAATGTAAAAACCGTTACACTTGAACAGAATTACAAAACAGTACAGAGTCACACGTTTAGAAAACACACTATGGCTGCTTAACGGGAAAGGTGAGGTGGGGTGATGCATAAAACAAGGGTTTCAAATTAGCTCAGATACCATTCCATAAACCCAATATGTAATAGAAAAGACCTACTCCTTGCTCAGTGAACTGGACTCAACACCCCCTATTCACTGCACAAGAATATATCTGACTAGTAAGAATTTTAAACCTATGTATTGATATCTCTCTGTAAGTGAGTCAAGCGGGTGCAAAGCGGCATAAACACAGCAGTGAAAAGCAGCTAAACCCCATTAGAAAAATAAATTACTTTTAAAAACCCATGAAACAAAGACAGTGAAAGAGAGACAAATTCTTACACAATTCATTCAGGGGCTGTGATGCAACCTGGATTTACTATATCTAGACCCACAGCTGGATGAGACATAAGGGTGGACACTCTTGGGGCTGAGAGGTTTGGTGAGGTTGGGTGAGCAAACGCAGACCCTTTAAAGTAATACTGCATGGTACCAATCCCATGGGTTCCAAATCTCCAGGTTCAATGGCATCTTCCTTCATTGAAAACTTGCATGAGAAACCCAGAAGATGGAATACCATGTGAATGGGAAAGTTTGTAAAACGCACCTCATTTCTCATCTCCTTGTGCTCGGTTTCTCCATTCCAGCCGCTTTACTAGCAATCTCCCGACTTGGAGCATCAGCACCTTTAACCTCCTCTTCCGTACAGGTTGCAATTTGTCCTGAGGATGAACGGGAAGAAGGGGAACCAATGAGAGACTAGCTCTAGGTGTTGGGATAGGCACAGGTCACTTTATTTTCCCATCAGGAAGAAGATTTAACCACAGGCTCAGCCTGGCCCCCACAACCAGAATAGGGCCTGAAGCAATCCTGCGCTTTTGCCGCCAACTCCCAGAAAAGCGAGTTGAAAAATCGAGCTCAGGGGCACTGCAATTCACAAACCTGCAGAGTTATAAATGATAACTCTCGTCCACAAATAAATTGAGGGGAGGAAACGAAGAGGATTTGAAAGCAAGGCAGAATTGCAGCAAACCGATTTCAGGAGGTAGATTCGAATCGCCTTTAAAGAACATGAAAAGCGGCAAAACGTCGACAGTGATGCCCTTGGCCAAAAAGGGCGTATGCGTTTTTTCCTGAATATATTCAGGAAAAAACGCATACGCCCTTTTTGGCCAACCAAGCAACCTGGAAAGGCAAATCAGCGCTACAAAGAAGTCTTCCTTCTCATCGGTCAAAAGGGCCATGCTGAAGAAAGTGTCAAAACCAGAAATGCAGGACAGGCCATGGAGAAATGGGAGCCTTGCTACGCTGATGGGCGGTATGTAAATTACCAACAGCCACTCTGGAGAAGTGTATGGTGTGTCCTGAAATATCTAAAAAACACAGCTTAGAGAGCATAGGGCACTTCCACGCATGGGTGTATAAATTGTGAAAACTAAAAATCAGCAAGACAGAGGCACCCCAAAGTTTAGGGCTGATCTCTTGACAAGAACCTCCACTTCATTACACCTTAAATATCCCAGGAAAGAGAAAAATGGATAAAGAAGTTGTGGTCCTTATGTACAATGGAATATCACTCAGCCTTGAAATCAATGTCTTAAGGCCAGTAGCAGCATGATGAGTGGATTTAGGTACAACGATTCTAAGTGAAATAAGTCACACAGAAAAAGACACTTATAAGATATGACTTCTAGAGGGAATGTAAAAACCGTTACACTTGAACTGAATTACAAAACAGAACAGAGTCACACGTTTAGAAAACACACTATGGCTGCTTAACGGGAAAGGTGAGGTGGGGTGATGCATAAAACAAGGGTTTCAAATTAGCTCAGATACCGTTTCATAAACCCAATATGTAATAGACAAGACCTACTCCATGCTCAGTGAACTGGACTCAACACCCCCTATTCACTGCACAAGAATATATCTGATTAGTAAGAATTTTAAAACCTATGTATTGATATATCTTTGTAAGTGAGTCAAGCGGGTGTAAAGCGGCATAAACACAGCAGTGAAAAGCAGATAAACCCCATTAGAAAAATACATTATTTTAAAAACCCATGAAACAAAGACAGTGAAAGAGAGAGAAATTCTTACACAATTCATTCAGGGGCTGTGATGCAACCTGGATTGACCATATCTAGACCCACAGCTGGATGAGACATAAGGGTGGACACTCTTGGGGCTGAGAGGTTTGGTGAGGTTGGGTGAGCAAACGCAGACCCTTTAAAGTAATACTGCATGGTACCAATCCCATGGGTCCCAAATCTCCAGGTTCAATGGCATCTTCCTTCATTGAAAACTTGCATGAGAAACCCAGAAGATGGAATACCATGTGAATGGGAACGTTTGTAAAACGCACCTCATTTCTCATCTCCTTGTGCTCGGGTTCTCCATTCCAGCCGCTTTACTAGCAATCTCCCTACTTGGAGCATCAGCACCTTTAACCTCCTCTTCCGTTCAGGTTGCAATTTGTCCTGAGGATGAACGGGAAGAAGGGGAACCAATGAGAGACTAGCTCTAGGTGTTGGGATAGGCACAGGTCACTTTATTTTCCCATCAGGAAGAAGATTTAACCACAGGCTCAGCCTGGCCCCCACAACCAGAATAGGGCCTGAAGCAATCCTGCGCTTTTGCCGCCAACTCCCAGAAAAGCGAGTTGAAAAATCGAGCTCAGGGGCACTGCAATTCATAAACCTGCAGA
Organism: Balaenoptera physalus; assembly: GCF_965194825.1. Lineage (NCBI taxonomy): Eukaryota > Metazoa > Chordata > Mammalia > Artiodactyla > Balaenopteridae > Balaenoptera > Balaenoptera physalus. Next base: position 283,918 of record NW_028126011.1, read on the forward strand.
GTTATAAATGATAACTCTCGTCCACATATAAATTGATGGAAGGCAACGAAGAGGATTTGAAAGCAAGGCAGAATTGCAGCAAACCGATTTCAGGAGGTAGATTCGAATCGCCTTTAAAGCACATGAAAAGCGGCAAAACGTCGACAGTGATGCCATTGGCCAAAAAGTGCGTATGCGTTTTTTCCTGAATATATTCAGGAAAAAACGCATACGCCCTTTTTGGCCAACCAAGCAACCTGGAAAGGCAAATCAGCGCTACAAAGAAGTCTTCCTTCTCATCGGTCAAAAGGTCCATCCTGAAGAAAGTGTCAAAACCAGAAATACAGGACAGGCCATGGAGAAATGGGAGCCTTGCTACGCTGATGGGCGGTATGTAAATTACCAACAGCCACTCTGGAGAAGTGTATGGTGTGTCCTGAAACATCTAAAAAACACAGCTTAGAGAGCATAGGGCACTTCCACGCATGGGTGTATAAATTGGGAAAATTAAAAATCAGCAAGACACAGGCACCCCAAAGTTTAGGGCTGCTCTGTGGACAAGAACCTCCACTTCATTACACCTTAAATATCCCAGGAAAGAGAAAAATGGATAAAGAAGTTGTGGTCCTTATGTACAATGGAATATCACTCAGCCTTGAAATCAATGTCTTAAGGCCAGTAGCAGCATGATGAGTGGATTTAGGTACAACGATTCTAAGTGAAATAAGTCACACAGAAAAAGACACTTATAAGATATGACTTCTAGAGGGAATGTAAAAACCGTTACACTTGAACTGAATTACAAAACAGAACAGAGTCACACGTTTAGAAAACACACTATGGCTGCTTAACGGGAAAGGTGAGGTGGGGTGATGCATAAAACAAGGGTTTCAAATTAGCTCAGATACCGTTTCATAAACCCAATATGTAATAGACAAGACCTACTCCATGCTCAGTGAACTGGACTCAACACCCCCTATTCACTGCACAAGAATATATCTGATTAGTAAGAATTTTAAAACCTATGTATTGATATATCTTTGTAAGTGAGTCAAGCGGGTGTAAAGCGGCATAAACACAGCAGTGAAAAGCAGATAAACCCCTTTAGAAAAATACATTATTTTAAAAACCCATGAAACAAAGACAGTGAAAGAGAGAGAAATTCTTACACAATTCATTCAGGGGCTGTGATGCAACCTGGATTGACCATATCTAGACCCACAGCTGGATGAGACATAAGGGTGGACACTCTTGGGGCTGAGAGGTTTGGTGAGGTTGGGTGAGCAAACGCAGACCCTTTAAAGTAATACTGCATGGTACCAATCCCATGGGTCCCAAATCTCCAGGTTCAATGGCATCTTCCTTCATTGAAAACTTGCATGAGAAACCCAGAAGATGGAATACCATGTGAATGGGAAAGTTTGTAAAACGCACCTCATTTCTCATCTCCTTGTGCTCGGGTTCTCCATTCCAGCCGCTTTACTAGCAATCTCCCTACTTGGAGCATCAGCACCTTTAACCTCCTCTTCCGTTCAGGTTGCAATTTGTCCTGAGGATGAACGGGAAGAAGGGGAACCAATGAGAGACTAGCTCTAGGTGTTGGGATAGGCACAGGTCACTCTATTTTCCCATCAGGAAGAAGAATTAACCACAGGTTCAGCCTGGCCCCCGCAACCAGAATAGGGCCTGAAGCAATCCTGCGCTTTTGCGGCCAGCTCCCAAAAAAGCGAGTTGAAAAATCGAGCTCAGGGGCACTGCAATTAACAAACCTGCAGAGTTATAAATGATAAGTCTCGTCCACAAATAAATTGAGGGAAGGAAACGAAGAGGATTTGAAAGCAAGGCAGAATTGCAGCAAACCGATTTCAGGAGGTAGATTCGAATCGCCTTTAAAGCACATGAAAAGCGGCAAAACGTCGACAGTGATGCCCTTGGCCAAAAAGGGCGTATGCGTTTTTTCCTGAATATATTCAGGAAAAAACGCATACGCCCTTTTCGGCCAACCAAGCAACTTGGAAAGGCAAATCAGCGCTACAAAGAAGTCTCGCTTCCCATCGGTCAAAAGGGCCATGCTGAAAAAAGTGTCAAAACCAGGAATGCAGGACAGGCCATGGAGAAATGGGAGCCTTGCTATGCTGATGGGCGGGATGTAAATTGCCAACAGCCACTCTGTAGAAGTGTACGGTGTGTCCTGAAACATCTAAACAACACAGCTTAGAGAGCATAGGGCACTTCCAGTCATGGGTGTATAAATTGGGAAAACTAAAAATCAGCAAGACAGAGGCACCCCAAAGTTTAGGGCTGCTCTCTTGACAAGAACCTCCACTTCATTACACCTTAAATATCCCAGGAAAGAGAAAAATGGATAAAGAAGTTGTGGTCCTTATGTACAATGGAATATCACTCAGCCTTGAAATCAATGTCTTAAGGCCAGTAGCAGCATGAAGAGTGGATTTAGTTACAACGATTCTAAGTGAAATAAGTCATACAGAAAAAGACACTTATAAGATATGACTTCTAGAGGGAATGTAAAAACCGTTACACTTGAACTGAATTACAAAACAGTACAGAGTCACACGTTTAGAAAACACACTATGGCTGCTTAACGGGAAAGGTGAGGTGGGGTGATGCATAAAACAAGGGTTTCAAATTAGCTCAGATACCATTCCATAAACCCAATATGTAATAGAAAAGACCTACTCCTTGCTCAGTGAACTGGACTCAACACCCCCTATTCACTGCACAAGAATATATCTGACTAGTAAGAATTTTAAACCTATGTATTGATATCTCTCTGTAAGTGAGTCAAGCGGGTGCAAAGCGGCATAAACACAGCAGTGAAAAGCAGCTAAACCCCATTAGAAAAATAAATTACTTTTAAAAACCCATGAAACAAAGACAGTGAAAGAGAGACAAATTCTTACACAATTCATTCAGGGGCTGTGATGCAACCTGGATTGACTATATCTAGACCCACAGCTGGATGAGACATAAGGGTGGACACTCTTGGGGCTGAGAGGTTTGGTGAGGTTGGGTGAGCAAATGCAGACCCTTTAAATTAATACTGCGTGGTACCCATCCCATGGGTCCCAAATCTCCAGGTCCAAGGGCATCTTCCTACATTGAAAACTTGCATGAAATCCCAGAAGATGGAACACCATGTGAATGGGAAAGGTTTCTAAAATGCACCTCATTTCTCATCTCCTTGTGCTCGGGTTCGCCATTCCAGCCCCTTTACTAGCAATCTCCCTACATGGAGCATCAGCACCTTTAACCTCCTGTTCCGTACAGGTTGCAATTTTTCCTGAGGATGAACGGGAATAAGGGGAACCAATGAGAGACTAGCTCTAGGTGTTGGGACAGGCACAGGTCACTCTATTTTCCCATCAGGAAGAAGAATTAACCACAGGTTCAGCCTGGCCCCCGCAACCAGAATAGGGCCTGAAGCAATCCTGCGCTTTTGCGGCCAACTCCCAAAAAAGCGAGTTGAAAAATCGAGCTCAGGGGCACTGCAATTCACAAACCTGCAGAGTTATAAATGATAACTCTCGTCCACAAATAAATTGAGGGAAGGAAACGAAGAGGATTTGAAAGCAAGGCAGAATTGCAGCAAACCGATTTCAGGAGGTAGATTCGAATCGCCTTTAAAGCACTTGAAAAGCGGCAAAACGTCGACAGTGATGCCCTTGGCCAAAAAGGGCATATGCGTTTTTTCCTGAATATATTCAGGAAAAAACGCATACGCCCTTTTCGGCCAACCAAGCAACTTGGAAAGGCAAATCAGCGCTACAAAGAAGTCTCGCTTCCCATCGGTCAAAAGGGCCATGCTGAAAAAAGTGTCAAAACCAGAAATGCAGGACAGGCCATGGAGAAATGGGAGCCTTGCTATGCTGATGGGCGGGATGTAAATTGCCAACAGCCACTCTGTAGAAGTGTACGGTGTGTCCTGAAACATCTAAACAACACAGCTTAGAGAGCATAGGGCACTTCCAGTCATGGGTGTATAAATTGGGAAAACTAAAAATCAGCAAGACAGAGGCACCCCAAAGTTTAGGGCTGCTCTCTTGACAAGAACCTCCACTTCATTACACCTTAAATATCCCAGGAAAGAGAAAAATGGATAAAGAAGTTGTGGTCCTTATGTACAATGGAATATCACTCAGCCTTGAAATCAATGTCTTAAGGCCAGTAGCAGCATGAAGAGTGGATTTAGTTACAACGATTCTAAGTGAAATAAGTCATACAGAAAAAGACACTTATAAGATATGACTTCTAGAGGGAATGTAAAAACCGTTACACTTGAACTGAATTACAAAACAGTACAGAGTCACACGTTTAGAAAACACACTATGGCTGCTTAACGGGAAAGGTGAGGTGGGGTGATGCATAAAACAAGGGTTTCAAATTAGCTCAGATACCATTCCATAAACCCAATATGTAATAGAAAAGACCTACTCCTTGCTCAGTGAACTGGACTCAACACCCCCTATTCACTGCACAAGAATATATCTGACTAGTAAGAATTTTAAACCTATGTATTGATATCTCTCTGTAAGTGAGTCAAGCGGGTGCAAAGCGGCATAAACACAGCAGTGAAAAGCAGCTAAACCCCATTAGAAAAATAAATTACTTTTAAAAACCCATGAAACAAAGACAGTGAAAGAGAGACAAATTCTTACACAATTCATTCAGGGGCTGTGATGCAACCTGGATTGACTATATCTAGACCCACAGCTGGATGAGACATAAGGGTGGACACTCTTGGGGCTGAGAGGTTTGGTGAGGTTGGGTGAGCAAATGCAGACCCTTTAAATTAATACTGCGTGGTACCCATCCCATGGGTCCCAAATCTCCAGGTCCAAGGGCATCTTCCTACATTGAAAACTTGCATGAAATCCCAGAAGATGGAACACCATGTGAATGGGAAAGGTTTCTAAAATGCACCTCATTTCTCATCTCCTTGTGCTCGGGTTCGCCATTCCAGCCCCTTTACTAGCAATCTCCCTACATGGAGCATCAGCACCTTTAACCTCCTGTTCCGTACAGGTTGCAATTTTTCCTGAGGATGAACGGGAATAAGGGGAACCAATGAGAGACTAGCTCTAGGTGTTGGGACAGGCACAGGTCACTCTATTTTCCCATCAGGAAGAAGAATTAACCACAGGTTCAGCCTGGCCCCCGCAACCAGAATAGGGCCTGAAGCAATCCTGCGCTTTTGCGGCCAACTCCCAAAAAAGCGAGTTGAAAAATCGAGCTCAGGGGCACTGCAATTCACAAACCTGCAGAGTTATAAATGATAACTCTCGTCCACAAATAAATTGAGGGAAGGAAACGAAGAGGATTTGAAAGCAAGGCAGAATTGCAGCAAACCGATTTCAGGAGGTAGATTCGAATCGCCTTTAAAGCACATGAAAAGCGGCAAAACGTCGACAGTGATGCCCTTGGCCAAAAAGGGCGTATGCGTTTTTTCCTGAATATATTCAGGAAAAAACGCATACGCCCTTTTCGGCCAACCAAGCAACTTGGAAAGGCAAATCAGCGCTACAAAGAAGTCTCGCTTCCCATCGGTCAAAAGGGCCATGCTGAAAAAAGTGTCAAAACCAGAAATGCAGGACAGGCCATGGAGAAATGGGAGCCTTGCTATGCTGATGGGCGGGATGTAAATTGCCAACAGCCACTCTGTAGAAGTGTACGGTGTGTCCTGAAACATCTAAACAACACAGCTTAGAGAGCATAGGGCACTTCCAGTCATGGGTGTATAAATTGGGAAAACTAAAAATCAGCAAGACAGAGGCACCCCAAAGTTTAGGGCTGCTCTCTTGACAAGAACCTCCACTTCATTACACCTTAAATATCCCAGGAAAGAGAAAAATGGATAAAGAAGTTGTGGTCCTTATGTACAATGGAATATCACTCAGCCTTGAAATCAATGTCTTAAGGCCAGTAGCAGCATGAAGAGTGGATTTAGTTACAACGATTCTAAGTGAAATAAGTCATACAGAAAAAGACACTTATAAGATATGACTTCTAGAGGGAATGTAAAAACCGTTACACTTGAACTGAATTACAAAACAGTACAGAGTCACACGTTTAGAAAACACACTATGGCTGCTTAACGGGAAAGGTGAGGTGGGGTGATGCATAAAACAAGGGTTTCAAATTAGCTCAGATACCATTCCATAAACCCAATATGTAATAGAAAAGACCTACTCCTTGCTCAGTGAACTGGACTCAACACCCCCTATTCACTGCACAAGAATATATCTGACTAGTAAGAATTTTAAACCTATGTATTGATATCTCTCTGTAAGTGAGTCAAGCGGGTGCAAAGCGGCATAAACACAGCAGTGAAAAGCAGCTAAACCCCATTAGAAAAATAAATTACTTTTAAAAACCCATGAAACAAAGACAGTGAAAGAGAGACAAATTCTTACACAATTCATTCAGGGGCTGTGATGCAACCTGGATTGACTATATCTAGACCCACAGCTGGATGAGACATAAGGGTGGACACTCTTGGGGCTGAGAGGTTTGGTGAGGTTGGGTGAGCAAACGCAGACCCTTTAAAGTAATACTGCATGGTACCAATCCCATGGGTTCCAAATCTCCAGGTTCAATGGCATCTTCCTTCATTGAAAACTTGCATGAGAAACCCAGAAGATGGAATACCATGTGAATGGGAAAGTTTGTAAAACGCACCTCATTTCTCATCTCCTTGTGCTCGGTTTCTCCATTCCAGCCGCTTTACTAGCAATCTCCCGACTTGGAGCATCAGCACCTTTAACCTCCTCTTCCGTACAGGTTGCAATTTGTCCTGAGGATGAACGGGAAGAAGGGGAACCAATGAGAGACTAGCTCTAGGTGTTGGGATAGGCACAGGTCACTTTATTTTCCCATCAGGAAGAAGATTTAACCACAGGCTCAGCCTGGCCCCCACAACCAGAATAGGGCCTGAAGCAATCCTGCGCTTTTGCCGCCAACTCCCAGAAAAGCGAGTTGAAAAATCGAGCTCAGGGGCACTGCAATTCACAAACCTGCAGAGTTATAAATGATAACTCTCGTCCACAAATAAATTGAGGGGAGGAAACGAAGAGGATTTGAAAGCAAGGCAGAATTGCAGCAAACCGATTTCAGGAGGTAGATTCGAATCGCCTTTAAAGAACATGAAAAGCGGCAAAACGTCGACAGTGATGCCCTTGGCCAAAAAGGGCGTATGCGTTTTTTCCTGAATATATTCAGGAAAAAACGCATACGCCCTTTTTGGCCAACCAAGCAACCTGGAAAGGCAAATCAGCGCTACAAAGAAGTCTTCCTTCTCATCGGTCAAAAGGGCCATGCTGAAGAAAGTGTCAAAACCAGAAATGCAGGACAGGCCATGGAGAAATGGGAGCCTTGCTACGCTGATGGGCGGTATGTAAATTACCAACAGCCACTCTGGAGAAGTGTATGGTGTGTCCTGAAATATCTAAAAAACACAGCTTAGAGAGCATAGGGCACTTCCACGCATGGGTGTATAAATTGTGAAAACTAAAAATCAGCAAGACAGAGGCACCCCAAAGTTTAGGGCTGATCTCTTGACAAGAACCTCCACTTCAATACACCTTAAATATCCCAGGAAAGAGAAAAATGGATAAAGAAGTTGTGGTCCTTATGTACAATGGAATATCACTCAGCCTTGAAATCAATGTCTTAAGGCCAGTAGCAGCATGATGAGTGGATTTAGGTACAACGATTCTAAGTGAAATAAGTCACACAGAAAAAGACACTTATAAGATATGACTTCTAGAGGGAATGTAAAAACCGTTACACTTGAACTGAATTACAAAACAGAACAGAGTCACACGTTTAGAAAACACACTATGGCTGCTTAACGGGAAAGGTGAGGTGGGGTGATGCATAAAACAAGGGTTTCAAATTAGCTCAGATACCGTTTCATAAACCCAATATGTAATAGACAAGACCTACTCCATGCTCAGTGAACTGGACTCAACACCCCCTATTCACTGCACAAGAATATATCTGATTAGTAAGAATTTTAAAACCTATGTATTGATATATCTTTGTAAGTGAGTCAAGCGGGTGTAAAGCGGCATAAACACAGCAGTGAAAAGCAGATAAACCCCATTAGAAAAATACATTATTTTAAAAACCCATGAAACAAAGACAGTGAAAGAGAGAGAAATTCTTACACAATTCATTCAGGGGCTGTGATGCAACCTGGATTGACCATATCTAGACCCACAGCTGGATGAGACATAAGGGTGGACACTCTTGGGGCTGAGAGGTTTGGTGAGGTTGGGTGAGCAAACGCAGACCCTTTAAAGTAATACTGCATGGTACCAATCCCATGGGTCCCAAATCTCCAGGTTCAATGGCATCTTCCTTCATTGAAAACTTGCATGAGAAACCCAGAAGATGGAATACCATGTGAATGGGAAAGTTTGTAAAACGCACCTCATTTCTCATCTCCTTGTGCTCGGGTTCTCCATTCCAGCCGCTTTACTAGCAATCTCCCTACTTGGAGCATCAGCACCTTTAACCTCCTCTTCCGTTCAGGTTGCAATTTGTCCTGAGGATGAACGGGAAGAAGGGGAACCAATGAGAGACTAGCTCTAGGTGTTGGGATAGGCACAGGTCACTTTATTTTCCCATCAGGAAGAAGATTTAACCACAGGCTCAGCCTGGCCCCCACAACCAGAATAGGGCCTGAAGCAATCCTGCGCTTTTGCCGCCAACTCCCAGAAAAGCGAGTTGAAAAATCGAGCTCAGGGGCACTGCAATTCATAAACCTGCAGAGTTATAAATGATAACTCTCGTCCACATATAAATTGAGGGAAGGCAACGAAGAGGATTTGAAAGCAAGGCAGAATTGCAGCAAACCGATTTCAGGAGGTAGATTCGAATCGCCTTTAAAGCACATGAAAAGCGGCAAAACGTCGACAGTGATGCCATTGGCCAAAAAGTGCGTATGCGTTTTTTCCTGAATATATTCAGGAAAAAACGCATACGCCCTTTTTGGCCAACCAAGCAACCTGGAAAGGCAAATCAGCGCTACAAAGAAGTCTTCCTTCTCATCGGTCAAAAGGTCCATGCTGAAGAAAGTGTCAAAACCAGAAATACAGGACAGGCCATGGAGAAATGGGAGCCTTGCTACGCTGATGGGCGGTATGTAAATTACCAACAGCCACTCTGGAGAAGTGTATGGTGTGTCCTGAAACATCTAAAAAACACAGCTTAGAGAGCATAGGGCACTTCCACGCATGGGTGTATAAATTGGGAAAATTAAAAATCAGCAAGACACAGGCACCCCAAAGTTTAGGGCTGCTCTGTGGACAAGAACCTCCACTTCATTACACCTTAAATATCCCAGGAAAGAGAAAAATGGATAAAGAAGTTGTGGTCCTTATGTACAATGGAATATCACTCAGCCTTGAAATCAATGTCTTAAGGCCAGTAGCAGCATGATGAGTGGATTTAGGTACAACGATTCTAAGTGAAATAAGTCACACAGAAAAAGACACTTATAAGATATGACTTCTAGAGGGAATGTAAAAACCGTTACACTTGAACTGAATTACAAAACAGAACAGAGTCACACGTTTAGAAAACACACTATGGCTGCTTAACGGGAAAGGTGAGGTGGGGTGATGCATAAAACAAGGGTTTCAAATTAGCTCAGATACCGTTTCATAAACCCAATATGTAATAGACAAGACCTACTCCATGCTCAGTGAACTGGACTCAACACCCCCTATTCACTGCACAAGAATATATCTGATTAGTAAGAATTTTAAAACCTATGTATTGATATATCTTTGTAAGTGAGTCAAGCGGGTGTAAAGCGGCATAAACACAGCAGTGAAAAGCAGATAAACCCCTTTAGAAAAATACATTATTTTAAAAACCCATGAAACAAAGACAGTGAAAGAGAGAGAAATTCTTACACAATTCATTCAGGGGCTGTGATGCAACCTGGATTGACCATATCTAGACCCACAGCTGGATGAGACATAAGGGTGGACACTCTTGGGGCTGAGAGGTTTGGTGAGGTTGGGTGAGCAAACGCAGACCCTTTAAAGTAATACTGCATGGTACCAATCCCATGGGTCCCAAATCTCCAGGTTCAATGGCATCTTCCTTCATTGAAAACTTGCATGAGAAACCCAGAAGATGGAATACCATGTGAATGGGAAAGTTTGTAAAACGCACCTCATTTCTCATCTCCTTGTGCTCGGGTTCTCCATTCCAGCCGCTTTACTAGCAATCTCCCTACTTGGAGCATCAGCACCTTTAACCTCCTCTTCCGTTCAGGTTGCAATTTGTCCTGAGGATGAACGGGAAGAAGGGGAACCAATGAGAGACTAGCTCTAGGTGTTGGGATAGGCACAGGTCACTTTATTTTCCCATCAGGAAGAAGATTTAACCACAGGCTCAGCCTGGCCCCCACAACCAGAATAGGGCCTGAAGCAATCCTGCGCTTTTGCCGCCAACTCCCAGAAAAGCGAGTTGAAAAATCGAGCTCAGGGGCACTGCAATTCATAAACCTGCAGAGTTATAAATGATAACTCTCGTCCACATATAAATTGAGGGAAGGCAACGAAGAGGATTTGAAAGCAAGGCAGAATTGCAGCAAACCGATTTCAGGAGGTAGATTCGAATCGCCTTTAAAGCACATGAAAAGCGGCAAAACGTCGACAGTGATGCCATTGGCCAAAAAGTGCGTATGCGTTTTTTCCTGAATATATTCAGGAAAAAACGCATACGCCCTTTTTGGCCAACCAAGCAACCTGGAAAGGCAAATCAGCGCTACAAAGAAGTCTTCCTTCTCATCGGTCAAAAGGTCCATGCTGAAGAAAGTGTCAAAACCAGAAATACAGGACAGGCCATGGAGAAATGGGAGCCTTGCTACGCTGATGGGCGGTATGTAAATTACCAACAGCCACTCTGGAGAAGTGTATGGTGTGTCCTGAAACATCTAAAAAACACAGCTTAGACAGCATAGGGCACTTCCACGCATGGGTGTATAAATTGGGAAAATTAAAAATCAGCAAGACACAGGCACCCCAAAGTTTAGGGCTGCTCTGTGGACAAGAACCTCCACTTCATTACACCTTAAATATCCCAGGAAAGAGAAAAATGGATAAAGAAGTTGTGGTCCTTATGTACAATGGAATATCACTCAGCCATGAAATCAATGTCATAAGGCCAGTAGCAGCATGATGAGTGGATTTAGGTACGACGATTCTAAGTGAAATAAGTCACACAGAAAAAGACACTTATAAGATATGACTTCTAGAGGGAATGTAAAAACCGTTACTCTTGAACTGAATTACAAAACAGAACAGAGTCACACATTTAGAAAACACACTATGGCTGCTTAACGGGAAAGGTGAGGTGGGGTGATGCATAAAACAAGGGTTTCAAATTAGCTCAGATACCGTTTCATAAACCCAATATGTAATAGACAAGACCTACTCCATGCTCAGTGAACTGGACTCAACACCCCCTATTCACTGCACAAGAATATATCTGATTAGTAAGAATTTTAAAACCTATGTATTGATATATCTTTGTAAGTGAGTCAAGCGGGTGTAAAGCGGCATAAACACAGCAGTGAAAAGCAGATAAACCCCTTTAGAAAAATACATTATTTTAAAAACCCATGAAACAAAGACAGTGAAAGAGAGAGAAATTCTTACACAATTCATTCAGGGGCTGTGATGCAACCTGGATTGACCATATCTAGACCCACAGCTGGATGAGACATAAGGGTGGACACTCTTGGGGCTGAGAGGTTTGGTGAGGTTGGGTGAGCAAACGCAGACCCTTTAAAGTAATACTGCATGGTACCAATCCCATGGGTCCCAAATCTCCAGGTTCAATGGCATCTTCCTTCATTGAAAACTTGCATGAGAAACCCAGAAGATGGAATACCATGTGAATGGGAAAGTTTGTAAAACGCACCTCATTTCTCATCTCCTTGTGCTCGGGTTCTCCATTCCAGCCGCTTTACTAGCAATCTCCCTACTTGGAGCATCAGCACCTTTAACCTCCTCTTCCGTTCAGGTTGCAATTTGTCCTGAGGATGAACGGGAAGAAGGGGAACCAATGAGAGACTAGCTCTAGGTGTTGGGATAGGCACAGGTCACTTTATTTTCCCATCAGGAAGAAGATTTAACCACAGGCTCAGCCTGGCCCCCACAACCAGAATAGGGCCTGAAGCAATCCTGCGCTTTTGCCGCCAACTCCCAGAAAAGCGAGTTGAAAAATCGAGCTCAGGGGCACTGCAATTCATAAACCTGCAGAGTTATAAATGATAACTCTCGTCCACATATAAATTGAGGGAAGGCAACGAAGAGGATTTGAAAGCAAGGCAGAATTGCAGCAAACCGATTTCAGGAGGTAGATTCGAATCGCCTTTAAAGCACATGAAAAGCGGCAAAACGTCGACAGTGATGCCATTGGCCAAAAAGTGCGTATGCGTTTTTTCCTGAATATATTCAGGAAAAAACGCATACGCCCTTTTTGGCCAACCAAGCAACCTGGAAAGGCAAATCAGCGCTACAAAGAAGTCTTCCTTCTCATCGGTCAAAAGGTCCATGCTGAAGAAAGTGTCAAAACCAGAAATACAGGACAGGCCATGGAGAAATGGGAGCCTTGCTACGCTGATGGGCGGTATGTAAATTACCAACAGCCACTCTGGAGAAGTGTATGGTGTGTCCTGAAACATCTAAAAAACACAGCTTAGACAGCATAGGGCACTTCCACGCATGGGTGTATAAATTGGGAAAATTAAAAATCAGCAAGACACAGGCACCCCAAAGTTTAGGGCTGCTCTGTGGACAAGAACCTCCACTTCATTACACCTTAAATATCCCAGGAAAGAGAAAAATGGATAAAGAAGTTGTGGTCCTTATGTACAATGGAATATCACTCAGCCATGAAATCAATGTCATAAGGCCAGTAGCAGCATGATGAGTGGATTTAGGTACGACGATTCTAAGTGAAATAAGTCACACAGAAAAAGACACTTATAAGATATGACTTCTAGAGGGAATGTAAAAACCGTTACTCTTGAACTGAATTACAAAACAGAACAGAGTCACACATTTAGAAAACACACTATGGCTGCTTAACGGGAAAGGTGAGGTGGAGTGATGCATAAAACAAGGGTTTCAAATTAGTTCAGATACCGTTCCATAAACCCAATATGTAATAGACAAGACCTACTCCTTGCTCAGTGAACTGGACTCAACACCCCCTATTCACTGCACAAGAATATATCTGACTAGTAAGAATTTTAAAACCTATGTATTGATATCTCTCTGAAAGTGAGTCAAGCGGGTGCAAAGCGGCATAAACACAGCAGTGAAAAGCAGCTAAACCCCATTAGAAAAATAAATTACTTTTAAAAACCCATGAAACAAAGACAGTGAAAGAGAGACAAATTCTTACACAATTCATTCAGGGGCTGTGATGCAACCTGGATTGACTATATCTAGACCCACAGCTGGATGAGACATAAGGGTGAACACTCTTGGGGCTGAGAGGTTTGGTGAGGTTGGGTGAGCAAATGCAGACCCTTTAAAGTAATACTGCGTGGTACCCATCCCATGGGTCCCAAATCTCCAGGTCCAAGGGCATCTTCCTACATTGAAAACTTGCATGAAAACCCAGAAGATGGAACACCATGTGAACGGGAAAGGTTTCTAAAACGCACCTCATTTCTCATCTCCTTGTGCTCGGGTTCGCCATTCCAGCCCCTTTACTAGCAATCTCCCTACATGGAGCATCAGCACCTTTAACCTCCTGTTCCGTATAGGTTGCAATTTTTCCTGAGGATGAACGGGAAGAAGGGGAACCAATGAGAGACTAGCTCTAGGTTTTGGGACAGGCACAGGTCACTCTATTTTCCCATCAGGAAGAAGAATTAACCACAGGTTCAGCCTGGCCCCCGCAACCAGAATAGGGCCTGAAGCAATCCTGCGCTTTTGCGGCCAGCTCCCAAAAAAGCGAGTTGAAAAATCGAGCTCAGGGGCACTGCAATTCACAAACCTGCAGAGTTATAAATGATAACTCTCGTCCACAAATAAATTGAGGGGAGGAAACGAAGAGGATTTGAAAGCAAGGCAGAATTGCAGCAAACCGATTTCAGGAGGTAGATTCGAATCGCCTTTAAAGAACATGAAAAGCGGCAAAACGTCGACAGTGATGCCCTTGGCCAAAAAGGGCGTATGCGTTTTTTCCTGAATATATTCAGGAAAAAACGCATACGCCCTTTTTGGCCAACCAAGCAACCTGGAAAGGCAAATCAGCGCTACAAAGAAGTCTTCCTTCTCATCGGTCAAAAGGGCCATGCTGAAGAAAGTGTCAAAACCAGAAATGCAGGACAGGCCATGGAGAAATGGGAGCCTTGCTACGCTGATGGGCGGTATGTAAATTACCAACAGCCACTCTGGAGAAGTGTATGGTGTGTCCTGAAATATCTAAAAAACACAGCTTAGAGAGCATAGGGCACTTCCACGCATGGGTGTATAAATTGTGAAAACTAAAAATCAGCAAGACAGAGGCACCCCAAAGTTTAGGGCTGCTCTCTTGACAAGAACCTCCACTTCATTACACCTTAAATATCCCAGGAAAGAGAAAAATGGATAAAGAAGTTGTGGTCCTTATGTACAATGGAATATCACTCAGCCTTGAAATCAATGTCTTAAGGCCAGTAGCAGCATGATGAGTGGATTTAGGTACAACGATTCTAAGTGAAATAAGTCACACAGAAAAAGACACTTATAAGATATGACTTCTAGAGGGAATGTAAAAACCGTTACACTTGAACTGAATTACAAAACAGAACAGAGTCACACGTTTAGAAAACACACTATGGCTGCTTAACGGGAAAGGTGAGGTGGGGTGATGCATAAAACAAGGGTTTCAAATTAGCTCAGATACCGTTTCATAAACCCAATATGTAATAGACAAGACCTACTCCATGCTCAGTGAACTGGACTCAACACCCCCTATTCACTGCACAAGAATATATCTGATTAGTAAGAATTTTAAAACCTATGTATTGATATATCTTTGTAAGTGAGTCAAGCGGGTGTAAAGCGGCATAAACACAGCAGTGAAAAGCAGATAAACCCCATTAGAAAAATACATTATTTTAAAAACCCATGAAACAAAGACAGTGAAAGAGAGAGAAATTCTTACACAATTCATTCAGGGGCTGTGATGCAACCTGGATTGACCATATCTAGACCCACAGCTGGATGAGACATAAGGGTGGACACTCTTGGGGCTGAGAGGTTTGGTGAGGTTGGGTGAGCAAACGCAGACCCTTTAAAGTAATACTGCATGGTACCAATCCCATGGGTCCCAAATCTCCAGGTTCAATGGCATCTTCCTTCATTGAAAACTTGCATGAGAAACCCAGAAGATGGAATACCATGTGAATGGGAAAGTTTGTAAAACGCACCTCATTTCTCATCTCCTTGTGCTCGGGTTCTCCATTCCAGCCGCTTTACTAGCAATCTCCCTACTTGGAGCATCAGCACCTTTAACCTCCTCTTCCGTTCAGGTTGCAATTTGTCCTCAGGATGAACGGGAAGAAGGGGAACCAATGAGAGACTAGCTCTAGGTGTTGGGATAGGCACAGGTCACTTTATTTTCCCATCAGGAAGAAGATTTAACCACAGGCTCAGCCTGGCCCCCACAACCAGAATAGGGCCTGAAGCAATCCTGCGCTTTTGCCGCCAACTCCCAGAAAAGCGAGTTGAAAAATCGAGCTCAGGGGCACTGCAATTCATAAACCTGCAGAGTTATAAATGATAACTCTCGTCCACATATAAATTGAGGGAAGGCAACGAAGAGGATTTGAAAGCAAGGCAGAATTGCAGCAAACCGATTTCAGGAGGTAGATTCGAATCGCCTTTAAAGCACATGAAAAGCGGCAAAACGTCGACAGTGATGCCATTGGCCAAAAAGTGCGTATGCGTTTTTTCCTGAATATATTCAGGAAAAAACACATACGCCCTTTTTGGCCAACCAAGCAACCTGGAAAGGCAAATCAGCGCTACAAAGAAGTCTTCCTTCTCATCGGTCAAAAGGTCCATGCTGAAGAAAGTGTCAAAACCAGAAATACAGGACAGGCCATGGAGAAATGGGAGCCTTGCTACGCTGATGGGCGGTATGTAAATTACCAACAGCCACTCTGGAGAAGTGTATGGTGTGTCCTGAAACATCTAAAAAACACAGCTTAGAGAGCATAGGGCACTTCCACGCATGGGTGTATAAATTGGGAAAATTAAAAATCAGCAAGACACAGGCACCCCAAAGTTTAGGGCTGCTCTGTGGACAAGAACCTCCACTTCATTACACCTTAAATATCCCAGGAAAGAGAAAAATGGATAAAGAAGTTGTGGTCCTTATGTACAATGGAATATCACTCAGCCATGAAATCAATGTCATAAGGCCAGTAGCAGCATGATGAGTGGATTTAGGTACGACGATTCTAAGTGAAATAAGTCACACAGAAAAAGACACTTATAAGATATGACTTCTAGAGGGAATGTAAAAACCGTTACTCTTGAACTGAATTACAAAACAGAACAGAGTCACACATTTAGAAAACACACTATGGCTGCTTAACGGGAAAGGTGAGGTGGAGTGATGCATAAAACAAGGGTTTCAAATTAGTTCAGATACCGTTCCATAAACCCAATATGTAATAGACAAGACCTACTCCTTGCTCAGTGAACTGGACTCAACACCCCCTATTCACTGCACAAGAATATATCTGACTAGTAAGAATTTTAAAACCTATGTATTGATATCTCTCTGAAAGTGAGTCAAGCGGGTGCAAAGCGGCATAAACACAGCAGTGAAAAGCAGCTAAACCCCATTAGAAAAATAAATTACTTTTAAAAACCCATGAAACAAAGACAGTGAAAGAGAGACAAATTCTTACACAATTCATTCAGGGGCTGTGATGCAACCTGGATTGACTATATCTAGACCCACAGCTGGATGAGACATAAGGGTGAACACTCTTGGGGCTGAGAGGTTTGGTGAGGTTGGGTGAGCAAATGCAGACCCTTTAAAGTAATACTGCGTGGTACCCATCCCATGGGTCCCAAATCTCCAGGTCCAAGGGCATCTTCCTACATTGAAAACTTGCATGAAAACCCAGAAGATGGAACACCATGTGAACGGGAATGGTTTCTAAAACGCACCTCATTTCTCATCTCCTTGTGCTCGGGTTCGCCATTCCAGCCCCTTTACTAGCAATCTCCCTACATGGAGCATCAGCACCTTTAACCTCCTGTTCCGTATAGGTTGCAATTTTTCCTGAGGATGAACGGGAAGAAGGGGAACCAATGAGAGACTAGCTCTAGGTTTTGGGACAGGCACAGGTCACTCTATTTTCCCATCAGGAAGAAGAATTAACCACAGGTTCAGCCTGGCCCCCGCAACCAGAATAGTGCCTGAAGCAATCCTGCGCTTTTGCGGCCAGCTCCCAAAAAAGCGAGTTGAAAAATCGAGCTCAGGGGCACTGCAATTAACAAACCTGCAGAGTTATAAATGATAAGTCTCGTCCACAAATAAATTGAGGGAAGGAAACGAAGAGGATTTGAAAGCAAGGCAGAATTGCAGCAAACCGATTTCAGGAGGTAGATTCGAATCGCCTTTAAAGCACATGAAAAGCGGCAAAACGTCGACAGTGATGCCCTTGGCCAAAAAGGGCGTATGCGTTTTTTCCTGAATATATTCAGGAAAAAACGCATACGCCCTTTTCGGCCAACCAAGCAACTTGGAAAGGCAAATCAGCGCTACAAAGAAGTCTCGCTTCCCATCGGTCAAAAGGGCCATGCTGAAAAAAGTGTCAAAACCAGAAATGCAGGACAGGCCATGGAGAAATGGCAGCCTTGCTATGCTGATGGGCGGGATGTAAATTGCCAACAGCCACTCTGTAGAAGTGTACGGTGTGTCCTGAAACATCTAAACAACACAGCTTAGAGAGCATAGGGCACTTCCAGTCATGGGTGTATAAATTGGGAAAACTAAAAATCAGCAAGACAGAGGCACCCCAAAGTTTAGGGCTGCTCTCTTGACAAGAACCTCCACTTCATTACACCTTAAATATCCCAGGAAAGAGAAAAATGGATAAAGAAGTTGTGGTCCTTATGTACAATGGAATATCACTCAGCCTTGAAATCAATGTCTTAAGGCCAGTAGCAGCATGAAGAGTGGATTTAGTTACAACGATTCTAAGTGAAATAAGTCATACAGAAAAAGACACTTATAAGATATGACTTCTAGAGGGAATGTAAAAACCGTTACACTTGAACTGAATTACAAAACAGTACAGAGTCACACGTTTAGAAAACACACTATGGCTGCTTAACGGGAAAGGTGAGGTGGGGTGATGCATAAAACAAGGGTTTCAAATTAGCTCAGATACCATTCCATAAACCCAATATGTAATAGAAAAGACCTACTCCTTGCTCAGTGAACTGGACTCAACACCCCCTATTCACTGCACAAGAATATATCTGACTAGTAAGAATTTTAAACCTATGTATTGATATCTCTCTGTAAGTGAGTCAAGCGGGTGCAAAGCGGCATAAACACAGCAGTGAAAAGCAGCTAAACCCCATTAGAAAAATAAATTACTTTTAAAAACCCATGAAACAAAGACAGTGAAAGAGAGACAAATTCTTACACAATTCATTCAGGGGCTGTGATGCAACCTGGATTGACTATATCTAGACCCACAGCTGGATGAGACATAAGGGTGGACACTCTTGGGGCTGAGAGGTTTGGTGAGGTTGGGTGAGCAAATGCAGACCCTTTAAATTAATACTGCGTGGTACCCATCCCATGGGTCCCAAATCTCCAGGTCCAAGGGCATCTTCCTACATTGAAAACTTGCATGAAATCCCAGAAGATGGAACACCATGTGAATGGGAAAGGTTTCTAAAATGCACCTCATTTCTCATCTCCTTGTGCTCGGGTTCGCCATTCCAGCCCCTTTACTAGCAATCTCCCTACATGGAGCATCAGCACCTTTAACCTCCTGTTCCGTACAGGTTGCAATTTTTCCTGAGGATGAACGGGAATAAGGGGAACCAATGAGAGACTAGCTCTAGGTGTTGGGACAGGCACAGGTCACTCTATTTTCCCATCAGGAAGAAGAATTAACCACAGGTTCAGCCTGGCCCCCGCAACCAGAATAGGGCCTGAAGCAATCCTGCGCTTTTGCGGCCAACTCCCAAAAAAGCGAGTTGAAAAATCGAGCTCAGGGGCACTGCAATTCACAAACCTGCAGAGTTATAAATGATAACTCTCGTCCACAAATAAATTGAGGGAAGGAAACGAAGAGGATTTGAAAGCAAGGCAGAATTGCAGCAAACCGATTTCAGGAGGTAGATTCGAATCGCCTTTAAAGCACATGAAAAGCGGCAAAACGTCGACAGTGATGCCCTTGGCCAAAAAGGGCGTATGCGTTTTTTCCTGAATATATTCAGGAAAAAACGCATACGCCCTTTTCGGCCAACCAAGCAACTTGGAAAGGCAAATCAGCGCTACAAAGAAGTCTCGCTTCCCATCGGTCAAAAGGGCCATGCTGAAAAAAGTGTCAAAACCAGAAATGCAGGACAGGCCATGGAGAAATGGGAGCCTTGCTATGCTGATGGGCGGGATGTAAATTGCCAACAGCCACTCTGTAGAAGTGTACGGTGTGTCCTGAAACATCTAAACAACACAGCTTAGAGAGCATAGGGCACTTCCAGTCATGGGTGTATAAATTGGGAAAACTAAAAATCAGCAAGACAGAGGCACCCCAAAGTTTAGGGCTGCTCTCTTGACAAGAACCTCCACTTCATTACACCTTAAATATCCCAGGAAAGAGAAAAATGGATAAAGAAGTTGTGGTCCTTATGTACAATGGAATATCACTCAGCCTTGAAATCAATGTCTTAAGGCCAGTAGCAGCATGAAGAGTGGATTTAGTTACAACGATTCTAAGTGAAATAAGTCATACAGAAAAAGACACTTATAAGATATGACTTCTAGAGGGAATGTAAAAACCGTTACACTTGAACTGAATTACAAAACAGTACAGAGTCACACGTTTAGAAAACACACTATGGCTGCTTAACGGGAAAGGTGAGGTGGGGTGATGCATAAAACAAGGGTTTCAAATTAGCTCAGATACCATTCCATAAACCCAATATGTAATAGAAAAGACCTACTCCTTGCTCAGTGAACTGGACTCAACACCCCCTATTCACTGCACAAGAATATATCTGACTAGTAAGAATTTTAAACCTATGTATTGATATCTCTCTGTAAGTGAGTCAAGCGGGTGCAAAGCGGCATAAACACAGCAGTGAAAAGCAGCTAAACCCCATTAGAAAAATAAATTACTTTTAAAAACCCATGAAACAAAGACAGTGAAAGAGAGACAAATTCTTACACAATTCATTCAGGGGCTGTGATGCAACCTGGATTGACTATATCTAGACCCACAGCTGGATGAGACATAAGGGTGGACACTCTTGGGGCTGAGAGGTTTGGTGAGGTTGGGTGAGCAAACGCAGACCCTTTAAAGTAATACTGCATGGTACCAATCCCATGGGTTCCAAATCTCCAGGTTCAATGGCATCTTCCTTCATTGAAAACTTGCATGAGAAACCCAGAAGATGGAATACCATGTGAATGGGAAAGTTTGTAAAACGCACCTCATTTCTCATCTCCTTGTGCTCGGTTTCTCCATTCCAGCCGCTTTACTAGCAATCTCCCGACTTGGAGCATCAGCACCTTTAACCTCCTCTTCCGTACAGGTTGCAATTTGTCCTGAGGATGAACGGGAAGAAGGGGAACCAATGAGAGACTAGCTCTAGGTGTTGGGATAGGCACAGGTCACTTTATTTTCCCATCAGGAAGAAGATTTAACCACAGGCTCAGCCTGGCCCCCACAACCAGAATAGGGCCTGAAGCAATCCTGCGCTTTTGCCGCCAACTCCCAGAAAAGCGAGTTGAAAAATCGAGCTCAGGGGCACTGCAATTCACAAACCTGCAGAGTTATAAATGATAACTCTCGTCCACAAATAAATTGAGGGGAGGAAACGAAGAGGATTTGAAAGCAAGGCAGAATTGCAGCAAACCGATTTCAGGAGGTAGATTCGAATCGCCTTTAAAGAACATGAAAAGCGGCAAAACGTCGACAGTGATGCCCTTGGCCAAAAAGGGCGTATGCGTTTTTTCCTGAATATATTCAGGAAAAAACGCATACGCCCTTTTTGGCCAACCAAGCAACCTGGAAAGGCAAATCAGCGCTACAAAGAAGTCTTCCTTCTCATCGGTCAAAAGGGCCATGCTGAAGAAAGTGTCAAAACCAGAAATGCAGGACAGGCCATGGAGAAATGGGAGCCTTGCTACGCTGATGGGCGGTATGTAAATTACCAACAGCCACTCTGGAGAAGTGTATGGTGTGTCCTGAAATATCTAAAAAACACAGCTTAGAGAGCATAGGGCACTTCCACGCATGGGTGTATAAATTGTGAAAACTAAAAATCAGCAAGACAGAGGCACCCCAAAGTTTAGGGTTGCTCTCTTGACAAGAACCTCCACTTCATTACACCTTAAATATCCCAGGAAAGAGAAAAATGGATAAAGAAGTTGTGGTCCTTATGTACAATGGAATATCACTCAGCCTTGAAATCAATGTCTTAAGGCCAGTAGCAGCATGATGAGTGGATTTAGGTACAACGATTCTAAGTGAAATAAGTCACACAGAAAAAGACACTTATAAGATATGACTTCTAGAGGGAATGTAAAAACCGTTACACTTGAACTGAATTACAAAACAGAACAGAGTCACACGTTTAGAAAACACACTATGGCTGCTTAACGGGAAAGGTGAGGTGGGGTGATGCATAAAACAAGGGTTTCAAATTAGCTCAGATACCGTTTCATAAACCCAATATGTAATAGACAAGACCTACTCCATGCTCAGTGAACTGGACTCAACACCCCCTATTCACTGCACAAGAATATATCTGATTAGTAAGAATTTTAAAACCTATGTATTGATATATCTTTGTAAGTGAGTCAAGCGGGTGTAAAGCGGCATAAACACAGCAGTGAAAAGCAGATAAACCCCATTAGAAAAATACATTATTTTAAAAACCCATGAAACAAAGACAGTGAAAGAGAGACAAATTCTTACACAATTCATTCAGGGGCTGTGATGCAACCTGGATTGACCATATCTAGACCCACAGCTGGATGAGACATAAGGGTGGACACTCTTGGGGCTGAGAGGTTTGGTGAGGTTGGGTGAGCAAACGCAGACCCTTTAAAGTAATACTGCATGGTACCAATCCCATGGGTCCCAAATCTCCAGGTTCAATGGCATCTTCCTTCATTGAAAACTTGCATGAGAAACCCAGAAGATGGAATACCATGTGAATGGGAAAGTTTGTAAAACGCACCTCATTTCTCATCTCCTTGTGCTCGGGTTCTCCATTCCAGCCGCTTTACTAGCAATCTCCCTACTTGGAGCATCAGCACCTTTAACCTCCTCTTCCGTTCAGGTTGCAATTTGTCCTGAGGATGAACGGGAAGAAGGGGAACCAATGAGAGACTAGCTCTAGGTGTTGGGATAGGCACAGGTCACTTTATTTTCCCATCAGGAAGAAGATTTAACCACAGGCTCAGCCTGGCCCCCACAACCAGAATAGGGCCTGAAGCAATCCTGCGCTTTTGCCGCCAACTCCCAGAAAAGCGAGTTGAAAAATCGAGCTCAGGGGCACTGCAATTCATAAACCTGCAGAGTTATAAATGATAACTCTCGTCCACATATAAATTGAGGGAAGGCAACGAAGAGGATTTGAAAGCAAGGCAGAATTGCAGCAAACCGATTTCAGGAGGTAGATTCGAATCGCCTTTAAAGCACATGAAAAGCGGCAAAACGTCGACAGTGATGCCATTGGCCAAAAAGTTCGTATGCGTTTTTTCCTGAATATATTCAGGAAAAAACGCATACGCCCTTTTTGGCCAACCAAGCAACCTGGAAAGGCAAATCAGCGCTACAAAGAAGTCTTCCTTCTCATCGGTCAAAAGGTCCATGCTGAAGAAAGTGTCAAAACCAGAAATACAGGACAGGCCATGGAGAAATGGGAGCCTTGCTACGCTGATGGGCGGTATGTAAATTACCAACAGCCACTCTGGAGAAGTGTATGGTGTGTCCTGAAACATCTAAAAAACACAGCTTAGAGAGCATAGGGCACTTCCACGCATGGGTGTATAAATTGGGAAAATTAAAAATCAGCAAGACACAGGCACCCCAAAGTTTAGGGCTGCTCTGTGGACAAGAACCTCCACTTCATTACACCTTAAATATCCCAGGAAAGAGAAAAATGGATAAAGAAGTTGTGGTCCTTATGTACAATGGAATATCACTCAGGCATGAAATCAATGTCATAAGGCCAGTAGCAGCATGATGAGTGGATTTAGGTACGACGATTCTAAGTGAAATAAGTCACACAGAAAAAGACACTTATAAGATATGACTTCTAGAGGGAATGTAAAAACCGTTACTCTTGAACTGAATTACAAAACAGAACAGAGTCACACATTTAGAAAACACACTATGGCTGCTTAACGGGAAAGGTGAGGTGGAGTGATGCATAAAACAAGGGTTTCAAATTAGTTCAGATACCGTTCCATAAACCCAATATGTAATAGACAAGACCTACTCCTTGCTCAGTGAACTGGACTCAACACCCCCTATTCACTGCACAAGAATATATCTGACTAGTAAGAATTTTAAAACCTATGTATTGATATCTCTCTGAAAGTGAGTCAAGCGGGTGCAAAGCGGCATAAACACAGCAGTGAAAAGCAGCTAAACCCCATTAGAAAAATAAATTACTTTTAAAAACCCATGAAACAAAGACAGTGAAAGAGAGACAAATTCTTACACAATTCATTCAGGGGCTGTGATGCAACCTGGATTGACTATATCTAGACCCACAGCTGGATGAGACATAAGGGTGAACACTCTTGGGGCTGAGAGGTTTGGTGAGGTTGGGTGAGCAAATGCAGACCCTTTAAAGTAATACTGCGTGGTACCCATCCCATGGGTCCCAAATCTCCAGGTCCAAGGGCATCTTCCTACATTGAAAACTTGCATGAAAACCCAGAAGATGGAACACCATGTGAACGGGAAAGGTTTCTAAAACGCACCTCATTTTTCATCTCCTTGTGCTCGGGTTCGCCATTCCAGCCCCTTTACTAGCAATCTCCCTACATGGAGCATCAGCACCTTTAACCTCCTGTTCCGTATAGGTTGCAATTTTTCCTGAGGATGAACGGGAAGAAGGGGAACCAATGAGAGACTAGCTCTAGGTTTTGGGACAGGCACAGGTCACTCTATTTTCCCATCAGGAAGAAGAATTAACCACAGGTTCAGCCTGGCCCCCGCAACCAGAATAGGGCCTGAAGCAATCCTGCGCTTTTGCGGCCAGCTCCCAAAAAAGCGAGTTGAAAAATCGAGCTCAGGGGCACTGCAATTAACAAACCTGCAGAGTTATAAATGATAAGTCTCGTCCACAAATAAATTGAGGGAAGGAAACGAAGAGGATTTGAAAGCAAGGCAGAATTGCAGCAAACCGATTTCAGGAGGTAGATTCGAATCGCCTTTAAAGCACATGAAAAGCGGCAAAACGTCGACAGTGATGCCCTTGGCCAAAAAGGGCGTATGCGTTTTTTCCTGAATATATTCAGGAAAAAACGCATACGCCCTTTTCGGCCAACCAAGCAACTTGGAAAGGCAAATCAGCGCTACAAAGAAGTCTCGCTTCCCATCGGTCAAAAGGGCCATGCTGAAAAAAGTGTCAAAACCAGAAATGCAGGACAGGCCATGGAGAAATGGCAGCCTTGCTATGCTGATGGGCGGGATGTAAATTGCCAACAGCCACTCTGTAGAAGTGTACGGTGTGTCCTGAAACATCTAAACAACACAGCTTAGAGAGCATAGGGCACTTCCAGTCATGGGTGTATAAATTGGGAAAACTAAAAATCAGCAAGACAGAGGCACCCCAAAGTTTAGGGCTGCTCTCTTGACAAGAACCTCCACTTCATTACACCTTAAATATCCCAGGAAAGAGAAAAATGGATAAAGAAGTTGTGGTCCTTATGTACAATGGAATATCACTCAGCCTTGAAATCAATGTCTTAAGGCCAGTAGCAGCATGAAGAGTGGATTTAGTTACAACGATTCTAAGTGAAATAAGTCATACAGAAAAAGACACTTATAAGATATGACTTCTAGAGGGAATGTAAAAACCGTTACACTTGAACTGAATTACAAAACAGTACAGAGTCACACGTTTAGAAAACACACTATGGCTGCTTAACGGGAAAGGTGAGGTGGGGTGATGCATAAAACAAGGGTTTCAAATTAGCTCAGATACCATTCCATAAACCCAATATGTAATAGAAAAGACCTACTCCTTGCTCAGTGAACTGGACTCAACACCCCCTATTCACTGCACAAGAATATATCTGACTAGTAAGAATTTTAAACCTATGTATTGATATCTCTCTGTAAGTGAGTCAAGCGGGTGCAAAGCGGCATAAACACAGCAGTGAAAAGCAGCTAAACCCCATTAGAAAAATAAATTACTTTTAAAAACCCATGAAACAAAGACAGTGAAAGAGAGACAAATTCTTACACAATTCATTCAGGGGCTGTGATGCAACCTGGATTGACTATATCTAGACCCACAGCTGGATGAGACATAAGGGTGGACACTCTTGGGGCTGAGAGGTTTGGTGAGGTTGGGTGAGCAAATGCAGACCCTTTAAATTAATACTGCGTGGTACCCATCCCATGGGTCCCAAATCTCCAGGTCCAAGGGCATCTTCCTACATTGAAAACTTGCATGAAATCCCAGAAGATGGAACACCATGTGAATGGGAAAGGTTTCTAAAATGCACCTCATTTCTCATCTCCTTGTGCTCGGGTTCGCCATTCCAGCCCCTTTACTAGCAATCTCCCTACATGGAGCATCAGCACCTTTAACCTCCTGTTCCGTACAGGTTGCAATTTTTCCTGAGGATGAACGGGAATAAGGGGAACCAATGAGAGACTAGCTCTAGGTGTTGGGACAGGCACAGGTCACTCTATTTTCCCATCAGGAAGAAGAATTAACCACAGGTTCAGCCTGGCCCCCGCAACCAGAATAGGGCCTGAAGCAATCCTGCGCTTTTGCGGCCAACTCCCAAAAAAGCGAGTTGAAAAATCGAGCTCAGGGGCACTGCAATTCACAAACCTGCAGAGTTATAAATGATAACTCTCGTCCACAAATAAATTGAGGGAAGGAAACGAAGAGGATTTGAAAGCAAGGCAGAATTGCAGCAAACCGATTTCAGGAGGTAGATTCGAATCGCCTTTAAAGCACATGAAAAGCGGCAAAACGTCGACAGTGATGCCCTTGGCCAAAAAGGGCGTATGCGTTTTTTCCTGAATATATTCAGGAAAAAACGCATACGCCCTTTTTGGCCAACCAAGCAACCTGGAAAGGCAAATCAGCGCTACAAAGAAGTCTCGCTTCCCATCGGTCAAAAGGGCCATGCTGAAAAAAGTGTCAAAACCAGAAATGCAGGACAGGCCATGGAGAAATGGGAGCCTTGCTATGCTGATGGGCGGGATGTAAATTGCCAACAGCCACTCTGTAAAAGTGTATGGTGTGTCCTGAAACATCTAAAAAACACAGCTTAGAGAGCATAGGGCACTTCCAGTCATGGGTGTATAAATTGGGAAAACTAAAAATCAGCAAGACAGAGGCACCCCAAAGTTTAGGGCTGCTCTCTTGATAAGAACCTCCACTTCATTACACCTTAAATATCCCAGGAAAGAGAAAAATGGATAAAGAAGTTGTGGTCCTTATGTACAATGGAATATCACTCAGCCTTGAAATCAATGTCTTAAGGCCAGTAGCAGCATGATGAGTGGATTTAGGTACAACGATTCTAAGTGAAATAAGTCACACAGAAAAAGACACTTATAAGATATGACTTCTAGAGGGAATGTAAAAACCGTTACACTTGAACTGAATTACAAAACAGAACAGAGTCACACGTTTAGAAAACACACTATGGCTGCTTAACGGGAAAGGTGAGGTGGGGTGATGCATAAAACAAGGGTTTCAAATTAGCTCAGATACCATTCCATAAACCCAATATGTAATAGAAAAGACCTACTCCTTGCTCAGTGAATTGGACTCAACACCCCCTATTCACTGCACAAGAATATATCTGACTAGTAAGAATTTTAAAACCTATGTATTGATATCTCTCTGTAAGTGAGTCAAGCGGGTGCAAAGCGGCATAAACACAGCAGTGAAAAGCAGCTAAACCCCATTATAAAAATAAATTACTTTTAAAAACCCATGAAACAAAGACAGTGAAAGAGAGACAAATTCTTACACAATTCATTCAGGGGCTGTGATGCAACCTGGATTGACTATATCTAGACCCACAGCTGGATGAGACATAAGGGTGGACACTCTTGGGGCTGAGAGGTTTGGTGAGGTTGGGTGAGCAAACGCAGACCCTTTAAAGTAATACTGCATGGTACCAATCCCATGGGTCCCAAATCTCCAGGTTCAATGGCATCTTCCTTCATTGAAAACTTGCATGAGAAACCCAGAAGATGGAATACCATGTGAATGGGAAAGTTTGTAAAACGCACCTCATTTCTCATCTCCTTGTGCTCGGTTTCTCCATTCCAGCCGCTTTACTAGCAATCTCCCTACTTGGAGCATCAGCACCTTTAACCTCCTCTTCCGTACAGGTTGCAATTTGTCCTGAGGATGAACGGGAAGAAGGGGAACCAATGAGAGACTAGCTCTAGGTGTTGGGATAGGCACAGGTCACTTTATTTTCCCATCAGGAAGAAGATTTAACCACAGGCTCAGCCTGGCCCCCACAACCAGAATAGGGCCTGAAGCAATCCTGCGCTTTTGCCGCCAACTCCCAGAAAAGCGAGTTGAAAAATCGAGCTCAGGGGCACTGCAATTCACAAACCTGCAGAGTTATAAATGATAACTCTCGTCCACAAATAAATTGAGGGGAGGAAACGAAGAGGATTTGAAAGCAAGGCAGAATTGCAGCAAACCGATTTCAGGAGGTAGATTCGAATCGCCTTTAAAGAACATGAAAAGCGGCAAAACGTCGACAGTGATGCCCTTGGCCAAAATGGGCGTATGCGTTTTTTCCTGAATATATTCAGGAAAAAACGCATACGCCCTTTTTGGCCAACCAAGCAACCTGGAAAGGCAAATCAGCGCTAAAAAGAATTCTTCCTTCTCATCGGTCAAAAGGGCCATGCTGAAGAAAGTGTCAAAACCAGAAATGCAGGACAGGCCATGGAGAAATGGGAGCCTTGCTACGCTGATGGGCGGTATGTAAATTACCAACAGCCACTCTGGAGAAGTGTATGGTGTGTCCTGAAATATCTAAAAAACACAGCTTAGAGAGCATAGGGCACTTCCACGCATGGGTGTATAAATTGTGAAAACTAAAAATCAGCAAGACAGAGGCACCCCAAAGTTTAGGGCTGCTCTCTTGACAAGAACCTCCACTTCATTACACCTTAAATATCCCAGGAAAGAGAAAAATGGATAAAGAAGTTGTGGTCCTTATGTACAATGGAATATCACTCAGCCTTGAAATCAATGTCTTAAGGCCAGTAGCAGCATGATGAGTGGATTTAGGTACAACGATTCTAAGTGAAATAAGTCACACAGAAAAAGACACTTATAAGATATGACTTCTAGAGGGAATGTAAAAACCGTTACACTTGAACTGAATTACAAAACAGAACAGAGTCACACGTTTAGAAAACACACTATGGCTGCTTAACGGGAAAGGTGAGGTGGGGTGATGCATAAAACAAGGGTTTCAAATTAGCTCAGATACCGTTTCATAAACCCAATATGTAATAGACAAGACCTACTCCATGCTCAGTGAACTGGACTCAACACCCCCTATTCACTGCACAAGAATATATCTGATTAGTAAGAATTTTAAAACCTATGTATTGATATATCTTTGTAAGTGAGTCAAGCGGGTGTAAAGCGGCATAAACACAGCAGTGAAAAGCAGATAAACCCCATTAGAAAAATACATTATTTTAAAAACCCATGAAACAAAGACAGTGAAAGAGAGAGAAATTCTTACACAATTCATTCAGGGGCTGTGATGCAACCTGGATTGACCATATCTAGACCCACAGCTGGATGAGACATAAGGGTGGACACTCTTGGGGCTGAGAGGTTTGGTGAGGTTGGGTGAGCAAACGCAGACCCTTTAAAGTAATACTGCATGGTACCAATCCCATGGGTCCCAAATCTCCAGGTTCAATGGCATCTTCCTTCATTGAAAACTTGCATGAGAAACCCAGAAGATGGAATACCATGTGAATGGGAAAGTTTGTAAAACGCACCTCATTTCTCATCTCCTTGTGCTCGGGTTCTCCATTCCAGCCGCTTTACTAGCAATCTCCCTACTTGGAGCATCAGCACCTTTAACCTCCTCTTCCGTTCAGGTTGCAATTTGTCCTGAGGATGAACGGGAAGAAGGGGAACCAATGAGAGACTAGCTCTAGGTGTTGGGATAGGCACAGGTCACTTTATTTTCCCATCAGGAAGAAGATTTAACCACAGGCTCAGCCTGGCCCCCACAACCAGAATAGGGCCTGAAGCAATCCTGCGCTTTTGCCGCCAACTCCCAGAAAAGCGAGTTGAAAAATCGAGCTCAGGGGCACTGCAATTCATAAACCTGCAGAGTTATAAATGATAACTCTCGTCCACATATAAATTGAGGGAAGGCAACGAAGAGGATTTGAAAGCAAGGCAGAATTGCAGCAAACCGATTTCAGGAGGTAGATTCGAATCGCCTTTAAAGCACATGAAAAGCGGCAAAACGTCGACAGTGATGCCATTGGCCAAAAAGTGCGTATGCGTTTTTTCCTGAATATATTCAGGAAAAAACGCATACGCCCTTTTTGGCCAACCAAGCAACCTGGAAAGGCAAATCAGCGCTACAAAGAAGTCTTCCTTCTCATCGGTCAAAAGGTCCATGCTGAAGAAAGTGTCAAAACCAGAAATACAGGACAGGCCATGGAGAAATGGGAGCCTTGCTACGCTGATGGGCGGTATGTAAATTACCAACAGCCACTCTGGAGAAGTGTATGGTGTGTCCTGAAACATCTAAAAAACACAGCTTAGAGAGCATAGGGCACTTCCACGCATGGGTGTATAAATTGGGAAAATTAAAAATCAGCAAGACACAGGCACCCCAAAGTTTAGGGCTGCTCTGTGGACAAGAACCTCCACTTCATTACACCTTAAATATCCCAGGAAAGAGAAAAATGGATAAAGAAGTTGTGGTCCTTATGTACAATGGAATATCACTCAGCCATGAAATCAATGTCATAAGGCCAGTAGCAGCATGATGAGTGGATTTAGGTACGACGATTCTAAGTGAAATAAGTCACACAGAAAAAGACACTTATAAGATATGACTTCTAGAGGGAATGTAAAAACAGTTACTCTTGAACTGAATTACAAAACAGAACAGAGTCACACATTTAGAAAACACACTATGGCTGCTTAACGGGAAAGGTGAGGTGGAGTGATGCATAAAACAAGGGTTTCAAATTAGTTCAGATACCGTTCCATAAACCCAATGTGTAATAGACAAGACCTACTCCTTGCTCAGTGAACTGGACTCAACACCCCCTATTCACTGCACAAGAATATATCTGACTAGTAAGAATTTTAAAACCTATGTATTGATATCTCTCTGAAAGTGAGTCAAGCGGGTGCAAAGCGGCATAAACACAGCAGTGAAAAGCAGCTAAACCCCATTAGAAAAATAAATTACTTTTAAAAACCCATGAAACAAAGACAGTGAAAGAGAGACAAATTCTTACACAATTCATTCAGGGGCTGTGATGCAACCTGGATTGACTATATCTAGACCCACAGCTGGATGAGACATAAGGGTGAACACTCTTGGGGCTGAGAGGTTTGGTGAGGTTGGGTGAGCAAATGCAGACCCTTTAAAGTAATACTGCGTGGTACCCATCCCATGGGTCCCAAATCTCCAGGTCCAAGGGCATCTTCCTACATTGAAAACTTGCATGAAAACCCAGAAGATGGAACACCATGTGAACGGGAAAGGTTTCTAAAACGCACCTCATTTCTCATCTCCTTGTGCTCGGGTTCGCCATTCCAGCCCCTTTACTAGCAATCTCCCTACATGGAGCATCAGCACCTTTAACCTCCTGTTCCGTATAGGTTGCAATTTTTCCTGAGGATGAACGGGAAGAAGGGGAACCAATGAGAGACTAGCTCTAGGTTTTGGGACAGGCACAGGTCACTCTATTTTCCCATCAGGAAGAAGAATTAACCACAGGTTCAGCCTGGCCCCCGCAACCAGAATAGGGCCTGAAGCAATCCTGCGGTTTTGCGGCCAGCTCCCAAAAAAGCGAGTTGAAAAATCGAGCTCAGGGGCACTGCAATTAACAAACCTGCAGAGTTATAAATGATAAGTCTCGTCCACAAATAAATTGAGGGAAGGAAACGAAGAGGATTTGAAAGCAAGGCAGAATTGCAGCAAACCGATTTCAGGAGGTAGATTCGAATCGCCTTTAAAGCACATGAAAAGCGGCAAAACGTCGACAGTGATGCCCTTGGCCAAAAAGGGCGTATGCGTTTTTTCCTGAATATATTCAGGAAAAAACGCATACGCCCTTTTCGGCCAACCAAGCAACTTGGAAAGGCAAATCAGCGCTACAAAGAAGTCTCGCTTCCCATCGGTCAAAAGGGCCATGCTGAAAAAAGTGTCAAAACCAGAAATGCAGGACAGGCCATGGAGAAATGGGAGCCTTGCTATGCTGATGGGCGGGATGTAAATTGCCAACAGCCACTCTGTAGAAGTGTACGGTGTGTCCTGAAACATCTAAACAACACAGCTTAGAGAGCATAGGGCACTTCCAGTCATGGGTGTATAAATTGGGAAAACTAAAAATCAGCAAGACAGAGGCACCCCAAAGTTTAGGGCTGCTCTCTTGACAAGAACCTCCACTTCATTACACCTTAAATATCCCAGGAAAGAGAAAAATGGATAAAGAAGTTGTGGTCCTTATGTACAATGGAATATCACTCAGCCTTGAAATCAATGTCTTAAGGCCAGTAGCAGCATGAAGAGTGGATTTAGTTACAACGATTCTAAGTGAAATAAGTCATACAGAAAAAGACACTTATAAGATATGACTTCTAGAGGGAATGTAAAAACCGTTACACTTGAACTGAATTACAAAACAGTACAGAGTCACACGTTTAGAAAACACACTATGGCTGCTTAACGGGAAAGGTGAGGTGGGGTGATGCATAAAACAAGGGTTTCAAATTAGCTCAGATACCATTCCATAAAC
Organism: Balaenoptera physalus; assembly: GCF_965194825.1. Classification (NCBI taxonomy): domain Eukaryota; kingdom Metazoa; phylum Chordata; class Mammalia; order Artiodactyla; family Balaenopteridae; genus Balaenoptera; species Balaenoptera physalus. The sequence continues at coordinate 316,412 of NW_028126011.1, forward strand.
CCAATATGTAATAGAAAAGACCTACTCCTTGCTCAGTGAACTGGACTCAACACCCCCTATTCACTGCACAAGAATATATCTGACTAGTAAGAATTTTAAACCTATGTATTGATATCTCTCTGTAAGTGAGTCAAGCGGGTGCAAAGCGGCATAAACACAGCAGTGAAAAGCAGCTAAACCCCATTAGAAAAATAAATTACTTTTAAAAACCCATGAAACAAAGACAGTGAAAGAGAGACAAATTCTTACACAATTCATTCAGGGGCTGTGATGCAACCTGGATTGACTATATCTAGACCCACAGCTGGATGAGACATAAGGGTGGACACTCTTGGGGCTGAGAGGTTTGGTGAGGTTGGGTGAGCAAATGCAGACCCTTTAAATTAATACTGCGTGGTACCCATCCCATGGGTCCCAAATCTCCAGGTCCAAGGGCATCTTCCTACATTGAAAACTTGCATGAAATCCCAGAAGATGGAACACCATGTGAATGGGAAAGGTTTCTAAAATGCACCTCATTTCTCATCTCCTTGTGCTCGGGTTCGCCATTCCAGCCCCTTTACTAGCAATCTCCCTACATGGAGCATCAGCACCTTTAACCTCCTGTTCCGTACAGGTTGCAATTTTTCCTGAGGATGAACGGGAATAAGGGGAACCAATGAGAGACTAGCTCTAGGTGTTGGGACAGGCACAGGTCACTCTATTTTCCCATCAGGAAGAAGAATTAACCACAGGTTCAGCCTGGCCCCCGCAACCAGAATAGGGCCTGAAGCAATCCTGCGCTTTTGCGGCCAACTCCCAAAAAAGCGAGTTGAAAAATCGAGCTCAGGGGCACTGCAATTCACAAACCTGCAGAGTTATAAATGATAACTCTCGTCCACAAATAAATTGAGGGAAGGAAACGAAGAGGATTTGAAAGCAAGGCAGAATTGCAGCAAACCGATTTCAGGAGGTAGATTCGAATCGCCTTTAAAGCACATGAAAAGCGGCAAAACGTCAACAGTGATGCCCTTGGCCAAAAAGGGCGTATGCGTTTTTTCCTGAATATATTCAGGAAAAAACGCATACGCCCTTTTTGGCCAACCAAGCAACCTGGAAAGGCAAATCAGCGCTACAAAGAAGTCTCGCTTCCCATCGGTCAAAAGGGCCATGCTGAAAAAAGTGTCAAAACCAGAAATGCAGGACAGGCCATGGAGAAATGGGAGCCTTGCTATGCTGATGGGCGGGATGTAAATTGCCAACAGCCACTCTGTAGAAGTGTACGGTGTGTCCTGAAACATCTAAAAAACACAGCTTAGAGAGCATAGGGCACTTCCAGTCATGGGTGTATAAATTGGGAAAACTAAAAATCAGCAAGACAGAGGCACCCCAAAGTTTAGGGCTGCTCTCTTGACAAGAACCTCCACTTCATTACACCTTAAATATCCCAGGAAAGAGAAAAATGGATAAAGAAGTTGTGGTCCTTATGTACAATGGAATATCACTCAGCCTTGAAATCAATGTCTTAAGGCCAGTAGCAGCATGATGAGTGGTTTTAGGTACCACGATTCTAAGTGAATTAAGTCACATAGAAAAAGACACTTATAAGATATGACTTCTAGAGGGAATGTAAAAACCGTTACACTTGAACTGAATTACAAAACAGAACAGAGTCACACGTTTAGAAAACACACTATGGCTGCTTAACGGGAAAGGTGAGGTGGGGTGATGCATAAAACAAGGGTTTCAAATTAGCTCAGATACCGTTCCATATACCCAATATGTAATAGACAAGACCTACTCCATGCTCAGTGAACTGGACTCAGCACCCCCTATTCACTGCACAAGAATATATCTGATTAGTAAGAATTTTAAAACCTATGTATTGATATCTCTTTGTAAGTGAGTCAAGCGGGTGTAAAGCGGCATAAACACAGCAGTGAAAAGCAGATAAACCCCATTAGAAAAATACATTATTTTAAAAACCCATGAAACAAAGACAGTGAAAGAGAGAGAAATTCTTACACAATTCATTCAGGGGCTGTGATGCAACCTGGATTGACCATATCTAGACCCACAGCTGGATGAGACATAAGGGTGGACACTCTTGGGGCTGAGAGGTTTGGTGAGGTTGGGTGAGCAAACGCAGACCCTTTAAAGTAATACTGCATGGTACCAATCCCATGGGTCCCAAATCTCCAGGTTCAATGGCATCTTCCTTCATTGAAAACTTGCATGAGAAACCCAGAAGATGGAATACCATGTGAATGGGAAAGTTTGTAAAACGCACCTCATTTCTCATCTCCTTGTGCTCGGTTTCTCCATTCCAGCCGCTTTACTAGCAATCTCCCTACTTGGAGCATCAGCACCTTTAACCTCCTCTTCCGTACAGGTTGCAATTTGTCCTGAGGATGAACGGGAAGAAGGGGAACCAATGAGAGACTAGCTCTAGGTGTTGGGATAGGCACAGGTCACTTTATTTTCCCATCAGGAAGAAGATTTAACCAGAGGCTCAGCCTGGCCCCCACAACCAGAATAGGGCCTGAAGCAATCCTGCGCTTTTGCTGCCAACTCCCAGAAAAGCGAGTTGAAAAATCGAGCTCAGGGGCACTGCAATTCACAAACCTGCAGAGTTATAAATGATAACTCTCGTCCACAAATAAATTGAGGGAAGGCAACGAAGAGGATTTGAAAGCAAGGCAGAATTGCAGCAAACCGATTTCAGGAGGTAGATTCGAATCGCCTTTAAAGCACATGAAAAGCGGCAAAACGTCGACAGTGATGCCATTGGCCAAAAAGGGCGTATGCGTTTTTTCCTGAATATATTCAGGAAAAAACGCATACGCCCTTTTTGGCCAACCAAGCAACCTGGAAAGGCAAATCAGCGCTACAAAGAAGTCTTCCTTCTCATCGGTCAAAAGGGCCAAGCTGAAGAAAGTGTCAAAACCAGAAATGCAGGACAGGCCATGGAGAAATGGGAGCCTTGCTATGCTGATGGGCGGTATGTAAATTACCAACAGCCACTCTGGAGAAGTGTATGGTGTGTCCTGAAACATCTAAAAAACACAGCTTAGAGAGCATAGGGCACTTCCACGCATGGGTGTATAAATTGGGAAAACTAAAAATCAGCAAGACACAGGCACCCCAAAGTTTAGGGCTGCTCTGTGGACAAGAACCTCCACTTCATTACACCTTAAATATCCCAGGAAAGAGAAAAATGGATAAAGAAGTTGTGGTCCTTATGTACAATGGAATATCACTCAGCCATGAAATCAATGTCATAAGGCCAGTAGCAGCATGATGAGTGGATTTAGGTACGACGATTCTAAGTGAAATAAGTCACACAGAAAAAGACACTTATAAGATATGACATCTAGAGGGAATGTAAAAACCGTTACTCTTGAACTGAATTACAAAACAGAACAGAGTCACACATTTAGAAAACACACTATGGCTGCTTAACGGGAAAGGTGAGGTGGGGTGATGCATAAAACAAGGGTTTCAAATTAGTTCAGATACCGTTCCATAAACCCAATATGTAATAGACAAGACCAACTCCTTGCTCAGTGAACTGGACTCAACACCCCCTATTCACTGCACAAGAATATATCTGACTAGTAAGAATTTTAAAACCTATGTATTGATATCTCTCTGAAAGTGAGTCAAGCGGGTGCAAAGCGGCATAAACACAGCAGTGAAAAGCAGCTAAACCCCATTAGAAAAATAAATTACTTTTAAAAACCCATGAAACAAAGACAGTGAAAGAGAGACAAATTCTTACACAATTCATTCAGGGGCTGTGATGCAACCTGGATTGACTATATCTAGACCCACAGCTGGATGAGACATAAGGGTGGACACTCTTGGGGCTGAGAGGTTTGGTGAGGCTGGGTGAGCAAATGCAGACCCTTTAAATTAATACTGCGTGGTACCCATCCCATGGGTCCCAAATCTCCAGGTCCAAGGGCATCTTCCTACATTGAAAACTTGCATGAAATCCCAGAAGATGGAACACCATGTGAATGGGAAAGGTTTCTAAAATGCACCTCATTTCTCATCTCCTTGTGCTCGGGTTCGCCATTCCAGCCCCTTTACTAGCAATCTCACTACATGGAGCATCAGCGCCTTTAACCTCCTGTTCCGTACAGGTTGCAATTTTTCCTGAGGATGAACGGGAAGAAGGGGAACCAATGAGAGACTAGCTCTAGGTGTTGGGACAGGCACAGGTCACTCTATTTTCCCATCAGGAAGAAGAATTAACCACAGGTTCAGCCTGGCCCCCGCAACCAGAATAGGGCCTGAAGCAATCCTGCGCTTTTGCTGCCAACTCCCAGAAAAGCGAGTTGAAAAATCGAGCTCAGGGGCACTGCAATTCACAAACCTGCAGAGTTATAAATGATAACTCTCGTCCACAAATAAATTGAGGGAAGGCAACGAAGAGGATTTGAAAGCAAGGCAGAATTGCAGCAAACCGATTTCAGGAGGTAGATTCGAATCGCCTTTAAAGCACATGAAAAGCGGCAAAACGTCGACAGTGATGCCATTGGCCAAAAAGGGCGTATGCGTTTTTTCCTGAATATATTCAGGAAAAAACGCATACGCCCTTTTTGGCCAACCAAGCAACCTGGAAAGGCAAATCAGCGCTACAAAGAAGTCTTCCTTCTCATCGGTCAAAAGGGCCATGCTGAAGAAAGTGTCAAAACCAGAAATGCAGGACAGGCCATGGAGAAATGGGAGCCTTGCTACGCTGATGGGCGGTATGTAAATTACCAACAGCCACTCTGGAGAAGTGTATGGTGTGTCCTGAAACATCTAAAAAACACAGCTTAGAGAGCATAGGGCACTTCCACGCATGGGTGTATAAATTGGGAAAACTAAAAATCAGCAAGACACAGGCACCCCAAAGTTTAGGGCTGCTCTGTGGACAAGAACCTCCACTTCATTACACCTTAAATATCCCAGGAAAGAGAAAAATGGATAAAGAAGTTGTGGTCCTTATGTACAATGGAATATCACTCAGCCATGAAATCAATGTCATAAGGCCAGTAGCAGCATGATGAGTGGATTTAGGTACGACGATTCTAAGTGAAATAAGTCACACAGAAAAAGACACTTATAAGATATGACTTCTAGAGGGAATGTAAAAACCGTTACTCTTGAACTGAATTACAAAACAGAACAGAGTCACACATTTAGAAAACACACTATGGCTGCTTAACGGGAAAGGTGAGGTGGGGTGATGCATAAAACAAGGGTTTCAAATTAGTTCAGATAGCGTTCCATAAACCCAATATGTAATAGACAAGACCTACTCCTTGCTCAGTGAACTGGACTCAACACCCCCTATTCACTGCACAAGAATATATCTAACTAGTAAGAATTTTAAAACCTATGTATTGATATCTCTCTGAAAGTGAGTCAAGCGGGTGCAAAGCGGCATAAACACAGCAGTGAAAAGCAGCTAAACCCCATTAGAAAAATAAATTACTTTTAAAAACCCATGAAACAAAGACAGTGAAAGAGAGACAAATTCTTACACAATTCATTCAGGGGCTGTGATGCAACCTGGATTGACTATATCTAGACCCACAGCTGGATGAGACATAAGGGTGGACACTCTTGGGGCTGAGAGGTTTGGTGAGGTTGGGTGAGCAAATGCAGACCCTTTAAAGTAATACTGCGTGGTACCCATCCCATGGGTCCCAAATCTCCAGGTCCAAGGGCATCTTCCTACATTGAAAACTTGCATGAAAACCCAGAAGATGGAACACCATGTGAACGGGAAAGGTTTCTAAAACGCACCTCATTTCTCATCTCCTTGTGCTCGGGTTCGCCATTCCAGCCCCTTTACTAGCAATCTCCCTACATGGAGCATCAGCACCTTTAACCTCCTGTTCCGTATAGGTTGCAATTTTTCCTGAGGATGAACGGGAAGAAGGGGAACCAATGAGAGACTAGCTCTAGGTGTTGGGACAGGCACAGGTCACTCTATTTTCCCATCAGGAAGAAGAATTAACCACAGGCTCAGCCTGGCCCCCGCAACCAGAATAGGGCCTGAAGCAATCCTGCGCTTTTGCGGCCAGCTCCCAAAAAAGCGAGTTGAAAAATCGAGCTCAGGGGCACTGCAATTAACAAACCTGCAGAGTTATAAATGATAACTCTCGTCCACAAATAAATTGAGGGAAGGCAACGAAGAGGATTTGAAAGCAAGTCAGAATTGCAGCAAACCGATTTCAGGAGGTAGATTCGAATCGCCTTTAAAGCACATGAAAAGCGGCAAAACGTCGACAGTGATGCCCTTGGCCAAAAAGTGCGTATGCGTTTTTTCCTGAATATATTCAGGAAAAAACGCATACGCCCTTTTCGGCCAACCAAGCAACTTGGAAAGGCAAATCAGCGCTACAAAGAAGTCTCGCTTCCCATCGGTCAAAAGGGCCATGCAGAAAAAAGTGTCAAAACCAGAAATGCAGGACAGGCCATGGAGAAATGGGAGCCTTGCTATGCTGATGGGCGGGATGTAAATTGCCAACAGCCACTCTGTAGAAGTGTACGGTGTGTCCTGAAACATCTGAACAACACAGCTTAGAGAGCATAGGGCACTTCCAGTCATGGGTGTATAAATTGGGAAAACTAAAAATCAGCAAGACAGAGGCACCCCAAAGTTTAGGGCTGCTCTCTTGACAAGAACCTCCACTTCATTACACCTTAAATATCCCAGGAAAGAGAAAAATGGATAAAGAAGTTGTGGTCCTTATGTACAATGGAATATCACTCAGCCTTGAAATCAATGTCTTAAGGCCAGTAGCAGCATGAAGAGTGGATTTAGTTACAACGATTCTAAGTGAAATAAGTCATACAGAAAAAGACACTTATAAGATATGACTTCTAGAGGGAATGTAAAAACCGTTACACTTGAACTGAATTACAAAACAGAACAGAGTCACACGTTTAGAAAACACACTATGGCTGCTTAACGGGAAAGGTGAGGTGGGGTGATGCATAAAACAAGGGTTTCAAATTAGCTCAGATACCATTCCATAAACCCAATATGTAATAGAAAAGACCTACTCCTTGCTCAGTGAACTGGACTCAACACCCCCTATTCACTGCACAAGAATATATCTGACTAGTAAGAATTTTAAACCTATGTATTGATATCTCTCTGTAAGTGAGTCAAGCGGGTGCAAAGCGGCATCAACACAGCAGTGAAAAGCAGCTAAACCCCATTAGAAAAATAAATTACTTTTAAAAACCCATGAAACAAAGACAGTGAAAGAGAGACAAATTCTTACACAATTCATTCAGGGGCTGTGATGCAACCTGGATTGACTATATCTAGACCCACAGCTGGATGAGACATAAGGGTGGACACTCTTGGGGCTGAGAGGTTTGGTGAGGTTGGGTGAGCAAATGCAGACCCTTTAAAGTAATACTGCGTGGTACCCATCCCATGGGTCCCAAATCTCCAGGTCCAAGGGCATCTTCCTACATTGAAAACTTGCATGAAATCCCAGAAGATGGAACACCATGTGAATGGGAAAGGTTTCTAAAATGCACCTCATTTCTCATCTCCTTGTGCTCGGGTTCACCATTTCAGCCCCTTTACTAGCAATCTCCCTACATGGAGCATCAGCACCTTTAACCTCCTGTTCCGTACAGGTTGCAATTTTTCCTGAGGATGAACGGGAAGAAGGGGAACCAATGAGAGACTAGCTCTAGGTGTTGGGACAGGCACAGGTCACTCTATTTTCCCATCAGGAAGAAGAATTAACCACAGGTTCAGCCTGGCCCCCGCAACCAGAATAGGGCCTGAAGCAATCCTGCGCTTTTGCGGCCAACTCCCAAAAAAGCGAGTTGAAAAATCGAGCTCAGGGGCACTGCAATTCACAAACCTGCAGAGTTATAAATGATAACTCTCGTCCACAAATAAATTGAGGGAAGGAAACGAAGAGGATTTGAAAGCAAGGCAGAATTGCAGCAAACCGATTTCAGGAGGTAGATTCGAATCGCCTTTAAAGCACATGAAAAGCGGCAAAACGTCAACAGTGATGCCCTTGGCCAAAAAGGGCGTATGCGTTTTTTCCTGAATATATTCAGGAAAAAACGCATACGCCCTTTTTGGCCAACCAAGCAACCTGGAAAGGCAAATCAGCGCTACAAAGAAGTCTCGCTTCCCATCGGTCAAAAGGGCCATGCTGAAAAAAGTGTCAAAACCAGAAATGCAGGACAGGCCATGGAGAAATGGGAGCCTTGCTATGCTGATGGGCGGGATGTAATTTGCCAACAGCCACTCTGTAGAAGTGTACGGTGTGTCCTGAAACATCTAAAAAACACAGCTTAGAGAGCATAGGGCACTTCCAGTCATGGGTGTATAAATTGGGAAAACTAAAAATCAGCAAGACAGAGGCACCCCAAAGTTTAGGGCTGCTCTCTTGACAAGAACCTCCACTTCATTACACCTTAAATATCCCAGGAAAGAGAAAAATGGATAAAGAAGTTGTGGTCCTTATGTACAATGGAATATCACTCAGCCTTGAAATCAATGTCTTAAGGCCAGTAGCAGCATGATGAGTGGATTTAGGTACAAGGATTCTAAGTGAATTAAGTCACACAGAAAAAGACACTTATAAGATATGACTTCTAGAGGGAATGTAAAAACCGTTACACTTGAACTGAATTACAAAACAGAACAGAGTCACACGTTTAGAAAACACACTATGGCTGCTTAACGGGAAAGGTGAGGTGGGGTGATGCATAAAACAAGGGTTTCAAATTAGCTCAGATACCGTTCCATAAACCCAATATGTAATAGACAAGACCTACTCCATGCTCAGTGAACTGGACTCAACACCCCCTATTCACTGCACAAGAATATATCTGATTAGTAAGAATTTTAAAACCTATGTATTGATATCTCTTTGTAAGTGAGTCAAGCGGGTGTAAAGCGGCATAAACACAGCAGTGAAAAGCAGATAAACCCCATTAGAAAAATACATTATTTTAAAAACCCATGAAACAAAGACAGTGAAAGAGAGAGAAATTCTTACACAATTCATTCAGGGGCTGTGATGCAACCTGGATTGACCATATCCAGACCCACAGCTGGATGAGACATAAGGGTGGACACTCTTGGGGCTGAGAGGTTTGGTGAGGTTGGGTGAGCAAACGCAGACCCTTTAAAGTAATACTGCATGGTACCAATCCCATGGGTCCCAAATCTCCAGGTTCAATGGCATCTTCCTTCATTGAAAACTTGCATGAGAAACCCAGAAGATGGAATACCATGAGAATGGGAAAGTTTGTAAAACGCACCTCATTTCTCATCTCCTTGTGCTCGGTTTCTCCATTCCAGCCGCTTTACTAGCAATCTCCCTACTTGGAGCATCAGCACCTTTAACCTCCTCTTCCGTACAGGTTGCAATTTGTCCTGAGGATGAACGGGAAGAAGGGGAACCAAGGAGAGACTAGCTCTAGGTGTTGGGATAGGCACAGGTCACTTTATTTTCCCATCAGGAAGAAGATTTAACCACAGGCTCAGCCTGGCCCCCACAACCAGAATAGGGCCTGAAGCAATCCAGCGCTTTTGCTGCCAACTCCCAGAAAAGCGAGTTGAAAAATCGAGCTCAGGGGTACTGCAATTCACAAACCTGCAGAGTTATAAATGATAACTCTCGTCCACAAATAAATTGAGGGAAGGCAACGAAGAGGATTTGAAAGCAAGGCAGAATTGCAGCAAACCGATTTCAGGAGGTAGATTCGAATCGCCTTTAAAGCACATGAAAAGCGGCAAAACGTCGACAGTGATGCCATTGGCCAAAAAGGGCGTATGCGTTTTTTCCTGAATATATTCAGGAAAAAACGCATACGCCCTTTTTGGCCAACCAAGCAACCTGGAAAGGCAAATCAGCGCTACAAAGAAGTCTTCCTTCTCATCGGTCAAAAGGGCCATGCTGAAGAAAGTGTCAAAACCAGAAATGCAGGACAGGCCATGGAGAAATGGGAGCCTTGCTACGCTGATGGGCGGTATGTAAATTACCAACAGCCACTCTGGAGAAGTGTATGGTGTGTCCTGAAACATCTAAAAAACACAGCTTAGAGAGCATAGGGCACTTCCACGCATGGGTGTATAAATTGGGAAAACTAAAAATCAGCAAGACACAGGCACCCGAAAGTTTAAGGCTGCTCTGTGGACAAGAACCTCCACTTCATTACACCTTAAATATCCCAGGAAAGAGAAAAATGGATAAAGAAGTTGTGGTCCTTATGTACAATGGAATATCACTCAGCCATGAAATCAATGTCATAAGGCCAGTAGCAGCATGATGAGTGGATTTAGGTACGACGATTCTAAGTGAAATAAGTCACACAGAAAAAGACACTTATAAGATATGACTTCTAGAGGGAATGTAAAAACCGTTACACTTGAACTGAATTACAAAACAGTACAGAGTCACACGTTTAGAAAACACACTATGGCTGCTTAACGGGAAAGGTGAGGTGGGGTGATGCATAAAACAAGGGTTTCAAATTAGCTCAGATACCATTCCATAAACCCAATATGTAATAGAAAAGACCTACTCCTTGCTCAGTGAACTGGACTCAACACCCCCTATTCACTGCACAAGAATATATCTGACTAGTAAGAATTTTAAACCTATGTATTGATATCTCTCTGTAAGTGAGTCAAGCGGGTGCAAAGCGGCATAAACACAGCAGTGAAAAGCAGCTAAACCCCATTAGAAAAATAAATTACTTTTAAAAACCCATGAAACAAAGACAGTGAAAGAGAGACAAATTCTTACACAATTCATTCAGGGGCTGTGATGCAACCTGGATTGACTATATCTAGACCCACAGCTGGATGAGACATAAGGGTGGACACTCTTGGGGCTGAGAGGTTTGGTGAGGTTGGGTGAGCAAATGCAGACCCTTTAAATTAATACTGCGTGGTACCCATCCCATGGGTCCCAAATCTCCAGGTCCAAGGGCATCTTCCTACATTGAAAACTTGCATGAAATCCCAGAAGATGGAACACCATGTGAATGGGAAAGGTTTCTAAAATGCACCTCATTTCTCATCTCCTTGTGCTCGGGTTCGCCATTCCAGCCCCTTTACTAGCAATCTCCCTACATGGAGCATCAGCACCTTTAACCTCCTGTTCCGTACAGGTTGCAATTTTTCCTGAGGATGAACGGGAATAAGGGGAACCAATGAGAGACTAGCTCTAGGTGTTGGGACAGGCACAGGTCACTCTATTTTCCCATCAGGAAGAAGAATTAACCACAGGTTCAGCCTGGCCCCCGCAACCAGAATAGGGCCTGAAGCAATCCTGCGCTTTTGCGGCCAACTCCCAAAAAAGCGAGTTGAAAAATCGAGCTCAGGGGCACTGCAATTCACAAACCTGCAGAGTTATAAATGATAACTCTCGTCCACAAATAAATTGAGGGAAGGAAACGAAGAGGATTTGAAAGCAAGGCAGAATTGCAGCAAACCGATTTCAGGAGGTAGATTCGAATCGCCTTTAAAGCACATGAAAAGCGGCAAAACGTCAACAGTGATGCCCTTGGCCAAAAAGGGCGTATGCGTTTTTTCCTGAATATATTCAGGAAAAAACGCATACGCCCTTTTTGGCCAACCAAGCAACCTGGAAAGGCAAATCAGCGCTACAAAGAAGTCTCGCTTCCCATCGGTCAAAAGGGCCATGCTGAAAAAAGTGTCAAAACCAGAAATGCAGGACAGGCCATGGAGAAATGGGAGCCTTGCTATGCTGATGGGCGGGATGTAAATTGCCAACAGCCACTCTGTAGAAGTGTACGGTGTGTCCTGAAACATCTAAAAAACACAGCTTAGAGAGCATAGGGCACTTCCAGTCATGGGTGTATAAATTGGGAAAACTAAAAATCAGCAAGACAGAGGCACCCCAAAGTTTAGGGCTGCTCTCTTGACAAGAACCTCCACTTCATTACACCTTAAATATCCCAGGAAAGAGAAAAATGGATAAAGAAGTTGTGGTCCTTATGTACAATGGAATATCACTCAGCCTTGAAATCAATGTCTTAAGGCCAGTAGCAGCATGATGAGTGGTTTTAGGTACCACGATTCTAAGTGAATTAAGTCACATAGAAAAAGACACTTATAAGATATGACTTCTAGAGGGAATGTAAAAACCGTTACACTTGAACTGAATTACAAAACAGAACAGAGTCACACGTTTAGAAAACACACTATGGCTGCTTAACGGGAAAGGTGAGGTGGGGTGATGCATAAAACAAGGGTTTCAAATTAGCTCAGATACCGTTCCTTAAACCCAATATGTAATAGACAAGACCTACTCCATGCTCAGTGAACTGGACTCAGCACCCCCTATTCACTGCACAAGAATATATCTGATTAGTAAGAATTTTAAAACCTATGTATTGATATCTCTTTGTAAGTGAGTCAAGCGGGTGTAAAGCGGCATAAACACAGCAGTGAAAAGCAGATAAACCCCATTAGAAAAATACATTATTTTAAAAACCCATGAAACAAAGACAGTGAAAGAGAGAGAAATTCTTACACAATTCATTCAGGGGCTGTGATGCAACCTGGATTGACCATATCTAGACCCACAGCTGGATGAGACATAAGGGTGGACACTCTTGGGGCTGAGAGGTTTGGTGAGGTTGGGTGAGCAAACGCAGACCCTTTAAAGTAATACTGCATGGTACCAATCCCATGGGTCCCAAATCTCCAGGTTCAATGGCATCTTCCTTCATTGAAAACTTGCATGAGAAACCCAGAAGATGGAATACCATGTGAATGGGAAAGTTTGTAAAACGCACCTCATTTCTCATCTCCTTGTGCTCGGTTTCTCCATTCCAGCCGCTTTACTAGCAATCTCCCTACTTGGAGCATCAGCACCTTTAACCTCCTCTTCCGTACAGGTTGCAATTTGTCCTGAGGATGAACGGGAAGAAGGGGAACCAATGAGAGACTAGCTCTAGGTGTTGGGATAGGCACAGGTCACTTTATTTTCCCATCAGGAAGAAGATTTAACCAGAGGCTCAGCCTGGCCCCCACAACCAGAATAGGGCCTGAAGCAATCCTGCGCTTTTGCTGCCAACTCCCAGAAAAGCGAGTTGAAAAATCGAGCTCAGGGGCACTGCAATTCACAAACCTGCAGAGTTATAAATGATAACTCTCGTCCACAAATAAATTGAGGGAAGGCAACGAAGAGGATTTGAAAGCAAGGCAGAATTGCAGCAAACCGATTTCAGGAGGTAGATTCGAATCGCCTTTAAAGCACATGAAAAGCGGCAAAACGTCGACAGTGATGCCATTGGCCAAAAAGGGCGTATGCGTTTTTTCCTGAATATATTCAGGAAAAAACGCATACGCCCTTTTTGGCCAACCAAGCAACCTGGAAAGGCAAATCAGCGCTACAAAGAAGTCTTCCTTCTCATCGGTCAAAAGGGCCATGCTGAAGAAAGTGTCAAAACCAGAAATGCAGGACAGGCCATGGAGAAATGGGAGCCTTGCTATGCTGATGGGCGGTATGTAAATTACCAACAGCCACTCTGGAGAAGTGTATGGTGTGTCCTGAAACATCTAAAAAACACAGCTTAGAGAGCATAGGGCACTTCCACGCATGGGTGTATAAATTGGGAAAACTAAAAATCAGCAAGACACAGGCACCCCAAAGTTTAGGGCTGCTCTGTGGACAAGAACCTCCACTTCATTACACCTTAAATATCCCAGGAAAGAGAAAAATGGATAAAGAAGTTGTGGTCCTTATGTACAATGGAATATCACTCAGCCATGAAATCAATGTCATAAGGCCAGTAGCAGCATGATGAGTGGATTTAGGTACGACGATTCTAAGTGAAATAAGTCACACAGAAAAAGACACTTATAAGATATGACTTCTAGAGGGAATGTAAAAACCGTTACTCTTGAACTGAATTACAAAACAGAACAGAGTCACACATTTAGAAAACACACTATGGCTGCTTAACGGGAAAGGTGAGGTGGGGTGATGCATAAAACAAGGGTTTCAAATTAGTTCAGATACCGTTCCATAAACCCAATATGTAATAGACAAGACCAACTCCTTGCTCAGTGAACTGGACTCAACACCCCCTATTCACTGCACAAGAATATATCTGACTAGTAAGAATTTTAAAACCTATGTATTGATATCTCTCTGAAAGTGAGTCAAGCGGGTGCAAAGCGGCATAAACACAGCAGTGAAAAGCAGCTAAACCCCATTAGAAAAATAAATTACTTTTAAAAACCCATGAAACAAAGACAGTGAAAGAGAGACAAATTCTTACACAATTCATTCAGGGGCTGTGATGCAACCTGGATTGACTATATCTAGACCCACAGCTGGATGAGACATAAGGGTGGACACTCTTGGGGCTGAGAGGTTTGGTGAGGTTGGGTGAGCAAATGCAGACCCTTTAAATTAATACTGCGTGGTACCCATCCCATGGGTCCCAAATCTCCAGGTCCAAGGGCATCTTCCTACATTGAAAACTTGCATGAAATCCCAGAAGATGGAACACCATGTGAATGGGAAAGGTTTCTAAAATGCACCTCATTTCTCATCTCCTTGTGCTCGGGTTCGCCATTCCAGCCCCTTTACTAGCAATCTCACTACATGGAGCATCAGCGCCTTTAACCTCCTGTTCCGTACAGGTTGCAATTTTTCCTGAGGATGAACGGGAAGAAGGGGAACCAATGAGAGACTAGCTCTAGGTGTTGGGACAGGCACAGGTCACTCTATTTTCCCATCAGGAAGAAGAATTAACCACAAGTTCAGCCTGGTCCCCGCAACCAGAATAGGGCCTGAAGCAATCCTGCGCTTTTGCTGCCAACTCCCAGAAAAGCGAGTTGAAAAATCGAGCTCAGGGGCACTGCAATTCACAAACCTGCAGAGTTATAAATGATAACTCTCGTCCACAAATAAATTGAGGGAAGGCAACGAAGAGGATTTGAAAGCAAGGCAGAATTGCAGCAAACCGATTTCAGGAGGTAGATTCGAATCGCCTTTAAAGCACATGAAAAGCGGCAAAACGTCGACAGTGATGCCATTGGCCAAAAAGGGCGTATGCGTTTTTTCCTGAATATATTCAGGAAAAAACGCATACGCCCTTTTTGGCCAACCAAGCAACCTGGAAAGGCAAATCAGCGCTACAAAGAAGTCTTCCTTCTCATCGGTCAAAAGGGCCATGCTGAAGAAAGTGTCAAAACCAGAAATGCAGGACAGGCCATGGAGAAATGGGAGCCTTGCTACGCTGATGGGCGGTATGTAAATTACCAACAGCCACTCTGGAGAAGTGTATGGTGTGTCCTGAAACATCTAAAAAACACAGCTTAGAGAGCATAGGGCACTTCCACGCATGGGTGTATAAATTGGGAAAACTAAAAATCAGCAAGACACAGGCACCCCAAAGTTTAGGGCTGCTCTGTGGACAAGAACCTCCACTTCATTACACCTTAAATATCCCAGGAAAGAGAAAAATGGATAAAGAAGTTGTGGTCCTTATGTACAATGGAATATCACTCAGCCATGAAATCAATGTCATAAGGCCAGTAGCAGCATGATGAGTGGATTTAGGTACGACGATTCTAAGTGAAATAAGTCACACAGAAAAAGACACTTATAAGATATGACTTCTAGAGGGAATGTAAAAACCGTTACTCTTGAACTGAATTACAAAACAGAACAGAGTCACACATTTAGAAAACACACTATGGCTGCTTAACGGGAAAGGTGAGGTGGGGTGATGCATAAAACAAGGGTTTCAAATTAGTTCAGATACCGTTCCATAAACCCAATATGTAATAGACAAGACCTACTCCTTGCTCAGTGAACTGGACTCAACACCCCCTATTCACTGCACAAGAATATATCTAACTAGTAAGAATTTTAAAACCTATGTATTGATATCTCTCTGAAAGTGAGTCAAGCGGGTGCAAAGCGGCATAAACACAGCAGTGAAAAGCAGCTAAACCCCATTAGAAAAATAAATTACTTTTAAAAACCCATGAAACAAAGACAGTGAAAGAGAGACAAATTCTTACACAATTCATTCAGGGGCTGTGATGCAACCTGGATTGACTATATCTAGACCCACAGCTGGATGAGACATAAGGGTGGACACTCTTGGGGCTGAGAGGTTTGGTGAGGTTGGGTGAGCAAATGCAGACCCTTTAAAGTAATACTGCGTGGTACCCATCCCATGGGTCCCAAATCTCCAGGTCCAAGGGCATCTTCCTACATTGAAAACTTGCATGAAAACCCAGAAGATGGAACACCATGTGAACGGGAAAGGTTTCTAAAACGCACCTCATTTCTCATCTCCTTGTGCTCGGGTTCGCCATTCCAGCCCCTTTACTAGCAATCTCCCTACATGGAGCATCAGCACCTTTAACCTCCTGTTCCGTATAGGTTGCAATTTTTCCTGAGGATGAACGGGAAGAAGGGGAACCAATGAGAGACTAGCTCTAGGTGTTGGGACAGGCACAGGTCACTCTATTTTCCCATCAGGAAGAAGAATTAACCACAGGCTCAGCCTGGCCCCCGCAACCAGAATAGGGCCTGAAGCAATCCTGCGCTTTTGCGGCCAGCTCCCAAAAAAGCGAGTTGAAAAATCGAGCTCAGGGGCACTGCAATTAACAAACCTGCAGAGTTATAAATGATAACTCTCGTCCACAAATAAATTGAGGGAAGGCAACGAAGAGGATTTGAAAGCAAGTCAGAATTGCAGCAAACCGATTTCAGGAGGTAGATTCGAATCGCCTTTAAAGCACATGAAAAGCGGCAAAACGTCGACAGTGATGCCCTTGGCCAAAAAGGGCGTATGCGTTTTTTCCTGAATATATTCAGGAAAAAACGCATACGCCCTTTTCGGCCAACCAAGCAACTTGGAAAGGCAAATCAGCGCTACAAAGAAGTCTCGCTTCCCATCGGTCAAAAGGGCCATGCTGAAAAAAGTGTCAAAACCAGAAATGCAGGACAGGCCATGGAGAAATGGGAGCCTTGCTATGCTGATGGGCGGGATGTAAATTGCCAACAGCCACTCTGTAGAAGTGTACGGTGTGTCCTGAAACATCTAAACAACACAGCTTAGAGAGCATAGGGCACTTCCAGTCATGGGTGTATAAATTGGGAAAACTAAAAATCAGCAAGACAGAGGCACCCCAAAGTTTAGGGCTGCTCTCTTGACAAGAACCTCCACTTCATTACACCTTAAATATCCCAGGAAAGAGAAAAATGGATAAAGAAGTTGTGGTCCTTATGTACAATGGAATATCACTCAGCCTTGAAATCAATGTCTTAAGGCCAGTAGCAGCATGAAGAGTGGATTTAGTTACAACGATTCTAAGTGAAATAAGTCATACAGAAAAAGACACTTATAAGATATGACTTCTAGAGGGAATGTAAAAACCGTTACCCTTGAACTGAATTACAAAACAGAACCGAGTCACACGTTTAGAAAACACACTATGGCTGCTTAACGGGAAAGGTGAGGTGGGGTGATGCATAAAACAACGGTTTCAAATTAGCTCAGATACCATTCCATAAACCCAATATGTAATAGAAAAGACCTACTCCTTGCTCAGTGAACTGGACTCAACACCCCCTATTCACTGCACAAGAATATATCTGACTAGTAAGAATTTTAAACCTATGTATTGATATCTCTCTGTAAGTGAGTCAAGCGGGTGCAAAGCGGCATCAACACAGCAGTGAAAAGCAGCTAAACCCCATTAGAAAAATAAATTACTTTTAAAAACCCATGAAACAAAGACAGTGAAAGAGAGACAAATTCTTACACAATTCATTCAGGGGCTGTGATGCAACCTGGATTGACTATATCTAGACCCACAGCTGGATGAGACATAAGGGTGGACACTCTTGGGGCTGAGAGGTTTGGTGAGGTTGGGTGAGCAAATGCAGACCCTTTAAAGTAATACTGCGTGGTACCCATCCCATGGGTCCCAAATCTCCAGGTCCAAGGGCATCTTCCTACATTGAAAACTTGCATGAAATCCCAGAAGATGGAACACCATGTGAATGGGAAAGGTTTCTAAAATGCACCTCATTTCTCATCTCCTTGTGCTCGGGTTCACCATTTCAGCCCCTTTACTAGCAATCTCCCTACATGGAGCATCAGCACCTTTAACCTCCTGTTCCGTACAGGTTGCAATTTTTCCTGAGGATGAACGGGAAGAAGGGGAACCAATGAGAGACTAGCTCTAGGTGTTGGGACAGGCACAGGTCACTCTATTTTCCCATCAGGAAGAAGAATTAACCACAGGTTCAGCCTGGCCCCCGCAACCAGAATAGGGCCTGAAGCAATCCTGCGCTTTTGCGGCCAACTCCCAAAAAAGCGAGTTGAAAAATCGAGCTCAGGGGCACTGCAATTCACAAACCTGCAGAGTTATAAATGATAACTCTCGTCCACAAATAAATTGAGGGAAGGAAACGAAGAGGATTTGAAAGCAAGGCAGAATTGCAGCAAACCGATTTCAGGAGGTAGATTCGAATCGCCTTTAAAGCACATGAAAAGCGGCAAAACGTCAACAGTGATGCCCTTGGCCAAAAAGGGCGTATGCGTTTTTTCCTGAATATATTCAGGAAAAAAGGCATACGCCCTTTTTGGCCAACCAAGCAACCTGGAAAGGCAAATCAGCGCTACAAAGAAGTCTCGCTTCCCATCGGTCAAAAGGGCCATGCTGAAAAAAGTGTCAAAACCAGAAATGCAGGACAGGCCATGGAGAAATGGGAGCCTTGCTACGCTGATGGGCGGTATGTAAATTACCAACAGCCACTCTGGAGAAGTGTATGGTGTGTCCTGAAACATCTAAAAAACACAGCTTAGAGAGCATAGGGCACTTCCACGCATGGGTGTATAAATTGGGAAAACTAAAAATCAGCAAGACACAGGCACCCCAAAGTTTAAGGCTGCTCTGTGGACAAGAACCTCCACTTCATTACACCTTAAATATCCCAGGAAAGAGAAAAATGGATAAAGAAGTTGTGGTCCTTATGTACAATGGAATATCACTCAGCCATGAAATCAATGTCATAAGGCCAGTAGCAGCATGATGAGTGGATTTAGGTACGACGATTCTAAGTGAAATAAGTCACACAGAAAAAGACACTTATAAGATATGATTTCTAGAGGGAATGTAAAAACCGTTACTCTTGAACTGAATTACAAAACAGAACAGAGTCACACATTTAGAAAACACACTATGGCTGCTTAACGGGAAAGGTGAGGTGGGGTGATGCATAAAACAAGGGTTTCAAATTAGTTCAGATACCGTTCCATAAACCCAATATGTAATAGACAAGACCTACTCCTTGCTCAGTGAACTGGACTCAACACCCCCTATTCACTGCACAAGAATATATCTGACTAGTAAGAATTTTAAAACCTATGTATTGATATCTTTCTGAAAGTGAGTCAAGCGGGTGCAAAGCGGCATAAACACAGCAGTGAAAAGCAGCTAAACCCCATTAGAAAAATAAATTACTTTTAAAAACCCATGAAACAAAGACAGTGAAAGAGAGACAAATTCTTACACAATTCATTCAGGGGCTGTGATGCAACCTGGATTGACTATATCTAGACCCACAGCTGGATGAGACATAAGGGTGGACACTCTTGGGGCTGAGAGGTTTGGTGAGGTTGGGTGAGCAAATGCAGACCCTTTAAAGTAATACTGCGTGGTACCCATCCCATGGGTCCCAAATCTCCAGGTCCAAGGGCATCTTCCTACATTGAAAACTTGCATGAAAACCCAGAAGATGGAACACCATGTGAACGGGAAAGGTTTCTAAAACGCACCTCATTTCTCATCTCCTTGTGCTCGGGTTCGCCATTCCAGCCCCTTTACTAGCAATCTCCCTACATGGAGCATCAGCACCTTTAACCTCCTGTTCCATACAGGTTGCAATTTTTCCTGAGGATGAACGGGAAGAAGGGGAACCAATGAGAGACTAGCTCTAGGTGTTGGGACAGGCACAGGTCACTCTATTTTCCCATCAGGAAGAAGAATTAACCACAGGTTCAGCCTGGCCCCCGCAACCAGAATAGGGCCTGAAGCAATCCTGCGCTTTTGCGGCCAACTCCCAAAAAAGCGAGTTGAAAAATCGAGCTCAGGGGCACTGCAATTCACAAACCTGCAGAGTTATAAATGATAACTCTCGTCCACAAATAAATTGAGGGAAGGAAACGAAGAGGATTTGAAAGCAAGGCAGAATTGCAGCAAACCGATTTCAGGAGGTAGATTCGAATCGCCTTTAAAGCACATGAAAAGCGGCAAAACGTCAACAGTGATGCCCTTGGCCAAAAAGGGCGTATGCGTTTTTTCCTGAATATATTCAGGAAAAAACGCATACGCCCTTTTTGGCCAACCAAGCAACCTGGAAAGGCAAATCAGCGCTACAAAGAAGTCTCGCTTCCCATCGGTCAAAAGGGCCATGCTGAAAAAAGTGTCAAAACCAGAAATGCAGGACAGGCCATGGAGAAATGGGAGCCTTGCTATGCTGATGGGCGGGATGTAATTTGCCAACAGCCACTCTGTAGAAGTGTACGGTGTGTCCTGAAACATCTAAAAAACACAGCTTAGAGAGCATAGGGCACTTCCAGTCATGGGTGTATAAATTGGGAAAACTAAAAATCAGCAAGACAGAGGCACCCCAAAGTTTAGGGCTGCTCTCTTGACAAGAACCTCCACTTCATTACACCTTAAATATCCCAGGAAAGAGAAAAATGGATAAAGAAGTTGTGGTCCTTATGTACAATGGAATATCACTCAGCCTTGAAATCAATGTCTTAAGGCCAGTAGCAGCATGAAGAGTGGATTTAGTTACAACGATTCTAAGTGAAATAAGTCATACAGAAAAAGACACTTATAAGATATGACTTCTAGAGGGAATGTAAAAACCGTTACACTTGAACTGAATTACAAAACAGAACCGAGTCACACGTTTAGAAAACACACTATGGCTGCTTAACGGGAAAGGTGAGGTGGGGTGATGCATAAAACAAGGGTTTCAAATTAGCTCAGATACCGTTCCATAAACCCAATATGTAATAGAAAAGACCTACTCCTTGCTCAGTGAACTGGACTCAACACCCCCTATTCACTGCACAAGAATATATCTGACTAGTAAGAATTTTAAACCTATGTATTGATATCTCTCTGTAAGTGAGTCAAGCGGGTGCAAAGCGGCATCAACACAGCAGTGAAAAGCAGCTAAACCCCATTAGAAAAATAAATTACTTTTAAAAACCCATGAAACAAAGACAGTGAAAGAGAGACAAATTCTTACACAATTCATTCAGGGGCTGTGATGCAACCTGGATTGACTATATCTAGACCCACAGCTGGATGAGACATAAGGGTGGACACTCTTGGGGCTGAGAGGTTTGGTGAGGTTGGGTGAGCAAATGCAGACCCTTTAAAGTAATACTGCGTGGTACCCATCCCATGGGTCCCAAATCTCCAGGTCCAAGGGCATCTTCCTACATTGAAAACTTGCATGAAATCCCAGAAGATGGAACACCATGTGAATGGGAAAGGTTTCTAAAATGCACCTCATTTCTCATCTCCTTGTGCTCGGGTTCACCATTTCAGCCCCTTTACTAGCAATCTCCCTACATGGAGCATCAGCACCTTTAACCTCCTGTTCCGTACAGGTTGCAATTTTTCCTGAGGATGAACGGGAAGAAGGGGAACCAATGAGAGACTAGCTCTAGGTGTTGGGACAGGTACAGGTCACTCTATTTTCCCATCAGGAAGAAGATTTAACCACAGGCTCAGCCTGGCCCCCACAACCAGAATAGGGCCTGAAGCAATCCAGCGCTTTTGCTGCCAACTCCCAGAAAAGCGAGTTGAAAAATCGAGCTCAGGGGTACTGCAATTCACAAACCTGCAGAGTTATAAATGATAACTCTCGTCCACAAATAAATTGAGGGAAGGCAACGAAGAGGATTTGAAAGCAAGGCAGAATTGCAGCAAACCGATTTCAGGAGGTAGATTCGAATCGCCTTTAAAGCACATGAAAAGCGGCAAAACGTCGACAGTGATGCCATTGGCCAAAAAGGGCGTATGCGTTTTTTCCTGAATATATTCAGGAAAAAACGCATACGCCCTTTTTGGCCAACCAAGCAACCTGGAAAGGCAAATCAGCGCTACAAAGAAGTCTTCCTTCTCATCGGTCAAAAGGGCCATGCTGAAGAAAGTGTCAAAACCAGAAATGCAGGACAGGCCATGGAGAAATGGGAGCCTTGCTACGCTGATGGGCGGTATGTAAATTACCAACAGCCACTCTGGAGAAGTGTATGGTGTGTCCTGAAACATCTAAAAAACACAGCTTAGAGAGCATAGGGCACTTCCACGCATGGGTGTATAAATTGGGAAAACTAAAAATCAGCAAGACACAGGCACCCCAAAGTTTAAGGCTGCTCTGTGGACAAGAACCTCCACTTCATTACACCTTAAATATCCCAGGAAAGAGAAAAATGGATAAAGAAGTTGTGGTCCTTATGTACAATGGAATATCACTCAGCCATGAAATCAATGTCATAAGGCCAGTAGCAGCATGATGAGTGGATTTAGGTACGACGATTCTAAGTGAAATAAGTCACACAGAAAAAGACACTTATAAGATATGACTTCTAGAGGGAATGTAAAAACCGTTACTCTTGAACTGAATTACAAAACAGAACAGAGTCACACATTTAGAAAACACACTATGGCTGCTTAACGGGAAAGGTGAGGTGGGGTGATGCATAAAACAAGGGTTTCAAATTAGTTCAGATACCGTTCCATAAACCCAATATGTAATAGACAAGACCTACTCCTTGCTCAGTGAACTGGACTCAACACCCCCTATTCACTGCACAAGAATATATCTGACTAGTAAGAATTTTAAAACCTATGTATTGATATCTTTCTGAAAGTGAGTCAAGCGGGTGCAAAGCGGCATAAACACAGCAGTGAAAAGCAGCTAAACCCCATTAGAAAAATAAATTACTTTTAAAAACCCATGAAACAAAGACAGTGAAAGAGAGACAAATTCTTACACAATTCATTCAGGGGCTGTGATGCAACCTGGATTGACTATATCTAGACCCACAGCTGGATGAGACATAAGGGTGGACACTCTTGGGGCTGAGAGGTTTGGTGAGGTTGGGTGAGCAAATGCAGACCCTTTAAAGTAATACTGCGTGGTACCCATCCCATGGGTCCCAAATCTCCAGGTCCAAGGGCATCTTCCTACATTGAAAACTTGCATGAAAACCCAGAAGATGGAACACCATGTGAACGGGAAAGGTTTCTAAAACGCAACTCATTTCTCATCTCCTTGTGCTCGGGTTCGCCATTCCAGCCCCTTTACTAGCAATCTCCCTACATGGAGCATCAGCACCTTTAACCTGTTCCATACAGGTTGCAATTTTTCCTGAGGATGAACGGGAAGAAGGGGAACCAATGAGAGACTAGCTCTAGGTGTTGGGACAGGCACAGGTCACTCTATTTTCCCATCAGGAAGAAGAATTAACCACAGGTTCAGCCTGGCCCCCGCAACCAGAATAGGGCCTGAAGCAATCCTGCGCTTTTGCGGCCAACTCCCAAAAAAGCGAGTTGAAAAATCGAGCTCAGGGGCACTGCAATTCACAAACCTGCAGAGTTATAAATGATAACTCTCGTCCACAAATAAATTGAGGGAAGGAAACGAAGAGGATTTGAAAGCAAGGCAGAATTGCAGCAAACCGATTTCAGGAGGTAGATTCGAATCGCCTTTAAAGCACATGAAAAGCGGCAAAACGTCAACAGTGATGCCCTTGGCCAAAAAGGGCGTATGCGTTTTTTCCTGAATATATTCAGGAAAAAACGCATACGCCCTTTTTGGCCAACCAAGCAACCTGGAAAGGCAAATCAGCGCTACAAAGAAGTCTCGCTTCCCATCGGTCAAAAGGGCCATGCTGAAAAAAGTGTCAAAACCAGAAATGCAGGACAGGCCATGGAGAAATGGGAGCCTTGCTATGCTGATGGGCGGGATGTAATTTGCCAACAGCCACTCTGTAGAAGTGTATGGTGTGTCCTGAAACATCTAAAAAACACAGCTTAGAGAGCATAGGGCACTTCCAGTCATGGGTGTATAAATTGGGAAAACTAAAAATCAGCAAGACAGAGGCACCCCAAAGTTTAGGGCTGCTCTCTTGACAAGAACCTCCACTTCATTACACCTTAAATATCCCAGGAAAGAGAAAAATGGATAAAGAAGTTGTGGTCCTTATGTACAATGGAATATCACTCAGCCTTGAAATCAATGTCTTAAGGCCAGTAGCAGCATGAAGAGTGGATTTAGTTACAACGATTCTAAGTGAAATAAGTCATACAGAAAAAGACACTTATAAGATATGACTTCTAGAGGGAATGTAAAAACCGTTACACTTGAACTGAATTACAAAACAGAACAGAGTCACACGTTTAGAAAACACACTATGGCTGCTTAACGGGAAAGGTGAGGTGGGGTGATGCATAAAACAAGGGTTTCAAATTAGCTCAGATACCATTCCATAAACCCAATATGTAATAGAAAAGACCTACTCCTTGCTCAGTGAACTGGACTCAACACCCCCTATTCACTGCACAAGAATATATCTGACTAGTAAGAATTTTAAACCTATGTATTGATATCTCTCTGTAAGTGAGTCAAGCGGGTGCAAAGCGGCATCAACACAGCAGTGAAAAGCAGCTAAACCCCATTAGAAAAATAAATTACTTTTAAAAACCCATGAAACAAAGACAGTGAAAGACAGACAAATTCTTACACAATTCATTCAGGGGCTGTGATGCAACCTGGATTGACTATATCTAGACCCACAGCTGGATGAGACATAAGGGTGGATACTCTTGGGGCTGAGAGGTTTGGTGAGGTTGGGTGAGCAAATGCAGACCCTTTAAAGTAATACTGCGTGGTACCCATCCCATGGGTCCCAAATCTCCAGGTCCAAGGGCATCTTCCTACATTGAAAACTTGCATGAAATCCCAGAAGATGGAACACCATGTGAATGGGAAAGGTTTCTAAAATGCACCTCATTTCTCATCTCCTTGTGCTCGGGTTCACCATTTCAGCCCCTTTACTAGCAATCTCCCTACATGGAGCATCAGCACCTTTAACCTCCTGTTCCGTACAGGTTGCAATTTTTCCTGAGGATGAACGGGAAGAAGGGGAACCAATGAGAGACTAGCTCTAGGTGTTGGGACAGGCACAGGTCACTCTATTTTCCCATCAGGAAGAAGAATTAACCACAGGTTCAGCCTGGCCCCCGCAACCAGAATAGGGCCTGAAGCAATCCTGCGCTTTTGCGGCCAACTCCCAAAAAAGCGAGTTGAAAAATCGAGCTCAGGGGCACTGCAATTCACAAACCTGCAGAGTTATAAATGATAACTCTCGTCCACAAATAAATTGAGGGAAGGAAATGAAGAGGATTTGAAAGCAAGGCAGAATTGCAGCAAACCGATTTCAGGAGGTAGATTCGAATCGCCTTTAAAGCACATGAAAAGCGGCAAAACGTCAACAGTGATGCCCTTGGCCCAAAAGGGCGTATGCGTTTTTTCCTGAATATATTCAGGAAAAAACGCATACGCCCTTTTTGGCCAACCAAGCAACCTGGAAAGGCAAATCAGCGCTACAAAGAAGTCTCGCTTCCCATCGGTCAAAAGGGCCATGCTGAAAAAAGTGTCAAAACAAGAAATGCAGGACAGGCCATGGAGAAATGGGAGCCTTGCTATGCTGATGGGCGGGATGTAATTTGCCAACAGCCACTCTGTAGAAGTGTACGGTGTGTCCTGAAACATCTAAAAAACACAGCTTAGAGAGCATAGAGCACTTCCAGTCATGGGTGTATAAATTGGGAAAACTAAAAATCAGCAAGACAGAGGCACCCCAAAGTTTAGGGCTGCTCTCTTGACAAGAACCTCCACTTCATTACACCTTAAATATCCCAGGAAAGAGAAAAATGGATAAAGAAGTTGTGGTCCTTATGTACAATGGAATATCACTCAGCCTTGAAATCAATGTCTTAAGGCCAGTAGCAGCATGATGAGTGGATTTAGGTACAAGGATTCTAAGTGAATTAAGTCACACAGAAAAAGACACTTATAAGATATGACTTCTAGAGGGAATGTAAAAACCGTTACACTTGAACTGAATTACAAAGCAGAACAGAGTCACACGTTTAGAAAACACACTATGGCTGCTTAACGGGAAAGGTGAGGTGGGGTGATGCATAAAACAAGGGTTTCAAATTAGCTCAGATACCGTTCCATAAACCCAATATGTAATAGACAAGACCTACTCCATGCTCAGTGAACTGGACTCAACACCCTCTATTCACTGCACAAGAATATATCTGATTAGTAAGAATTTTAAAACCTATGTATTGATATCTCTTTGTAAGTGAGTCAAGCGGGTGTAAAGCGGCATAAACACAGCAGTGAAAAGCAGATAAACCCCATTAGAAAAATACATTATTTTAAAAACCCATGAAACAAAGACAGTGAAAGAGAGAGAAATTCTTACACAATTCATTCAGGGGCTGTGATGCAACCTGGATTGACCATATCCAGACCCACAGCTGGATGAGACATAAGGGTGGACACTCTTGGGGCTGAGAGGTTTGGTGAGGTTGGGTGAGCAAACGCAGACCCTTTAAAGTAATACTGCATGGTACCAATCCCATGGGTCCCAAATCTCCAGGTTCAATGGCATCTTCCTTCATTGAAAACTTGCATGAGAAACCCAGAAGATGGAATACCATGTGAATGGGAAAGTTTGTAAAACGCACCTCATTTCTCATCTCCTTGTGCTCGGTTTCTCCATTCCAGCCGCTTTACTAGCAATCTCCCTACTTGGAGCATCAGCACCTTTAACCTCCTCTTCCGTACAGGTTGCAATTTGTCCTGAGGATGAACGGGAAGAAGGGGAACCAAGGAGAGACTAGCTCTAGGTGTTGGGATAGGCACAGGTCACTTTATTTTCCCATCAGGAAGAAGATTTAACCACAGGCTCAGCCTGGCCCCCACAACCAGAATAGGGCCTGAAGCAATCCAGCGCTTTTGCTGCCAACTCCCAGAAAAGCGAGTTGAAAAATCGAGCTCAGGGGTACTGCAATTCACAAACCTGCAGAGTTATAAATGATAACTCTCGTCCACAAATAAATTGAGGGAAGGCAACGAAGAGGATTTGAAAGCAAGGCAGAATTGCAGCAAACCGATTTCAGGAGGTAGATTCGAATCGCCTTTAAAGCACATGAAAAGCGGCAAAACGTCGACAGTGATGCCATTGGCCAAAAAGGGCGTATGCGTTTTTTCCTGAATATATTCAGGAAAAAACGCATACGCCCTTTTTGGCCAACCAAGCAACCTGGAAAGGCAAATCAGCGCTACAAAGAAGTCTTCCTTCTCATCGGTCAAAAGGGCCATGCTGAAGAAAGTGTCAAAACCAGAAATGCAGGACAGGCCATGGAGAAATGGGAGCCTTGCTACGCTGATGGGCGGTATGTAAATTACCAACAGCCACTCTGGAGAAGTGTATGGTGTGTCCTGAAACATCTAAAAAACACAGCTTAGAGAGCATAGGGCACTTCCACGCATGGGTGTATAAATTGGGAAAACTAAAAATCAGCAAGACACAGGCACCCCAAAGTTTAAGGCTGCTCTGTGGACAAGAACCTCCACTTCATTACACCTTAAATATCCCAGGAAAGAGAAAAATGGATAAAGAAGTTGTGGTCCTTATGTACAATGGAATATCACTCAGCCATGAAATCAATGTCATAAGGCCAGTAGCAGCATGATGAGTGGATTTAGGTACGACGATTCTAAGTGAAATAAGTCACACAGAAAAAGACACTTATAAGATATGACTTCTAGAGGGAATGTAAAAACCGTTACACTTGAACTGAATTACAAAACAGTACAGAGTCACACGTTTAGAAAACACACTATGGCTGCTTAACGGGAAAGGTGAGGTGGGGTGATGCATAAAACAAGGGTTTCAAATTAGCTCAGATACCATTCCATAAACCCAATATGTAATAGAAAAGACCTACTCCTTGCTCAGTGAACTGGACTCAACACCCCCTATTCACTGCACAAGAATATATCTGACTAGTAAGAATTTTAAACCTATGTATTGATATCTCTCTGTAAGTGAGTCAAGCGGGTGCAAAGCGGCATAAACACAGCAGTGAAAAGCAGCTAAACCCCATTAGAAAAATAAATTACTTTTAAAAACCCATGAAACAAAGACAGTGAAAGAGAGACAAATTCTTACACAATTCATTCAGGGGATGTGATGCAACCTGGATTGACTATATCTAGACCCACAGCTGGATGAGACATAAGGGTGGATACTCTTGGGGCTGAGAGGTTTGGTGAGGTTGGGTGAGCAAATGCAGACCCTTTAAATTAATACTGCGTGGTACCCATCCCATGGGTCCCAAATCTCCAGGTCCAAGGGCATCTTCCTACATTGAAAACTTGCATGAAATCCCAGAAGATGGAACACCATGTGAATGGGAAAGGTTTCTAAAATGCACCTCATTTCTCATCTCCTTGTGCTCGGGTTCGCCATTCCAGCCCCTTTACTAGCAATCTCCCTACATGGAGCATCAGCACCTTTAACCTCCTGTTCCGTACAGGTTGCAATTTTTCCTGAGGATGAACGGGAATAAGGGGAACCAATGAGAGAGTAGCTCTAGGTGTTGGGACAGGCACAGGTCACTCTATTTTCCCATCAGGAAGAAGAATTAACCACAGGTTCAGCCTGGCCCCCGCAACCAGAATAGGGCCTGAAGCAATCCTGCGCTTTTGCGGCCAACTCCCAAAAAAGCGAGTTGAAAAATCGAGCTCAGGGGCACTGCAATTCACAAACCTGCAGAGTTATAAATGATAACTCTCGTCCACAAATAAATTGAGGGAAGGAAACGAAGAGGATTTGAAAGCAAGGCAGAATTGCAGCAAACCGATTTCAGGAGGTAGATTCGAATCGCCTTTAAAGCACATGAAAAGCGGCAAAACGTCAACAGTGATGCCCTTGGCCAAAAAGGGCGTATGCGTTTCTTCCTGAATATATTCAGGAAAAAACGCATACGCCCTTTTTGGCCAACCAAGCAACCTGGAAAGGCAAATCAGCGCTACAAAGAAGTCTCGCTTCCCATCGGTCAAAAGGGCCATGCTGAAAAAAGTGTCAAAACCAGAAATGCAGGACAGGCCATGGAGAAATGGGAGCCTTGCTATGCTGATGGGCGGGATGTAAATTGCCAACAGCCACTCTGTAGAAGTGTACGGTGTGTCCTGAAACATCTAAAAAACACAGCTTAGAGAGCATAGGGCACTTCCAGTCATGGGTGTATAAATTGGGAAAACTAAAAATCAGCAAGACAGAGGCACCCCAAAGTTTAGGGCTGCTCTCTTGACAAGAACCTCCACTTCATTACACCTTAAATATCCCAGGAAAGAGAAAAATGGATAAAGAAGTTGTGGTCCTTATGTACAATGGAATATCACTCAGCCTTGAAATCAATGTCTTAAGGCCAGTAGCAGCATGATGAGTGGTTTTAGGTACCACGATTCTAAGTGAATTAAGTCACATAGAAAAAGACACTTATAAGATATGACTTCTAGAGGGAATGTAAAAACCGTTACACTTGAACTGAATTACAAAACAGAACAGAGTCACACGTTTAGAAAACACACTATGGCTGCTTAACGGGAAAGGTGAGGTGGGGTGATGCATAAAACAAGGGTTTCAAATTAGCTCAGATACCGTTCCATAAACCCAATATGTAATAGACAAGACCTACTCCATCCTCAGTGAACTGGACTCAGCACCCCCTATTCACTGCACAAGAATATATCTGATTAGTAAGAATTTTAAAACCTATGTATTGATATCTCTTTGTAAGTGAGTCAAGCGGGTGTAAAGCGGCATAAACACAGCAGTGAAAAGCAGATAAACCCCATTAGAAAAATACATTATTTTAAAAACCCATGAAACAAAGACAGTGAAAGAGAGAGAAATTCTTACACAATTCATTCAGGGGCTGTGATGCAACCTGGATTGACCATATCTAGACCCACAGCTGGATGAGACATAAGGGTGGACACTCTTGGGGCTGAGAGGTTTGGTGAGGTTGGGTGAGCAAACGCAGACCCTTTAAAGTAATACTGCATGGTACCAATCCCATGGGTCCCAAATCTCCAGGTTCAATGGCATCTTCCTTCATTGAAAACTTGCATGAGAAACCCAGAAGATGGAATACCATGTGAATGGGAAAGTTTGTAAAACGCCCCTCATTTCTCATCTCTTTGTGCTCGGTTTCTCCATTCCAGCCGCTTTACTAGCAATCTCCCTACTTGGAGCATCAGCACCTTTAACCTCCTCTTCCGTACAGGTTGCAATTTGTCCTGAGGATGAACGGGAAGAAGGGGAACCAATGAGAGACTAGCTCTAGGTGTTGGGATAGGCACAGGTCACTTTATTTTCCCATCAGGAAGAAGATTTAACCAGAGGCTCAGCCTGGCCCCCACAACCAGAATAGGGCCTGAAGCAATCCTGCGCTTTTGCTGCCAACTCCCAGAAAAGCGAGTTGAAAAATCGAGCTCAGGGGCACTGCAATTCACAAACCTGCAGAGTTATAAATGATAACTCTCGTCCACAAATAAATTGAGGGAAGGCAACGAAGAGGATTTGAAAGCAAGGCAGAATTGCAGCAAACCGATTTCAGGAGGTAGATTCGAATCGCCTTTAAAGCACATGAAAAGCGGCAAAACGTCGACAGTGATGCCATTGGCCAAAAAGGGCGTATGCGTTTTTTCCTGAATATATTCAGGAAAAAACGCATACGCCCTTTTTGGCCAACCAAGCAACCTGGAAAGGCAAATCAGCGCTACAAAGAAGTCTTCCTTCTCATCGGTCAAAAGGGCCATGCTGAAGAAAGTGTCAAAACCAGAAATGCAGGACAGGCCATGGAGAAATGGGAGCCTTGCTATGCTGATGGGCGGTATGTAAATTACCAACAGCCACTCTGGAGAAGTGTATGGTGTGTCCTGAAACATCTAAAAAACACAGCTTAGAGAGCATAGGGCACTTCCACGCATGGGTGTATAAATTGGGAAAACTAAAAATCAGCAAGACACAGGCACCCCAAAGTTTAGGGCTGCTCTGTGGACAAGAACCTCCACTTCATTACACCTTAAATATCCCAGGAAAGAGAAAAATGGATAAAGAAGTTGTGGTCCTTATGTACAATGGAATATCACTCAGCCATGAAATCAATGTCATAAGGCCAGTAGCAGCATGATGAGTGGATTTAGGTACGACGATTCTAAGTGAAATAAGTCACACAGAAAAAGACACTTATAAGATATGACTTCTAGAGGGAATGTAAAAACCGTTACTCTTGAACTGAATTACAAAACAGAACAGAGTCACACATTTAGAAAACACACTATGGCTGCTTAACGGGAAAGGTGAGGTGGGGTGATGCATAAAACAAGGGTTTCAAATTAGTTCAGATACCGTTCCATAAACCCAATATGTAATAGACAAGACCAACTCCTTGCTCAGTGAACTGGACTCAACACCCCCTATTCACTGCACAAGAATATATCTGACTAGTAAGAATTTTAAAACCTATGTATTGATATCTCTCTGACAGTGAGTCAAGCGGGTGCAAAGCGGCATAAACACAGCAGTGAAAAGCAGCTAAACCCCATTAGAAAAATAAATTACTTTTAAAAACCCATGAAACAAAGACAGTGAAAGAGAGACAAATTCTTACACAATTCATTCAGGGGCTGTGATGCAACCTGGATTGACTATATCTAGACCCACAGCTGGATGAGACATAAGGGTGGACACTCTTGGGGCTGAGAGGTTTGGTGAGGTTGGGTGAGCAAATGCAGACCCTTTAAATTAATACTGCGTGGTACCCATCCCATGGGTCCCAAATCTCCAGGTCCAAGGGCATCTTCCTACATTGAAAACTTGCATGAAATCCCAGAAGATGGAACACCATGTGAATGGGAAAGGTTTCTAAAATGCACCTCATTTCTCATCTCCTTGTGCTCGGGTTCGCCATTCCAGCCCCTTTACTAGCAATCTCACTACATGGAGCATCAGCGCCTTTAACCTCCTGTTCCGTACAGGTTGCAATTTTTCCTGAGGATGAACGGGAAGAAGGGGAACCAATGAGAGACTAGCTCTAGGTGTTGGGACAGGCACAGGTCACTCTATTTTCCCATCAGGAAGAAGAATTAACCACAGGTTCAGCCTGGCCCCCGCAACCAGAATAGGGCCTGAAGCAATCCTGCGCTTTTGCTGCCAACTCCCAGAAAAGCGAGTTGAAAAATCGAGCTCAGGGGCACTGCAATTCACAAACCTGCAGAGTTATAAATGATAACTC
Source organism: Balaenoptera physalus (assembly GCF_965194825.1). Classification (NCBI taxonomy): domain Eukaryota; kingdom Metazoa; phylum Chordata; class Mammalia; order Artiodactyla; family Balaenopteridae; genus Balaenoptera; species Balaenoptera physalus. The sequence continues at coordinate 348,879 of NW_028126011.1, forward strand.
TCGTCCACAAATAAATTGAGGGAAGGCAACGAAGAGGATTTGAAAGCAAGGCAGAATTGCAGCAAACCGATTTCAGGAGGTAGATTCGAATCGCCTTTAAAGCACATGAAAAGCGGCAAAACGTCGACAGTGATGCCATTGGCCAAAAAGGGCGTATGCGTTTTTTCCTGAATATATTCAGGAAAAAACGCATACGCCCTTTTTGGCCAACCAAGCAACCTGGAAAGGCAAATCAGCGCTACAAAGAAGTCTTCCTTCTCATCGGTCAAAAGGGCCATGCTGAAGAAAGTGTCAAAACCAGAAATGCAGGACAGGCCATGGAGAAATGGGAGCCTTGCTACGCTGATGGGCGGTATGTAAATTACCAACAGCCACTCTGGAGAAGTGTATGGTGTGTCCTGAAACATCTAAAAAACACAGCTTAGAGAGCATAGGGCACTTCCACGCATGGGTGTATAAATTGGGAAAACTAAAAATCAGCAAGACACAGGCACCCCAAAGTTTAGGGCTGCTCTGTGGACAAGAACCTCCACTTCATTACACCTTAAATATCCCAGGAAAGAGAAAAATGGATAAAGAAGTTGTGGTCCTTATGTACAATGGAATATCACTCAGCCATGAAATCAATGTCATAAGGCCAGTAGCAGCATGATGAGTGGATTTAGGTACGACGATTCTAAGTGAAATAAGTCACACAGAAAAAGACACTTATAAGATATGACTTCTAGAGAGAATGTAAAAACCGTTACTCTTGAACTGAATTACAAAACAGAACAGAGTCACACATTTAGAAAACACACTATGGCTGCTTAACGGGAAAGGTGAGGTGGGGTGATGCATAAAACAAGGGTTTCAAGTTAGCTCAGATACCGTTCCATAAACCCAATATGTAATAGACAAGACCTACTCCTTGCTCAGTGAACTGGACTCAACACCCCCTATTCACTGCACAAGAATATATCTAACTAGTAAGAATTTTAAAACCTATGTATTGATATCTCTCTGAAAGTGAGTCAAGCGGGTGCAAAGCGGCATAAACACAGCAGTGAAAAGCAGCTAAACCCCATTAGAAAAATAAATTACTTTTAAAAACCCATGAAACAAAGACAGTGAAAGAGAGACAAATTCTTACACAATTCATTCAGGGGCTGTGATGCAACCTGGATTGACTATATCTAGACCCACAGCTGGATGAGACATAAGGGTGGACACTCTTGGGGCTGAGAGGTTTGGTGAGGTTGGGTGAGCAAATGCAGACCCTTTAAAGTAATACTGCGTGGTACCCATCCCATGGGTCCCAAATCTCCAGGTCCAAGGGCATCTTCCTACATTGAAAACTTGCATGAAAACCCAGAAGATGGAACACCATGTGAACGGGAAAGGTTTCTAAAACGCACCTCATTTCTCATCTCCTTGTGCTCGGGTTCGCCATTCCAGCCCCTTTACTAGCAATCTCCCTACATGGAGCATCAGCACCTTTAACCTCCTGTTCCGTATAGGTTGCAATTTTTCCTGAGGATGAACGGGAAGAAGGGGAACCAATGAGAGACTAGCTCTAGGTGTTGGGACAGGCACAGGTCACTCTATTTTCCCATCAGGAAGAAGAATTAACCACAGGCTCAGCCTGGCCCCCGCAACCAGAATAGGGCCTGAAGCAATCCTGCGCTTTTGCGGCCAGCTCCCAAAAAAGCGAGTTGAAAAATCGAGCTCAGGGGCACTGCAATTAACAAACCTGCAGAGTTATAAATGATAACTCTCGTCCACAAATAAATTGAGGGAAGGCAACGAAGAGGATTTGAAAGCAAGTCAGAATTGCAGCAAACCGATTTCAGGAGGTAGATTCGAATCGCCTTTAAAGCACATGAAAAGCGGCAAAACGTCGACAGTGATGCCCTTGGCCAAAAAGGGCGTATGCGTTTTTTCCTGAATATATTCAGGAAAAAACGCATACGCCCTTTTCGGCCAACCAAGCAACTTGGAAAGGCAAATCAGCGCTACAAAGAAGTCTCGCTTCCCATCGGTCAAAAGGGCCATGCTGAAAAAAGTGTCAAAACCAGAAATGCAGGACAGGCCATGGAGAAATGGGAGCCTTGCTATGCTGATGGGCGGGATGTAATTTGCCAACAGACACTCTGTAGAAGTGTACGGTGTGTCCTGAAACATCTAAACAACACAGCTTAGAGAGCATAGGGCACTTCCAGTCATGGGTGTATAAATTGGGAAAACTAAAAATCAGCAAGACAGAGGCACCCCAAAGTTTAGGGCTGCTCTCTTGACAAGAACCTCCACTTCATTACACCTTAAATATCCCAGGAAAGAGAAAAATGGATAAAGAAGTTGTGGTCCTTATGTACAATGGAATATCACTCAGCCTTGAAATCAATGTCTTAAGGCCAGTAGCAGCATGATGAGTGGTTTTAGGTACCACGATTCTAAGTGAATTAAGTCACATAGAAAAAGACACTTATAAGATATGACTTCTAGAGGGAATGTAAAAACCGTTACACTTGAACTGAATTACAAAACAGAACAGAGTCACACGTTTAGAAAACACACTATGGCTGCTTAACGGGAAAGGTGAGGTGGGGTGATGCATAAAACAAGGGTTTCAAATTAGCTCAGATACCGTTCCATAAACCCAATATGTAATAGACAAGACCTACTCCATGCTCAGTGAACTGGACTCAGCACCCCCTATTCACTGCACAAGAATATATCTGATTAGTAAGAATTTTAAAACCTATGTATTGATATCTCTTTGTAAGTGAGTCAAGCGGGTGTAAAGCGGCATAAACACAGCAGTGAAAAGCAGATAAACCCCATTAGAAAAATACATTATTTTAAAAACCCATGAAACAAACACAGTGAAAGAGAGAGAAATTCTTACACAATTCATTCAGGGGCTGTGATGCAACCTGGATTGACCATATCTAGACCCACAGCTGGATGAGACATAAGGGTGGACACTCTTGGGGCTGAGAGGTTTGGTGAGGTTGGGTGAGCAAACGCAGACCCTTTAAAGTAATACTGCATGGTACCAATCCCATGGGTCCCAAATCTCCAGGTTCAATGGCATCTTCCTTCATTGAAAACTTGCATGAGAAACCCAGAAGATGGAATACCATGTGAATGGGAAAGTTTGTAAAACGCACCTCATTTCTCATCTCCTTGTGCTCGGTTTCTCCATTCCAGCCGCTTTACTAGCAATCTCCCTACTTGGAGCATCAGCACCTTTAACCTCCTCTTCCGTACAGGTTGCAATTTGTCCTGAGGATGAACGGGAAGAAGGGGAACCAATGAGAGACTAGCTCTAGGTGTTGGGATAGGCACAGGTCACTTTATTTTCCCATCAGGAAGAAGATTTAACCAGAGGCTCAGCCTGGCCCCCACAACCAGAATAGGGCCTGAAGCAATCCTGCGCTTTTGCTGCCAACTCCCAGAAAAGCGAGTTGAAAAATCGAGCTCAGGGGCACTGCAATTCACAAACCTGCAGAGTTATAAATGATAACTCTCGTCCACAAATAAATTGAGGGAAGGCAACGAAGAGGATTTGAAAGCAAGGCAGAATTGCAGCAAACCGATTTCAGGAGGTAGATTCGAATCGCCTTTAAAGCACATGAAAAGCGGCAAAACGTCGACAGTGATGCCATTGGCCAAAAAGGGCGTATGCGTTTTTTCCTGAATATATTCAGGAAAAAACGCATACGCCCTTTTTGGCCAACCAAGCAACCTGGAAAGGCAAATCAGCGCTACAAAGAAGTCTTCCTTCTCATCGGTCAAAAGGGCCATGCTGAAGAAAGTGTCAAAACCAGAAATGCAGGACAGGCCATGGAGAAATGGGAGCCTTGCTATGCTGATGGGCGGTATGTAAATTACCAACAGCCACTCTGGAGAAGTGTATGGTGTGTCCTGAAACATCTAAAAAACACAGCTTAGAGAGCATAGGGCACTTCCACGCATGGGTGTATAAATTGGGAAAACTAAAAATCAGCAAGACACAGGCACCCCAAAGTTTAGGGCTGCTCTGTGGACAAGAACCTCCACTTCATTACACCTTAAATATCCCAGGAAAGAGAAAAATGGATAAAGAAGTTGTGGTCCTTATGTACAATGGAATATCACTCAGCCATGAAATCAATGTCATAAGGCCAGTAGCAGCATGATGAGTGGATTTAGGTACGACGATTCTAAGTGAAATAAGTCACACAGAAAAAGACACTTATAAGATATGACTTCTAGAGGGAATGTAAAAACCGTTACTCTTGAACTGAATTACAAAACAGAACAGAGTCACACATTTAGAAAACACACTATGGCTGCTTAACGGGAAAGGTGAGGTGGGGTGATGCATAAAACAAGGGTTTCAAATTAGTTCAGATACCGTTCCATAAACCCAATATGTAATAGACAAGACCAACTCCTTGCTCAGTGAACTGGACTCAACACCCCCTATTCACTGCACAAGAATATATCTGACTAGTAAGAATTTTAAAACCTATGTATTGATATCTCTCTGAAAGTGAGTCAAGCGGGTGCAAAGCGGCATCAACACAGCAGTGAAAAGCAGCTAAACCCCATTAGAAAAATAAATTACTTTTAAAAACCCATGAAACAAAGACAGTGAAAGAGAGACAAATTCTTACACAATTCATTCAGGGGCTGTGATGCAACCTGGATTGACTATATCTAGACCCACAGCTGGATGAGACATAAGGGTGGACACTCTTGGGGCTGAGAGGTTTGGTGAGGTTGGGTGAGCAAATGCAGACCCTTTAAATTAATACTGCGTGGTACCCATCCCATGGGTCCCAAATCTCCAGGTCCAAGGGCATCTTCCTACATTGAAAACTTGCATGAAATCCCAGAAGATGGAACACCATGTGAATGGGAAAGGTTTCTAAAATGCACCTCATTTCTCATCTCCTTGTGCTCGGGTTCGCCATTCCAGCCCCTTTACTAGCAATCTCACTACATGGAGCATCAGCGCCTTTAACCTCCTGTTCCGTACAGGTTGCAATTTTTCCTGAGGATGAACGGGAAGAAGGGGAACCAATGAGAGACTAGCTCTAGGTGTTGGGACAGGCACAGGTCACTCTATTTTCCCATCAGGAAGAAGAATTAACCACAGGTTCAGCCTGGCCCCCGCAACCAGAATAGGGCCTGAAGCAATCCTGCGCTTTTGCTGCCAACTCCCAGAAAAGCGAGTTGAAAAATCGAGCTCAGGGGCACTGCAATTCACAAACCTGCAGAGTTATAAATGATAACTCTCGTCCACAAATAAATTGAGGGAAGGCAACGAAGGGGATTTGAAAGCAAGGCAGAATTGCAGCAAACCGATTTCAGGAGGTAGATTCGAATCGCCTTTAAAGCACATGAAAAGCGGCAAAACGTCGACAGTGATGCCATTGGCCAAAAAGGGCGTATGCGTTTTTTCCTGAATATATTCAGGAAAAAACGCATACGCCCTTTTTGGCCAACCAAGCAACCTGGAAAGGCAAATCAGCGCTACAAAGAAGTCTTCCTTCTCATGGGTCAAAAGGGCCATGCTGAAGAAAGTGTCAAAACCAGAAATGCAGGACAGGCCATGGAGAAATGGGAGCCTTGCTACGCTGATGGGCGGTATGTAAATTACCAACAGCCACTCTGGAGAAGTGTATGGTGTGTCCTGAAACATCTAAAAAACACAGCTTAGAGAGCATAGGGCACTTCCACGCATGGGTGTATAAATTGGGAAAACTAAAAATCAGCAAGACACAGGCACCCCAAAGTTTAGGGCTGCTCTCTTGACAAGAACCTCCACTTCATTACACCTTAAATATCCCAGGAAAGAGAAAAATGGATAAAGAAGTTGTGGTCCTTATGTACAATGGAATATCACTCAGCCATGAAATCAATGTCATAAGGCCAGTAGCAGCATGATGAGTGGATTTAGGTACGACGATTCTAAGTGAAATAAGTCACACAGAAAAAGACACTTATAAGATATGACTTCTAGAGGGAATGTAAAAACCGTTACTCTTGAACTGAATTACAAAACAGAACAGAGTCACACATTTAGAAAACACACTATGGCTGCTTAACGGGAAAGGTGAGGTGGGGTGATGCATAAAACAAGGGTTTCAAATTAGTTCAGATACCGTTCCATAAACCCAATATGTAATAGACAAGACCAACTCCTTGCTCAGTGAACTGGACTCAACACCCCCTATTCACTGCACAAGAATATATCTGACTAGTAAGAATTTTAAAACCTATGTATTGATATCTCTCTGAAAGTGAGTCAAGCGGGTGCAAAGCGGCATAAACACAGCAGTGAAAAGCAGCTAAACCCCATTAGAAAAATAAATTACTTTTAAAAACCCATGAAACAAAGACAGTGAAAGAGAGACAAATTCTTACACAATTCATTCAGGGGCTGTGATGCAACCTGGATTGACTATATCTAGACCCACAGCTGGATGAGACATAAGGGTGGACACTCTTGGGGCTGAGAGGTTTGGTGAGGTTGGGTGAGCAAATGCAGACCCTTTAAAGTAATACTGCGTGGTACCCATCCCATGGGTCCCAAATCTCCAGGTCCAAGGGCATCTTCCTACATTGAAAACTTGCATGAAAACCCAGAAGATGGAACACCATGTGAACGGGAAAGTTTTCTAAAACGCACCTCATTTCTCATCTCCTTGTGCTCGGGTTCGCCATTCCAGCCCCTTTACTAGCAATCTCCCTACATGGAGCATCAGCACCTTTAACCTCCTGTTCCGTATAGGTTGCAATTTTTCCTGAGGATGAACGGGAAGAAGGGGAACCAATGAGAGACTAGCTCTAGGTGTTGGGACAGGCACAGGTCACTCTATTTTCCCATCAGGAAGAAGAATTAACCACAGGCTCAGCCTGGCCCCCGCAACCAGAATAGGGCCTGAAGCAATCCTGCGCTTTTGCGGCCAGCTCCCAAAAAAGCGAGTTGAAAAATCGAGCTCAGGGGCACTGCAATTAACAAACCTGCAGAGTTATAAATGATAACTCTCGTCCACAAATAAATTGAGGGAAGGCAACGAAGAGGATTTGAAAGCAAGTCAGAATTGCAGCAAACCGATTTCAGGAGGTAGATTCGAATCGCCTTTAAAGCACATGAAAAGCGGCAAAACGTCGACAGTGATGCCCTTGGCCAAAAAGGGCGTATGCGTTTTTTCCTGAATATATTCAGGAAAAAACGCATACGCCCTTTTCGGCCAACCAAGCAACTTGGAAAGGCAAATCAGCGCTACAAAGAAGTCTCGCTTCCCATCGGTCAAAAGGGCCATGCTGAAAAAAGTGTCAAAACCAGAAATGCAGGACAGGCCATGGAGAAATGGGAGCCTTGCTATGCTGATGGGCGGGATGTAAATTGCCAACAGCCACTCTGTAGAAGTGTACGGTGTGTCCTGAAACATCTAAACAACACAGATTAGAGAGCATAGGGCACTTCCAGTCATGGGTGTATAAATTGGGAAAACTAAAAATCAGCAAGACAGAGGCACCCCAAAGTTTAGGGCTGCTCTCTTGACAAGAACCTCCACTTCATTACACCTTAAATATCCCAGGAAAGAGAAAAATGGATAAAGAAGTTGTGGTCCTTATGTACAATGGAATATCACTCAGCCTTGAAATCAATGTCTTAAGGCCAGTAGCAGCTTGAAGAGTGGATTTAGTTACAACGATTCTAAGTGAAATAAGTCATACAGAAAAAGACACTTATAAGATATGACTTCTAGAGGGAATGTAAAAACCGTTACACTTGAACTGAATTACAAAACAGAACAGAGTCACACGTTTAGAAAACACACTATGGCTGCTTAACGGGAAAGGTGAGGTGGGGTGATGCATAAAACAAGGGTTTCAAATTAGCTCAGATACCATTCCATAAACCCAATATGTAATAGAAAAGACCTACTCCTTGCTCAGTGAACTGGACTCAACACCCCCTATTCACTGCACAAGAATATATCTGACTAGTAAGAATTTTAAACCTATGTATTGATATCTCTCTGTAAGTGAGTCAAGCGGGTGCAAAGCGGCATCAACACAGCAGTGAAAAGCAGCTAAACCCCATTAGAAAAATAAATTACTTTTAAAAACCCATGAAACAAAGACAGTGAAAGAGAGAGAAATTCTTACACAATTCATTCAGGGGCTGTGATGCAACCTGGATTGACCATATCCAGACCCACAGCTGGATGAGACATAAGGGTGGACACTCTTGGGGCTGAGAGGTTTGGTGAGGTTGGGTGAGCAAATGCAGACCCTTTAAAGTAATACTGCATGGTACCAATCCCATGGGTCCCAAATCTCCAGGTTCAATGGCATCTTCCTTCATTGAAAACTTGCATGAGAAACCCAGAAGATGGAATACCATGTGAATGGGAAAGTTTGTAAAACGCACCTCATTTCTCATCTCCTTGTGCTCGGTTTCTCCATTCCAGCCGCTTTACTAGCAATCTCCCTACTTGGAGCATCAGCACCTTTAACCTCCTCTTCCGTACAGGTTGCAATTTGTCCTGAGGATGAACGGGAAGAAGGGGAACCAAGGAGAGACTAGCTCTAGGTGTTGGGATAGGCACAGGTCACTTTATTTTCCCATCAGGAAGAAGATTTAACCACAGGCTCAGCCTGGCCCCCACAACCAGAATAGGGCCTGAAGCAATCCAGCGCTTTTGCTGCCAACTCCCAGAAAAGCGAGTTGAAAAATCGAGCTCAGGGGTACTGCAATTCACAAACCTGCAGAGTTATAAATGATAACTCTCGTCCACAAATAAATTGAGGGAAGGCAACGAAGAGGATTTGAAAGCAAGGCAGAATTGCAGCAAACCGATTTCAGGAGGTAGATTCGAATCGCCTTTAAAGCACATGAAAAGCGGCAAAACGTCGACAGTGATGCCATTGGCCAAAAAGGGCGTATGCGTTTTTTCCTGAATATATTCAGGAAAAAACGCATACGCCCTTTTTGGCCAACCAAGCAACCTGGAAAGGCAAATCAGCGCTACAAAGAAGTCTTCCTTCTCATCGGTCAAAAGGGCCATGCTGAAGAAAGTGTCAAAACCAGAAATGCAGGACAGGCCATGGAGAAATGGGAGCCTTGCTACGCTGATGGGCGGTATGTAAATTACCAACAGCCACTCTGGAGAAGTGTATGGTGTGTCCTGAAACATCTAAAAAACACAGCTTAGAGAGCATAGGGCACTTCCACGCATGGGTGTATAAATTGGGAAAACTAAAAATCAGCAAGACACAGGCACCCCAAAGTTTAAGGCTGCTCTGTGGACAAGAACCTCCACTTCATTACACCTTAAATATCCCAGGAAAGAGAAAAATGGATAAAGAAGTTGTGGTCCTTATGTACAATGGAATATCACTCAGCCATGAAATCAATGTCATAAGGCCAGTAGCAGCATGATGAGTGGATTTAGGTACGACGATTCTAAGTGAAATAAGTCACACAGAAAAAGACACTTATAAGATATGACTTCTAGAGGGAATGTAAAAACCGTTACTCTTGAACTGAATTACAAAACAGAACAGAGTCACACATTTAGAAAACACACTATGGCTTCTTAACGGGAAAGGTGAGGTGGGGTGATGCATAAAACAAGGGTTTCAAATTAGTTCAGATACCGTTCCATAAACCCAATATGTAATAGACAAGACCTACTCCTTGCTCAGTGAACTGGACTCAACACCCCCTATTCACTGCACAAGAATATATCTGACTAGTAAGAATTTTAAAACCTATGTATTGATATCTTTCTGAAAGTGAGTCAAGCGGGTGCAAAGCGGCATAAACACAGCAGTGAAAAGCAGCTAAACCCCATTAGAAAAATAAATTACTTTTAAAAACCCATGAAACAAAGACAGTGAAAGAGAGACAAATTCTTACACAATTCATTCAGGGGCTGTGATGCAACCTGGATTGACTATATCTAGACCCACAGCTGGATGAGACATAAGGGTGGACACTCTTGGGGCTGAGAGGTTTGGTGAGGTTGGGTGAGCAAATGCAGACCCTTTAAAGTAATACTGCATGGTACCCATCCCATGGGTCCCAAATCTCCAGGTCCAAGGGCATCTTCCTACATTGAAAACTTGCATGAAAACCCAGAAGATGGAACACCATGTGAACGGGAAAGGTTTCTAAAACGCACCTCATTTCTCATCTCCTTGTGCTCGGGTTCGCCATTCCAGCCCCTTTACTAGCAATCTCCCTACATGGAGCATCAGCACCTTTAACCTCCTGTTCCGTACAGGTTGCAATTTTTCCTGAGGATGAACGGGAAGAAGGGGAACCAATGAGAGACTAGCTCTAGGTGTTGGGACAGGCACAGGTCACTCTATTTTCCCATCAGGAAGAAGAATTAACCACAGGTTCAGCCTGGCCCCCGCAACCAGAATAGGGCCTGAAGCAATCCTGCGCTTTTGCGGCCAACTCCCAAAAAAGCGAGTTGAAAAATCGAGCTCAGGGGCACTGCAATTCACAAACCTGCAGAGTTATAAATGATAACTCTCGTCCACAAATAAATTGAGGGAAGGAAACGAAGAGGATTTGAAAGCAAGGCAGAATTGCAGCAAACCGATTTCAGGAGGTAGATTCGAATCGCCTTTAAAGCACATGAAAAGCGGCAAAACGTCAACAGTGATGCCCTTGGCCAAAAAGGGCGTATGCGTTTTTTCCTGAATATATTCAGGAAAAAACGCATACGCCCTTTTTGGCCAACCAAGCAACCTGGAAAGGCAAATCAGCGCTACAAAGAAGTCTCGCTTCCCATCGGTCAAAAGGGCCATGCTGAAAAAAGTGTCAAAACCAGAAATGCAGGACAGGCCATGGAGAAATGGGAGCCTTGCTATGCTGATGGGCGGGATGTAAATTGCCAACAGCCACTCTGTAGAAGTGTACGGTGTGTCCTGAAACATCTAAAAAACACAGCTTAGAGAGCATAGGGCACTTCCAGTCATGGGTGTATAAATTGGGAAAACTAAAAATCAGCAAGACAGAGGCACCCCAAAGTTTAGGGCTGCTCTCTTGACAAGAACCTCCACTTCATTACACCTTAAATATCCCAGGAAAGAGAAAAATGGATAAAGAAGTTGTGGTCCTTATGTACAATGGAATATCACTCAGCCTTGAAATCAATGTCTTAAGGCCAGTAGCAGCATGATGAGTGGATTTAGGTACAACGATTCTAAGTGAATTAAGTCACACAGAAAAAGACACTTATAAGATATGACTTCTAGAGGGAATGTAAAAACCGTTACACTTGAACTGAATTACAAAACAGAACAGAGTCACACGTTTAGAAAACACACTATGGCTGCTTAACGGGAAAGGTGAGGTGGGGTGATGCATAAAACAAGGGTTTCAAATTAGCTCAGATACCGTTCCATAAACCCAATATGTAATAGAAAAGACCTACTCCATGCTCAGTGAACTGGACTCAACACCCCCTATTCACTGCACAAGAATATATCTGATTAGTAAGAATTTTAAAACCTATGTATTGATATCTCTTTGTAAGTGAGTCAAGCGGGTGTAAAGCGGCATAAACACAGCAGTGAAAAGCAGATAAACCCCATTAGAAAAATACATTATTTTAAAAACCCATGAAACAAAGACAGTGAAAGAGAGAGAAATTCTTACACAATTCATTCAGGGGCTGTGATGCAACCTGGATTGACCATATCCAGACCCACAGCTGGATGAGACATAAGGGTGGACACTCTTGGGGCTGAGAGGTTTGGTGAGGTTGGGTGAGCAAACGCAGACCCTTTAAAGTAATACTGCATGGTACCAATCCCATGGGTCCCAAATCTCCAGGTTCAATGGCATCTTCCTTCATTGAAAACTTGCATGAGAAACCCAGAAGATGGAATACCATGTGAATGGGAAAGTTTGTAAAACGCACCTCATTTCTCATCTCCTTGTGCTCGGTTTCTCCATTCCAGCCGCTTTACTAGCAATCTCCCTACTTGGAGCATCAGCACCTTTAACCTCCTCTTCCGTACAGGTTGCAATTTGTCCTGAGGATGAACGGGAAGAAGGGGAACCAAGGAGAGACTAGCTCTAGGTGTTGGGATAGGCACAGGTCACTTTATTTTCCCATCAGGAAGAAGATTTAACCACAGGCTCAGCCTGGCCCCCACAACCAGAATAGGGCCTGAAGCAATCCAGCGCTTTTGCTGCCAACTCCCAGAAAAGCGAGTTGAAAAATCGAGCTCAGGGGTACTGCAATTCACAAACCTGCAGAGTTATAAATGATAACTCTCGTCCACAAATAAATTGAGGGAAGGCAACGAAGAGGATTTGAAAGCAAGGCAGAATTGCAGCAAACCGATTTCAGGAGGTAGATTCGAATCGCCTTTAAAGCACATGAAAAGCGGCAAAACGTCGACAGTGATGCCATTGGCCAAAAAGGGCGTATGCGTTTTTTCCTGAATATATTCAGGAAAAAACGCATACGCCCTTTTTGGCCAACCAAGCAACCTGGAAAGGCAAATCAGCGCTACAAAGAAGTCTTCCTTCTCATCGGTCAAAAGGGCCATGCTGAAGAAAGTGTCAAAACCAGAAATGCAGGACAGGCCATGGAGAAATGGGAGCCTTGCTACGCTGATGGGTGGTATGTAAATTACCAACAGCCACTCTGGAGAAGTGTATGGTGTGTCCTGAAACATCTAAAAAACACAGCTTAGAGAGCATAGGGCACTTCCACGCATGGGTGTATAAATTGGGAAAACTAAAAATCAGCAAGACACAGGCACCCCAAAGTTTAAGGCTGCTCTGTGGACAAGAACCTCCACTTCATTACACCTTAAATATCCCAGGAAAGAGAAAAATGGATAAAGAAGTTGTGGTCCTTATGTACAATGGAATATCACTCAGCCATGAAATCAATGTCATAAGGCCAGTAGCAGCATGATGAGTGGATTTAGGTACGACGATTCTAAGTGAAATAAGTCACACAGAAAAAGACACTTATAAGATATGACTTCTAGAGGGAATGTAAAAACCGTTACTCTTGAACTGAATTACAAAACAGAACAGAGTCACACATTTAGAAAACACACTATGGCTTCTTAACGGGAAAGGTGAGGTGGGGTGATGCATAAAACAAGGGTTTCAAATTAGTTCAGATACCGTTCCATAAACCCAATATGTAATAGACAAGACCTACTCCTTGCTCAGTGAACTGGACTCAACACCCCCTATTCACTGCACAAGAATATATCTGACTAGTAAGAATTTTAAAACCTATGTATTGATATCTTTCTGAAAGTGAGTCAAGCGGGTGCAAAGCGGCATAAACACAGCAGTGAAAAGCAGCTAAACCCCATTAGAAAAATAAATTACTTTTAAAAACCCATGAAACAAAGACAGTGAAAGAGAGACAAATTCTTACACAATTCATTCAGGGGCTGTGATGCAACCTGGATTGACTATATCTAGACCCACAGCTGGATGAGACATAAGGGTGGACACTCTTGGGGCTGAGAGGTTTGGTGAGGTTGGGTGAGCAAATGCAGACCCTTTAAAGTAATACTGCATGGTACCCATCCCATGGGTCCCAAATCTCCAGGTCCAAGGGCATCTTCCTACATTGAAAACTTGCATGAAAACCCAGAAGATGGAACACCATGTGAACGGGAAAGGTTTCTAAAACGCACCTCATTTCTCATCTCCTTGTGCTCGGGTTCGCCATTCCAGCCCCTTTACTAGCAATCTCCCTACATGGAGCATCAGCACCTTTAACCTCCTGTTCCGTACAGGTTGCAATTTTTCCTGAGGATGAACGGGAAGAAGGGGAACCAATGAGAGACTAGCTCTAGGTGTTGGGACAGGCACAGGTCACTCTATTTTCCCATCAGGAAGAAGAATTAACCACAGGTTCAGCCTGGCCCCCGCAACCAGAATAGGGCCTGAAGCAATCCTGCGCTTTTGCGGCCAACTCCCAAAAAAGCGAGTTGAAAAATCGAGCTCAGGGGCACTGCAATTCACAAACCTGCAGAGTTATAAATGATAACTCTCGTCCACAAATAAATTGAGGGAAGGAAACGAAGAGGATTTGAAAGCAAGGCAGAATTGCAGCAAACCGATTTCAGGAGGTAGATTCGAATCGCCTTTAAAGCACATGAAAAGCGGCAAAACGTCAACAGTGATGCCCTTGGCCAAAAAGGGCGTATGCGTTTTTTCCTGAATATATTCAGGAAAAAACGCATACGCCCTTTTTGGCCAACCAAGCAACCTGGAAAGGCAAATCAGCGCTACAAAGAAGTCTCGCTTCCCATCGGTCAAAAGGGCCATGCTGAAAAAAGTGTCAAAACCAGAAATGCAGGACAGGCCATGGAGAAATGGGAGCCTTGCTATGCTGATGGGCGGGATGTAAATTGCCAACAGCCACTCTGTAGAAGTGTACGGTGTGTCCTGAAACATCTAAAAAACACAGCTTAGAGAGCATAGGGCACTTCCAGTCATGGGTGTATAAATTGGGAAAACTAAAAATCAGCAAGACAGAGGCACCCCAAAGTTTAGGGCTGCTCTCTTGACAAGAACCTCCACTTCATTACACCTTAAATATCCCAGGAAAGAGAAAAATGGATAAAGAAGTTGTGGTCCTTATGTACAATGGAATATCACTCAGCCTTGAAATCAATGTCTTAAGGCCAGTAGCAGCATGATGAGTGGATTTAGGTACAACGATTCTAAGTGAATTAAGTCACACAGAAAAAGACACTTATAAGATATGACTTCTAGAGGGAATGTAAAAACCGTTACACTTGAACTGAATTACAAAACAGAACAGAGTCACACGTTTAGAAAACACACTATGGCTGCTTAACGGGAAAGGTGAGGTGGGGTGATGCATAAAACAAGGGTTTCAAATTAGCTCAGATACCGTTCCATAAACCCAATATGTAATAGACAAGACCTACTCCATGCTCAGTGAACTGGACTCAACACCCCCTATTCACTGCACAAGAATATATCTGATTAGTAAGAATTTTAAAACCTATGTATTGATATCTCTTTGTAAGTGAGTCAAGCGGGTGTAAAGCGGCATAAACACAGCAGTGAAAAGCAGATAAACCCCATTAGAAAAATACATTATTTTAAAAACCCATGAAACAAAGACAGTGAAAGAGAGAGAAATTCTTACACAATTCATTCAGGGGCTGTGATGCAACCTGGATTGACCATATCCAGACCCACAGCTGGATGAGACATAAGGGTGGACACTCTTGGGGCTGAGAGGTTTGGTGAGGTTGGGTGAGCAAACGCAGACCCTTTAAAGTAATACTGCATGGTACCAATCCCATGGGTCCCAAATCTCCAGGTTCAATGGCATCTTCCTTCATTGAAAACTTGCATGAGAAACCCAGAAGATGGAATACCATGTGAATGGGAAAGTTTGTAAAACGCACCTCATTTCTGATCTCCTTGTGCTCGGTTTCTCCATTCCAGCTGCTTTACTAGCAATCTCCCTACTTGGAGCATCAGCACCTTTAACCTCCTCTTCCGTACAGGTTGCAATTTGTCCTGAGGATGAACGGGAAGAAGGGGAACCAAGGAGAGACTAGCTCTAGGTGTTGGGATAGGCACAGGTCACTTTATTTTCCCATCAGGAAGAAGATTTAACCACAGGCTCAGCCTGGCCCCCACAACCAGAATAGGGCCTGAAGCAATCCAGCGCTTTTGCTGCCAACTCCCAGAAAAGCGAGTTGAAAAATCGAGCTCAGGGGCACTGCAATTCACAAACATGCAGAGTTATAAATGATAACTCTCGTCCACAAATAAATTGAGGGAAGGCAACGAAGAGGATTTGAAAGCAAGGCAGAATTGCAGCAAACCGATTTCAGGAGGTAGATTCGAATCGCCTTTAAAGCACATGAAAAGCGGCAAAACGTCGACAGTGATGCCATTGGCCAAAAAGGGCGTATGCGTTTTTTCCTGAATATATTCAGGAAAAAACGCATACGCCCTTTTTGGCCAACCAAGCAACCTGGAAAGGCAAATCAGCGCTACAAAGAAGTCTTCCTTCTCATCGGTCAAAAGGGCCATGCTGAAGAAAGTGTCAAAACCAGAAATGCAGGACAGGCCATGGAGAAATGGGAGCCTTGCTACGCTGATGGGCGGTATGTAAATTACCAACAGCCACTCTGGAGAAGTGTATGGTGTGTCCTGAAACATCTAAAAAACACAGCCTAGAGAGCATAGGGCACTTCCACGCATGGGTGTATAAATTGGGAAAACTAAAAATCAGCTAGACACAGGCACCCCAAAGTTTAGGGCTGCTCTGTGGACAAGAACCTCCACTTCATTACACCTTAAATATCCCAGGAAAGAGAAAAATGGATAAAGAAGTTGTGGTCCTTATGTACAATGGAATATCACTCAGCCATGAAATCAATGTCATAAGGCCAGTAGCAGCATGATGAGTGGATTTAGGTACGACGATTCTAAGTGAAATAAGTCACACAGAAAAAGACACTTATAAGATATGACTTCTAGAGGGAATGTAAAAACCGTTACTCTTGAACTGAATTACAAAACAGAACAGAGTCACACATTTAGAAAACACACTATGGCTGCTTAACGGGAAAGGTGAGGTGGGGTGATGCATAAAACAAGGGTTTGAAATTAGTTCAGATACCGTTCCATAAACCCAATATGTAATAGACAAGACCTACTCCTTGCTCAGTGAACTGGACTCAACACCCCCTATTCACTGCACAAGAATATATCTGACTAGTAAGAATTTTAAAACCTATATATTGATATCTTTCTGAAAGTGAGTCAAGCGGGTGCAAAGCGGCATAAACACAGCAGTGAAAAGCAGCTAAACCCCATTAGAAAAATAAATTACTTTTAAAAACCCATGAAACAAAGACAGTGAAAGAGAGACAAATTCTTACACAATTCATTCAGGGGCTGTGATGCAACCTGGATTGACTATATCTAGACCCACAGCTGGATGAGACATAAGGGTGGACACTCTTGGGGCTGAGAGGTTTGGTGAGGTTGGGTGAGCAAATGCAGACCCTTTAAAGTAATACTGCGTGGTACCCATCCCATGGGTCCCAAATCTCCAGGTCCAAGGGCATCTTTCTACATTGAAAACTTGCATGAAAACCCAGAAGATGGAACACCATGTGAACGGGAAAGGTTTCTAAAACGCACCTCATTTCTCATCTCCTTGTGCTCGGGTTCGCCATTCCAGCCCCTTTACTAGCAATCTCCCTACATGGAGCATCAGCACCTTTAACCTCCTGTTCCGTATAGGTTGCAATTTTTCCTGAGGATGAACGGGAAGAAGGGGAACCAATGAGAGATTAGCTCTAGGTGTTGGGACAGGCACAGGTCACTCTATTTTCCCATCAGGAAGAAGAATTAACCACAGGCTCAGCCTGGCCCCCGCAACCAGAATAGGGCCTGAAGCAATCCTGCGCTTTTGCGGCCAGCTCCCAAAAAAGCGAGTTGAAAAATCGAGCTCAGGGGCACTGCAATTAACAAACCTGCAGAGTTATAAATGATAACTCTCGTCCACAAATAAATTGAGGGAAGGAAACGAAGAGGATTTGAAAGCAAGGCAGAATTGCAGCAAACCGATTTCAGGAGGTAGATTCGAATCGCCTTTAAAGCACATGAAAAGCGGCAAAACGTCGACAGTGATGCCCTTGGCCAAAAAGGGCGTATGAGTTTTTTCCTGAATATATTCAGGAAAAAACGCATACGCCCTTTTCAGCCAACCAAGCAACTTGGAAAGGCAAATCAGCGCTACAAAGAAGTCTCGCTTCCCATCGGTCAAAAGGGCCATGCTGAAAAAAGTGTCAAAACCAGAAATGCAGGACAGGCCATGGAGAAATGGGAGCCTTGCTATGCTGATGGGCGGGATGTGAATTGCCAACAGCCACTCTGTAGAAGTGTACGTTGTGTCCTGAAACATCTAAACAACACAGCTTAGAGAGCATAGGGCACTTCCAGTCAAGGGTGTATAAATTGGGAAAACTAAAAATCAGCAAGACAGAGGCACCCCAAAGTTTAGGGCTGCTCTCTTGACAAGAATCTCCACTTCATTACACCTTAAATATCCCAGGAAAGAGAAAAATGGATAAAGAAGTTGTGGTCCTTATGTACAATGGAATATCACTCAGCCTTGAAATCAATGTCTTAAGGCCAGTAGCAGCATGAAGAGTGGATTTAGTTACAACGATTCTAAGTGAAATAAGTCACACAGAAAAAGACACTTATAAGATATGACTTCTAGAGGGAATGTAAAAACCGTTACACTTGAACTGAATTACAAAACAGAACAGAGTCACACGTTTAGAAAACACACTATGGCTGCTTAACGGGAAAGGTGAGGTGGGGTGATGCATAAAACAAGGGTTTCAAATTAGCTCAGATACCATTCCATAAACCCAATATGTAATAGAAAAGACCTACTCCTTGCTCAGTGAACTGGGCTCAACACCCCCTATTTACTGCACAAGAATATATCTGACTAGTAAGAATTTTAAAACCTATGTATTGATATCTCTCTGTAAGTGAGTCAAGCGGGTGCAAAGCGGCATAAACACAGCAGTGAAAAGCAGCTAAACCCCATTAGAAAAATAAATTACTTTTAAAAACCCATGAAACAAAGACAGTGAAAGAGAGACAAATTCTTACACAATTCATTCAGGGGCTGTGATGCAACCTGGATTGACTATATCTAGACCCACAGCTGGATGAGACATAAGGGTGGACACTCTTGGGGCTGAGAGGTTTGGTGAGGTTGGGTGAGCAAATGCAGACCCTTTAAAGTAATACTGCGTGGTACCCATCCCATGGGTCCCAAATCTCCAGGTCCAAGGGCATCTTCCTACATTGAAAACTTGCATGAAATCCCAGAAGATGGAACACCATGTGAATGGGAAAGGTTTCTAAAATGCACCTCATTTCTCATCTCCTTGTGCTCGGGTTCGCCATTCCAGCACCTTTACTAGCAATCTCCCTACATGGAGCATCAGCGCCTTTAACCTCCTCTTCCGTACAGGTTGCAATTTTTCCTGAGGATGAACGGGAAGAAGGGGAACCAATGAGAGACTAGCTCTAGGTGTTGGGACAGGCACAGGTCACTCTATTTTCCCATCAGGAAGAAGAATTAACCACAGGTTCAGCCTGGCCCCCGCAACCAGAATAGGGCCTGAAGCAATCCTGCGCTTTTGCTGCCAACTCCCAGAAAAGCGAGTTGAAAAATCGAGCTCAGGGGCACTGCAATTCACAAACCTGCAGAGTTATAAATGATAACTCTCGTCCACAAATAAATTGAGGGAAGGAAACGAAGAGGATTTGAAAGCAAGGCAGAATTGCAGCAAACCGATTTCAGGAGGTAGATTCGAATCGCCTTTAAAGCACATGAAAAGCGGCAAAACATCGACAGTGATGCCATTGGCCAAAAAGGGCGTATGCGTTTTTTCCTGAATATATTCAGGAAAAAACGCATACGCCCTTTTCGGCCAACCAAGCAACTTGGAAAGGCAAATCAGCGCTACAAAGAAGTCTCGCTTCCCATCGGTCAAAAGGGCCATGCTGAAAAAAGTGTCAAAACCAGAAATGCAGGACAGGCCATGGAGAAATGGGAGCCTTGCTATGCTGATGGGCGGGATGTAAATTGCCAACAGCCACTCTGTAGAAGTGTACGGTGTGTCCTGAAACATCTAAACAACACTGCTTAGAGAGCATAGGGCACTTCCAGTCATGTGTGTATAAATTGGGAAAACTAAAAATAAGCAAGACAGAGGCACCCCAAAGTTTAGGGCTGCTCTCTTGACAAGAACCTCCACTTCATTACACCTTAAATATCCCAGGAAAGAGAAAAATGGATAAAGAAGTTGTGGTCCTTATGTACAATGGAATATCACTCAGCCTTGAAATCAATGTCTTAAGGCCAGTAGCAGCATGAAGAGTGGATTTAGTTACAACGATTCTAAGTGAAATAAGTCACACAGAAAAAGACACTTATAAGATATGACTTCTAGAGGGAATGTAAAAACCGTTACACTTGAACTGAATTACAAAACAGAACAGAGTCACACGTTTAGAAAACACACTATGGCTGCTTAACGGGAAAGGTGAGGTGGGGTGATGCATAAAACAAGGGTTTCAAATTAGCTCAGATACCGTTCCATAAACCCAATATGTAATAGAAAAGACCTACTCCTTGCTCAGTGAACTGGACTCAACACCCCCTATTCACTGCACAAGAATATATCTGACTAGTAAGAATTTTAAAACCTATGTATTGATATCTCTCTGTAAGTGAGTCAAGCGGGTGCAAAGCGGCATAAACACAGCAGTGAAAAGCAGATAAACCCCATTAGAAAAATACATTATTTTAAAAACCCATGAAACAAAGACAGTGAAAGAGAGAGAAATTCTTACACAATTCATTCAGGGGCTGTGATGCAACCTGGATTGACCATATCCAGACCCACAGCTGGATGAGACATAAGGGTGGACACTCTTGGGGCTGAGAGGTTTGGTGAGGTTGGGTGAGCAAACGCAGACCCTTTAAAGTAATACTGCATGGTACCAATCCCATGGGTCCCAAATCTCCAGGTTCAATGGCATCTTCCTTCATTGAAAACTTGCATGAGAAACCCAGAAGATGGAATACCATGTGAATGGGAAAGTTTGTAAAACGCACCTCATTTCTCATCTCCTTGTGCTCGGTTTCTCCATTCCAGCCGCTTTACTAGCAATCTCCCTACTTGGAGCATCAGCACCTTTAACCTCCTCTTCCGTACAGGTTGCAATTTGTCCTGAGGATGAACGGGAAGAAGGGGAACCAAGGAGAGACTAGCTCTAGGTGTTGGGATAGGCACAGGTCACTTTATTTTCCCATCAGGAAGAAGATTTAACCACAGGCTCAGCCTGGCCCCCACAACCAGAATAGGGCCTGAAGCAATCCAGCGCTTTTGCTGCCAACTCCCAGAAAAGCGAGTTGAAAAATCGAGCTCAGGGGTACTGCAATTCACAAACCTGCAGAGTTATAAATGATAACTCTCGTCCACAAATAAATTGAGGGAAGGCAACGAAGAGGATTTGAAAGCAAGGCAGAATTGCAGCAAACCGATTTCAGGAGGTAGATTCGAATCGCCTTTAAAGCACATGAAAAGCGGCAAAACGTCGACAGTGATGCCATTGGCCAAAAAGGGCGTATGCGTTTTTTCCTGAATATATTCAGGAAAAAACGCATACGCCCTTTTTGGCCAACCAAGCAACCTGGAAAGGCAAATCAGCGCTACAAAGAAGTCTTCCTTCTCATCGGTCAAAAGGGCCATGCTGAAGAAAGTGTCAAAACCAGAAATGCAGGACAGGCCATGGAGAAATGGGAGCCTTGCTACGCTGATGGGCGGTATGTAAATTACCAACAGCCACTCTGGAGAAGTGTATGGTGTGTCCTGAAACATCTAAAAAACACAGCTTAGAGAGCATAGGGCACTTCCACGCATGGGTGTATAAATTGGGAAAACTAAAAATCAGCAAGACACAGGCACCCCAAAGTTTAAGGCTGCTCTGTGGACAAGAACCTCCACTTCATTACACCTTAAATATCCCAGGAAAGAGAAAAATGGATAAAGAAGTTGTGGTCCTTATGTACAATGGAATATCACTAAGCCATGAAATCAATGTCATAAGGCCAGTAGCAGCATGATGAGTGGATTTAGGTACGACGATTCTAAGTGAAATAAGTCACACAGAAAAAGACACTTATAAGATATGACTTCTAGAGGGAATGTAAAAACCGTTACTCTTGAACTGAATTACAAAACAGAACAGAGTCACACATTTAGAAAACACACTATGGCTGCTTAACGGGAAAGGTGAGGTGGGGTGATGCATAAAACAAGGGTTTCAAATTAGTTCAGATACCGTTCCATAAACCCAATATGTAATAGAAAAGACCTACTCCTTGCTCAGTGAACTGGACTCAACACCCCCTATTCACTGCACAAGAATATATCTGACTAGTAAGAATTTTAAAACCTATGTATTGATATCTCTCTGTAAGTGAGTCAAGCGGGTGCAAAGCGGCATAAACACAGCAGTGAAAAGCAGCTAAACCCCATTAGAAAAATAAATTACTTTTAAAAACCCATGAAACAAAGACAGTGAAAGAGAGACAAATTCTTACACAATTCATTCAGGGGCTGTGATGCAACCTGGATTGACTATATCTAGACCCACAGCTGGATGAGACATAAGGGTGGACACTCTTGGGGCTGAGAGGTTTGGTGAGGTTGGGTGAGCAAATGCAGACCCTTTAAATTAATACTGCGTGGTACCCATCCCATGGGTCCCAAATCTCCAGGTCCAAGGGCATCTTCCTACATTGAAAACTTGCATGAAATCCCAGAAGATGGAACACCATGTGAATGGGAAAGGTTTCTAAAATGCACCTCATTTCTCATCTCCTTGTGCTCGGGTTCGCCATTCCAGCCCCTTTACTAGCAATCTCACTACATGGAGCATCAGCGCCTTTAACCTCCTGTTCCGTACAGGTTGCAATTTTTCCTGAGGATGAACGGGAAGAAGGGGAACCAATGAGAGACTAGCTCTAGGTGTTGGGACAGGCACAGGTCACTCTATTTTCCCATCAGGAAGAAGAATTAACCACAGGTTCAGCCTGGCCCCCGCAACCAGAATAGGGCCTGAAGCAATCCTGCGCTTTTGCTGCCAACTCCCAGAAAAGCGAGTTGAAAAATCGAGCTCAGGGGCACTGCAATTCACAAACCTGCAGAGTTATAAATGATAACTCTCGTCCACAAATAAATTGAGGGAAGGAAACGAAGAGGATATGAAAGCAAGGCAGAATTGCAGCAAACCGATTTCAGGAGGTAGATTCGAATCGCCTTTAAAGCACATGAAAAGCGGCAAAACATCGACAGTGATGCCATTGGCCAAAAAGGGCGTATGCGTTTTTTCCTGAATATATTCAGGAAAAAACGCATACGCCCTTTTCGGCCAACCAAGCAACTTGGAAATGCAAATCAGCGCTACAAAGAAGTCTCGCTTCCCATCGGTCAAAAGGGCCATGCTGAAAAAAGTGTCAAAACCAGAAATGCAGGACAGGCCATGGAGAAATGGGAGCCTTGCTATGCTGATGGGCGGGATGTAAATTACCAACAGCCACTCTGTAGAAGTGTACGGTGTGTCCTGAAACATCTAAACAACACTGCTTAGAGAGCATAGGGCACTTCCAGTCATGGGTGTATAAATTGGGAAAACTAAAAATAAGCAAGACAGAGGCACCCCAAAGTTTAGGGCTGCTCTCTTGACAAGAACCTCCACTTCATTACACCTTAAATATCCCAGGAAAGAGAAAAATGGATAAAGAAGTTGTGGTCCTTATGTACAATGGAATATCACTCAGCCTTGAAATCAATGTCTTAAGGCCAGTAGCAGCATGAAGAGTGGATTTAGTTACAACGATTCTAAGTGAAATACGTCACACAGAAAAAGACACTTATAAGATATGACTTCTAGAGGGAATGTAAAAACCGTTACACTTGAACTGAATTACAAAACAGAACAGAGTCACACGTTTAGAAAACACACTATGGCTGCTTAACGGGAAAGGTGAGGTGGGGTGAGGCATAAAACAAGGGTTTCAAATTAGCTCAGATACCGTTCCATAAACCCAATATGTAATAGAAAAGACCTACTCCTTGCTCAGTGAACTGGACTCAACACCCCCTATTCACTGCACAAGAATATATCTGACTAGTAAGAATTTTAAAACCTATGTATTGATATCTCTCTGTAAGTGAGTCAAGCGGGTGCAAAGCGGCATAAACACAGCAGTGAAAAGCAGATAAACCCCATTAGAAAAATACATTATTTTAAAAACCCATGAAACAAAGACAGTGAAAGAGAGAGAAATTCTTACACAATTCATTCAGGGGCTGTGATGCAACCTGGATTGACCATATCCAGACCCACAGCTGGATGAGACATAAGGGTGGACACTCTTGGGGCTGAGAGGTTTGGTGAGGTTGGGTGAGCAAACGCAGACCCTTTAAAGTAATACTGCATGGTACCAATCCCATGGGTCCCAAATCTCCAGGTTCAATGGCATCTTCCTTCATTGAAAACTTGCATGAGAAACCCAGAAGATGGAATACCATGTGAATGGGAAAGTTTGTAAAACGCACCTCATTTCTGATCTCCTTGTGCTCGGTTTCTCCATTCCAGCCGCTTTACTAGCAATCTCCCTACTTGGAGCATCAGCACCTTTAACCTCCTCTTCCGTACAGGTTGCAATTTGTCCTGAGGATGAACGGGAAGAAGGGGAACCAAGGAGAGACTAGCTCTAGGTGTTGGGATAGGCACAGGTCACTTTATTTTCCCATCAGGAAGAAGATTTAACCACAGGCTCAGCCTGGCCCCCACAACCAGAATAGGGCCTGAAGCAATCCAGCGCTTTTGCTGCCAACTCCCAGAAAAGCGAGTTGAAAAATCGAGCTCAGGGGCACTGCAATTCACAAACATGCAGAGTTATAAATGATAACTCTCGTCCACAAATAAATTGAGGGAAGGCAACGAAGAGGATTTGAAAGCAAGGCAGAATTGCAGCAAACCGATTTCAGGAGGTAGATTCGAATCGCCTTTAAAGCACATGAAAAGCGGCAAAACGTCGACAGTGATGCCATTGGCCAAAAAGGGCGTATGCGTTTTTTCCTGAATATATTCAGGAAAAAACGCATACGCCCTTTTTGGCCAACCAAGCAACCTGGAAAGGCAAATCAGCGCTACAAAGAAGTCTTCCTTCTCATCGGTCAAAAGGGCCATGCTGAAGAAAGTGTCAAAACCAGAAATGCAGGACAGGCCATGGAGAAATGGGAGCCTTGCTACGCTGATGGGCGGTATGTAAATTACCAACAGCCACTCTGGAGAAGTGTATGGTGTGTCCTGAAACATCTAAAAAACACAGCTTAGAGAGCATAGGGCACTTCCACGCATGGGTGTATAAATTGGGAAAACTAAAAATCAGCTAGACACAGGCACCCCAAAGTTTAGGGCTGCTCTGTGGACAAGAACCTCCACTTCATTACACCTTAAATATCCCAGGAAAGAGAAAAATGGATAAAGAAGTTGTGGTCCTTATGTACAATGGAATATCACTCAGCCATGAAATCAATGTCATAAGGCCAGTAGCAGCATGATGAGTGGATTTAGGTACGACGATTCTAAGTGAAATAAGTCACACAGAAAAAGACACTTATAAGATATGACTTCTAGAGGGAATGTAAAAACCGTTACTCTTGAACTGAATTACAAAACAGAACAGAGTCACACATTTAGAAAACACACTATGGCTGCTTAACGGGAAAGGTGAGGTGGGGTGATGCATAAAACAAGGGTTTCAAATTAGCTCAGATACCATTCCATAAACCCAATATGTAATAGAAAAGACCTACTCCTTGCTCAGTGAACTGGACTCAACACCCCCTATTCACTGCACAAGAATATATCTGACTAGTAAGAATTTTAAAACCTATGTATTGATATCTCTCTGTAAGTGAGTCAAGCGGGTGCAAAGCGGCATAAACACAGCAGTGAAAAGCAGCTAAACCCCATTAGAAAAATAAATTACTTTTAAAAACCCATGAAACAAAGACAGTGAAAGAGAGACAAATTCTTACACAATTCATTCAGGGGCTGTGATGCAACCTGGATTGACTATATCTAGACCCACAGCTGGATGAGACATAAGGGTGGACACTCTTGGGGCTGAGAGGTTTGGTGAGGTTGGGTGAGCAAATGCAGACCCTTTAAATTAATACTGCGTGGTACCCATCCCATGGGTCCCAAATCTCCAGGTCCAAGGGCATCTTCCTACATTGAAAACTTGCATGAAATCCCAGAAGATGGAACACCATGTGAATGGGAAAGGTTTCTAAAATGCACCTCATTTCTCATCTCCTTGTGCTCGGGTTCGCCATTCCAGCCCCTTTACTAGCAATCTCACTACATGGAGCATCAGCGCCTTTAACCTCCTGTTCCGTACAGGTTGCAATTTTTCCTGAGAATGAACGGGAAGAAGGGGAACCAATGAGAGACTAGCTCTAGGTGTTGGGACAGGCACAGGTCACTCTATTTTCCCATCAGGAAGAAGAATTAACCACAGGTTCAGCCTGGCCCCCGCAACCAGAATAGGGCCTGAAGCAATCCTGCGCTTTTGCTGCCAACTCCCAGAAAAGCGAGTTGAAAAATCGAGCTCAGGGGCACTGCAATTCACAAACCTGCAGAGTTATAAATGATAACTCTCGTCCACAAATAAATTGAGGGAAGGAAACGAAGAGGATATGAAAGCAAGGCAGAATTGCAGCAAACCGATTTCAGGAGGTAGATTCGAATCGCCTTTAAAGCACATGAAAAGCGGCAAAACGTCGACAGTGATGCCATTGGCCAAAAAGGGCGTATGCGTTTTTTCCTGAATATATTCAGGAAAAAACGCATACGCCCTTTTCGGCCAACCAAGCAACTTGGAAAGGCAAATCAGCGCTACAAAGAAGTCTCGCTTCCCATCGGTCAAAAGGGCCATGCTGAAAAAAGTGTCAAAACCAGAAATGCAGGACAGGCCATGGAGAAATGGGAGCCTTGCTATGCTGATGGGCGGGATGTAAATTGCCAACAGCCACTCTGTAGAAGTGTACGGTGTGTCCTGAAACATCTAAACAACACTGCTTAGAGAGCATAGGGCACTTCCAGTCATGGGTGTATAAATTGGGAAAACTAAAAATAAGCAAGACAGAGGCACCCCAAAGTTTAGGGCTGCTCTCTTGACAAGAACCTCCACTTCATTACACCTTAAATATCCCAGGAAAGAGAAAAATGGATAAAGAAGTTGTGGTCCTTATGTACAATGGAATATCACTCAGCCTTGAAATCAATGTCTTAAGGCCAGTAGCAGCATGAAGAGTGGATTTAGTTACAACGATTCTAAGTGAAATAAGTCACACAGAAAAAGACACTTATAAGATATGACTTCTAGAGGGAATGTAAAAACCGTTACACTTGAACTGAATTACAAAACAGAACAAAGTCACACGTTTAGAAAACACGCTATGGCTGCTTAACGGGAAAGGTGAGGTGGGGTGATGCATAAAACAAGGGTTTCAAATTAGCTCAGATACCGTTCCATAAACCCAATATGTAATAGAAAAGACCTACTCCTTGCTCAGTGAACTGGACTCAACACCCCCTATTCACTGCACAAGAATATATCTGACTAGTAAGAATTTTAAAACCTATGTATTGATATCTCTCTGTAAGTGAGTCAAGCGGGTGCAAAGCGGCATAAACACAGCAGTGAAAAGCAGCTAAACCCCATTAGAAAAATAAATTACTTTTAAAAACCCATGAAACAAAGACAGTGAAAGAGAGACAAATTCTTACACAATTCATTCAGGGGCTGTGATGCAACCTGGATTGACTATATCTAGACCCACAGCTGGATGAGACATAAGGGTGGACACTCTTGGGGCTGAGAGGTTTGGTGAGGTTGGGTGAGCAAATGCAGACCCTTTAAAGTAATACTGCGTGGTACCCATCCCATGGGTCCCAAATCTCCAGGTCCAAGGGCATCTTCCTACATTGAAAACTTGCATGAAATCCCAGAAGATGGAACACCATGTGAATGGGAAAGGTTTCTAAAATGCACCTCATTTCTCATCTCCTTGTGCTCGGGTTCGCCATTCCAGCCCCTTTACTAGCAATCTCCCTACATGGAGCATCAGCGCCTTTAACCTCCTCTTCCGTACAGGTTGCAATTTTTCCTGAGGATGAAAGGGAAGAAGGGGAACCAATGAGAGACTAGCTCTAGGTGTTGGGACACGCACAGGTCACTCTATTTTCCCATCAGGAAGAAGAATTAACCACAGGTTCAGCCTGGCCCCCGCAACCAGAATAGGGCCTGAAGCAATCCTGCGCTTTTGCGGCCAACTCCCAAAAAAGCGAGTTGAAAAATCGAGCTCAGGGGCACTGCAATTCACAAACCTGCAGAGTTATAAATGATAACTCTCGTCCACAAATAAATTGAGGGAAGGAAACGAAGAGGATTTGAAAGCAAGGCAGAATTGCAGCAAACCGATTTCAGGAGGTAGATTCGAATCGCCTTTAAAGCACATGAAAAGCGGCAAAACGTCAACAGTGATGCCCTTGGCCAAAAAGGGCGTATGCGTTTTTTCCTGAATATATTCAGGAAAAAACGCATACGCCCTTTTTGGCCAACCAAGCAACCTGGAAAGGCAAATCAGCGCTACAAAGAAGTCTCGCTTCCCATCGGTCAAAAGGGCCATGCTGAAAAAAGTGTCAAAACCAGAAATGCAGGACAGGCCATGGAGAAATGGGAGCCTTGCTATGCTGATGGGCGGGATGTAAATTGCCAACAGCCGCTCTGTAGAAGTGTACGGTGTGTCCTGAAACATCTAAAAAACACAGCTTAGAGAGCATAGGGCACTTCCAGTCATGGGTGTATAAATTGGGAAAACTAAAAATCAGCAAGACAGAGGCACCCCAAAGTTTAGGGCTGCTCTCTTGACAAGAACCTCCACTTCATTACACCTTAAATATCCCAGGAAAGAGAAAAATGGATAAAGAAGTTGTGGTCCTTATGTACAATGGAATATCACTCAGCCTTGAAATCAATGTCTTAAGGCCAGTAGCAGCATGATGAGTGGATTTAGGTACAACGATTCTAAGTGAATTAAGTCACACAGAAAAAGACACTTATAAGATATGACTTCTAGAGGGAATGTAAAAACCGTTACACTTGAACTGAATTACAAAACAGAACAGAGTCACACGTTTAGAAAACACACTATAGCTGCTTAACGGGAAAGGTGAGGTGGGGTGATGCATAAAACAAGGGTTTCAAATTAGCTCAGATACCGTTCCATAAACCCAATATGTAATAGACAAGACCTACTCCATGCTTAGTGAACTGGACTCAACACCCCCTATTCACTGCACAAGAATATATCTGATTAGTAAGAATTTTAAAACCTATGTATTGATATCTCTTTGTAAGTGAGTCAAGCGGGTGTAAAGCGGCATAAACACAGCAGTGAAAAGCAGATAAACCCCATTAGAAAAATACATTATTTTAAAAACCCATGAAACAAAGACAGTGAAGGAGAGAGAAATTCTTACACAATTCATTCAGGGGCTATGATGCAACCTGGATTGACCATATCCAGACCCACAGCTGGATGAGACATAAGGGTGGACACTCTTGGGGCTGAGAGGTTTGGTGAGGTTGGGTGAGCAAACGCAGACCCTTTAAAGTAATACTGCATGGTACCAATCCCATGGGTCCCAAATCTCCAGGTTCAATGGCATCTTCCTTCATTGAAAACTTGCATGAGAAACCCAGAAGATGGAATACCATGTGAATGGGAAAGTTTGTAAAACGCACCTCATTTCTCATCTCCTTGTGCTCGGTTTCTCCATTCCAGCCGCTTTACTAGCAATCTCCCTACTTGGAGCATCAGCACCTTTAACCTCCTCTTCCGTACAGGTTGCAATTTGTCCTGAGGATGAACGAGAAGAAGGGGAACCAATGAGAGACTAGCTCTAGGTGTTGGGATAGGCACAGGTCACTTTATTTTCCCATCAGGAAGAAGATTTAACCACAGGCTCAGCCTGGCCCCCACAACCAGAATAGGGCCTGAAGCAATCCAGCGCTTTTGCTGCCAACTCCCAGAAAAGCGAGTTGAAAAATCGAGCTCAGGGGCACTGCAATTCACAAACCTGCAGAGTTAAAAATGATAACTCTCGTCCACAAATAAATTGAGGGAAGGCAACGAAGAGGATTTGAAAGCAAGGCAGAATTGCAGCAAACCGATTTCAGGAGGTAGATTCGAATCGCCTTTAAAGCACATGAAAAGCGGCAAAACGTCGACAGTGATGCCATTGGCCAAAAAGGGCGTATGCGTTTTTTCCTGAATATATTCAGGAAAAAACGCATACGCCCTTTTTGGCCAACCAAGCAACCTGGAAAGGCAAATCAGCGCTACAAAGAAGTCTTCCTTCTCATCGGTCAAAAGGGCCATGCTGAAGAAAGTGTCAAAACCAGAAATGCAGGACAGGCCATGGAGAAATGGGAGCCTTGCTACGCTGATGGGCGGTATGTAAATTACCAACAGCCACTCTGGAGAAGTGTATGGTGTGTCCTGAAACATCTAAAAAACACAGCTTAGAGAGCATAGGGCACTTCCACGCATGGGTGTATAAATTGGGAAAACCAAAAATCAGCAAGACACAGGCACCCCAAAGTTTAGGGCTGCTCTGTGGACAAGAACCTCCACTTCATTACACCTTAAATATCCCAGGAAAGAGAAAAATGGATAAAGAAGTTGTGGTCCTTATGTACAATGGAATATCACTCAGCCATGAAATCAATGTCATAAGGCCAGTAGCAGCATGATGAGTGGATTTAGGTACGACGATTCTAAGTGAAATAAGTCACAGAGAAAAAGACACTTATAAGATATGACTTCTAGAGGGAATGTAAAAACCGTTACTCTTGAACTGAATTACAAAACAGAACAGAGTCACACATTTAGAAAACACACTATGGCTGCTTAACGGGAAAGGTGAGGTGGGGTGATGCATAAAACAAGGGTTTCAAATTAGTTCAGATACCGTTCCATAAACCCAATATGTAATAGACAAGACCTACTCCTTGCTCAGTGAACTGGACTCAACACCCCCTATTCACTGCACAAGAATATATCTGACTAGTAAGAATTTTAAAACCTATGTATTGATATCTTTCTGAAAGTGAGTCAAGCGGGTGCAAAGCGGCATAAACACAGCAGTGAAAAGCAGCTAAACCCCATTAGAAAAATAAATTACTTTTAAAAACCCATGAAACAAAGACAGTGAAAGAGAGACAAATTCTTACACAATTCATTCAGGGGCTGTGATGCAACCTGGATTGACTATATCTAGACCCACAGCTGGATGAGACATAAGGGTGGACACTCTTGGGGCTGAGAGGTTTGGTGAGGTTGGGTGAGCAAATGCAGACCCTTTAAAGTAATACTGCGTGGTACCCATCCCATGGGTCCCAAATCTCCAGGTCCAAGGGCATCTTCCTACATTGAAAACTTGCATGAAAACCCAGAAGATGGAACACCATGTGAACGGGAAAGGTTTCTAAAACGCACCTCATTTCTCATCTCCTTGTGCTCGGGTTCGCCATTCCAGCCCCTTTACTAGCAATCTCCCTACATGGAGCATCAGCACCTTTAACCTCCTGTTCCGTATAGGTTGCAATATTTCCTGAGGATGAACGGGAAGAAGGGGAAACAATGAGAGACTAGCTCTAGGTTTTGGGACAGGCACAGGTCACTCTATTTTCCCATCAGGAAGAAGAATTAACCACAGGCTCAGCCTGGCCCCCGCAACCAGAATAGGTCCTGAAGCAATCCTGCGCTTTTGCGGCCAGCTCCCAAAAAAGCGAGTTGAAAAATCGAGCTCAGGGGCACTGCAATTCACAAACCTGCAGAGTTATAAATGATAACTCTCGTCCACAAATAAATTGAGGGAAGGAAACGAAGAGGATTTGAAAGCAAGGCAGAATTGCAGCAAACCGATTTCAGGAGGTAGATTCGAATCGCCTTTAAAGCACATGAAAAGCGGCAAAACGTCGAAAGTGATGCCCTTGGCCAAAAAGGGCGTATGCGTTTTTTCCTGAATATATTCAGGAAAAAACGCATACGCCCTTTTCGGCCAACCAAGCAACTTGGAAAGGCAAATCAGCGCTACAAAGAAGTCTCGCTTCCCATCGGTCAAAAGGGCCATGCTGAAAAAAGTGTCAAAACCAGAAATGCAGGACAGGCCATGGAGAAATGGGAGCCTTGCTATGCTGATGGGCGGGATGTAAATTGCCAACCGCCACTCTGTAGAAGTGTACGGTGTGTCCTGAAACATCTAAACAACACAGCTTAGAGAGCATAGGGCACTTCCAGTCATGGGTGTATAAATTGGGAAAACTAAAAATCAGCAAGACAGAGGCACCCCAAAGTTTAGGGCTGCTCTCTTGACAAGAACCTCCACTTCATTACACCTTAAATATCCCAGGAAAGAGAAAAATGGATAAAAAATTTGTGGTCCTTATGTACAATGGAATATCACTCAGCCATGAAATCAATGTCATAAGGCTAGTAGCAGCATGATGAGTGGATTTAGGTAAGACGATTCTAAGTGAAATAAGTCACACAGAAAAGGACACTTCTCATAAGGTGTCACTTATAGAGGGAATGTAAAAACCGTTACACTTGAACTGAATTACAAAACAGAACAGAGTCACACATGCAGAAAACACACTATGGCTGCTTAACGGGAAAGGTGAGGTGGGGTGATACATAAAACAAGAGTTTCAAATTAGCTCAGATACCGTTCCATAAACCCAATATGTAATAGACAAGACCTACTCCTTGCTCAGAGAACTGGACTCAACACGCCCGATTCACCGCACAAGAATATATCTGACTAGTAATAATCTTAAAACCTATGTATTGATATCTCTCTGTTAGTGTGTCAAGTGGGTGTAAAGTGGCATAAACAAAGCCGTGAAAAGCAGCTAAACCCCATTATAAAAATAAATTACTTTTAAAAACCCATGAAACAAAGACAGGGAAAGAGAGAGAAATTCTTACACAATTCGTTCAGGTGCTGTGATGCAACCTGGATTGACCATATCTAGACCCACAGCTGGATGAGACATAAGGGTGGACACTCTTGGGGCTGAGAGGTTTGGTGAGGTTGGGTGAGCAAACGCAGACCCTTTAAAGTAATACTGCGTGCTACCCATCGCATGGGTCCCAAATCTCCAGGTTCAAGGGCGTCTTCCTACATCGAAAACATGCATGAGAAACCCAGAAGATGGTACACCGTGTGATGGGGAAAGGTTTCTAAAACGCACCTCATGTCTCATCTCCTTGTGCTCGGGTTCGCCATTCCAGCCACTTTACTAGCAATCTCCCTACTTGGAGCATCAGCACCTTTAACCTCCTGTTCCGTACAGGTTGCAATTTGTCCTGAGGATGAACGGGAAGACGGGGAACCAGTGAGAGACTAGCTCTTGGTGTTGGGACAGGCACAGGTCACTCTATTTTCCCATCAGGAAGAAGAATTAACCACAGGCTCAGCCTGCCCCCCGGAACCAGAACAGGGCCTGAAGCCATCCTGCGCTTTTGCGGCCAGCTCCCAAAAAAGCGACTTGTAAAATGGAGCAGGGCACTGCAATTCACAAACCTGCAGAGTTATAAATGATAACTCTCGTCCACAAATATATTGAGGGATGGCAAAGAAGAGGATTTGAAATCAAGGCAGAACTGCAGGAAACAGATTTCAGGAGGTAGATTCGAATCGCCTTTAAAGCACATGAAAAGCGGCAAAACGTTGACAATGATGCCCTTGGCCAAAAAGGGCGTATGCGTTTTTTCCTGAATATATTCAGGAAAAAACGCATACGCCCTTTTTGGCCAACCAAGCAACCTGGAAAGGCAAATCAGCGCTACAAAGAAGTCTCGCTTCCCATCGGTCAAAAGGGCCATGCTGAAAAAAGTGTCAAAACCAGAAATGCAGGACAGGCCATGGAGGAATCGGAGCCTTGCTACACTGATGGGCGGGATGTAAATTGCCAACAGCCACTCTGGAAAAGTGTACGGTGTGTCCTGAAACATCTAAAGAACACAGCTTAGAGAGCATAGGGCACTTCCACGCATGGGGGGATAAAGTGGGAAAATTGAAAATCAGCAAGACACAAGCACCCCAAAGTTTAGGGCTGCTCTGTTGACAAGGACCTCCACTTCATTCCACCTTAAATATCCCAGGAAAGCGAAAAATGGATAAAAAAGTTGTGGTCCTTATGTACAATGGAATATCACTCAGCCATGAAATCAATGTCATAAGGCTAGTAGCAGCATGATGAGTGGATTTAGGTAAGACGATTCTAAGTGAAATAAGTCACACAGAAAAGGACACTTCTCATAAGGTGTCACTTATAGAGGGAATGTAAAAACCGTTACACTTGAACTGAATTACAAAACAGAACAGAGTCACACATGCAGAAAACACACTATGGCTGCTTAACGGGAAAGGTGAGGTGGGGTGATACATAAAACAAGAGTTTCAAATTAGCTCAGATACCGTTCCATAAACCCAATATGTAATAGACAAGACCTACTCCTTGCTCAGAGAACTGGACTCAACACGCCCGATTCACCGCACAAGAATATATCTGACTAGTAATAATCTTAAAACCTATGTATTGATATCTCTCTGTTAGTGTGTCAAGTGGGTGTAAAGCGGCATAAACACAGCCGTGAAAAGCAGCTAAACCCCATTATAAAAATAAATTACTTTTAAAAACCCATGAAACAAAGACAGGGAAAGAGAGAGAAATTCTTACACAATTCGTTCAGGGGCTGTGATGCAACCTGGATTGACCATATCTAGACCCACAGCTGGATGAGACATAAGGGTGGACACTCTTGGGGCTGAGAGGTTTGGTGAGGTTGGGTGAGCAAACGCAGACCCTTTAAAGTAATACTGCGTGCTACCCATCGCATGGGTCCCAAATCTCCAGGTTCAAGGGCGTCTTCCTACATCGAAAACATGCCTGAGAAACCCAGAAGATGGTACACCGTGTGATGGGGAAAGGTTTCTAAAACGCACCTCATTTCTCATCTCCTTGTGCTCGGGTTCGCCATTCCAGCCACTTTACTAGCAATCTCCCTACTTGGAGCATCAGCACCTTTAACCTCCTGTTCCGTACAGGTTGCAATTTGTCCTGAGGATGAACGGGAAGACGGGGAACCAATGAGAGACTAGCTCTTGGTGTTGGGACAGGCAAAGGTCACTCTATTTTCCCATCAGGAAGAAGAATTAACCACAGGCTCAGCCTGCCCCCCGGAACCAGAACAGTGCCTGAAGCCATCCTGCGCTTTTGCGGCCAGCTCCCAAAAAAGCGACTTGTAAAATGGAGCTTAAGGGCACTGCAATTCACAAACCTGCAGAGTTATAAATGATAACTCTCGTCCACAAATATATTGAGGGAAGGTAAAGAAGAGGATTTGCAATCAAGGCAGAATTGCAGGAAACAGATTTCAGGAGGTAGATTCGAATCGCCTTTAAAGCACATGAAAAGCAGCAAAACGTTGATAATGATGCCCTTGGCCAAAAAGGGCGTATGCGTTTTTTCCTGAATATATTCAGGAAAAAACGCATACGCCCTTTTTGGCCAACCAAGCAACCTGGAAAGGCAAATCAGCGCTACAAAGAAGTCTCGCTTCCCATCGGTCAAAAGGGCCATGCTGAAAAAAGTGTCAAAACCAGAAATGCAGGACAGGCCATGGAGAAATGGGAGCCTTGCTACACTGATGGGTGGGATGTAAATTGCCAACAGCCACTCTGGAGAAGTGTACGGTGTGTCCTGAAACACCTAAAAAACACAGCTTAGAGAGCATAGGGCACTTCCACGCATGGGGGGATAAAGTGGGAAAATTGAAAATCAGCAAGACACAAGCACCCCAAAGTTTAGGGCTGCTCTGTTGACAAGGACCTCCACTTCATTCCACCTTAAATATCCCAGGAAAGCGAAAAATGGATCAAAAAGTTGTGGTCCTTATGTACAATGGAATATCACTCAGCCATGAAATCAATGTCATAAGGCTAGTAGCAGCATGATGAGTGGATTTAGGTAAGACGATTCTAAGAGAAATAAGTCACACAGAAAAGGACACTTCTCATAAGGTGTCACTTATAGAGGGAATGTAAAAACCGTTACACTTGAACTGAATTACAAAACAGAACAGAGTCACACATGCAGAAAACACACTATGGCTGCTTAACGGGAAAGGTGAGGTGGGGTGATACATAAAACAAGAGTTTCAAATTATCTCAGATACCGTTCCATAAACCCAATATGTAATAGACAAGACCTACTCCTTGCTCAGAGAACTGGACTCAACACGCCCGATTCACCGCACAAGAATATATCTGACTAGTAATAATCTTAAAACCTATGTATTGATATCTCTCTGTTAGTGTGTCAAGTGGGTGTAAAGCGGCATAAACACAGCCGTGAAAAGCAGCTAAACCCCATTATAAAAATAAATTACTTTTAAAACCCATGAAACAAAGACAGGGAAAGAGAGAGAAATTCTTACACAATTCGTTCAGGGGCTGTGATGCAACCTGGATTGACCATATCTAGACCCACAGCTGGATGAGACATAAGGGTGGACACTCTTGGGGCTGAGAGGTTTGGTGAGGTTGGGTGAGCAAACGCAGACCCTTTAAAGTAATACTGCGTGCTACCCATCGCATGGGTCCCAAATCTCCAGGTTCAAGGGCATCTTCCTACATCGAAAACATGCATGAGAAACCCAGAAGATGGTACACCGTGTGATGGGGAAAGGTCTCTAAAACGCACCTCATTTCTCATCTCCTTGTGCTCGTGTTCGCCATTCCAGCCACTTTACTAGCAATCTCCCTACTTGGAGCATCAGCACCTTTAACCTCCTGTTCCGTACAGGTTGCAATTTGTCCTGAGGATGAACGGGAAGACGGGGAACCAATGAGAGACTAACTCTTGGTGTTGGGACAGGCACAGGTCACTCTATTTTCCCATCAGGAAGAAGAATTCACCACAGGGTCAGCCTGCCCCCCGGAACCAGAACAGGGCCTGAAGCCATCCTGCGCTTTTGCGGCCAGCTCCCAAAAAAGCAACTTGTAATATGGAGCTTAAGGGCACTGCAATTCACAAACCTGCAGAGTTATAAATGATAACTCTCGTCCACAAATATATTGAGGGAAGGCTAAGAAGAGGATTTGCAATCAAGGCAGAATTGCAGGAAACAGATTTCAGGAGGTAGATTCGAATCGCCTTTAAAGCACATGAAAAGCAGCAAAACGTTGATAATGATGCCCTTGGCCAAAAAGGGCGTATGCGTTTTTTCCTGAATATATTCAGGAAAAAACGCATACGCCCTTTTTGGCCAACCAAGCAACCTGGAAAGGCAAATCAGCGCTACAAAGAAGTCTCGCTTCCCATCGGTCAAAAGGGCCATGCTGAAAAAAGTGTCAAAACCAGAAATGCACCACAGGCCATGGAGAAATGGGAGCCTTGCTACACTGATGGGCGGGATGTAAATTGCCAACAGCCACTCTGGAGAAGTGTACGTTGTGTCCTGAAACACCTAAAAAACACAGCTTAGAGAGCATAGGGCACTTCCACGCATGGGGGGATAAAGTGGGAAAATTAAAAATCAGCAAGACACAAGCACCCCAAAGTTTAGGGCTGCTCTGTTGACAAGGACCTCCACTTCATTCCACCTTAAATATCCCAGGAAAGCGAAAAATGGATAAAAAATTTGTGGTCCTTATATACAATGGAATATCACTCAGCCATGAAATCAATGTCATAAGGCTAGTAGCAGCATGATGAGTGGATTTAGGTAAGATGATTCTAAGTGAAATAAGTCACCCAGAAAAGGACACTTCTCATAAGGTGTCACTTATAGAGGGAATGTAAAAACCGTTACACTTGAACTGAATTACAAAACAGAACAGAGTCACACATGCAGAAAACACACTATGGCTGCTTAACGGGAAAGGTGAGGTGGGGTGATACATAAAACAAGAGTTTCAAATTATCTCAGATACCGTTCCATAAACCAAATATGTAATAGACAAGACCTACTCCTTGCTCAGAGAACTGGACTCAACACGCCCGATTCACCGCTCAAGAATATATCTGACTAGTAATAATCTTAAAACCTATGTATTGATATCTCTCTGTTAGTGTGTCAAGTGGGTGTAAAGCGGCATAAACACAGCCGTGAAAAGCAGCTAAACCCCATTATAAAAATAAATTACTTTTAAAACCCATGAAACAAAGACAGGGAAAGAGAGAGAAATTCTTACACAATTCGTTCAGGGGCTGTGATGCAACCTGGATTGACCATATCTAGACCCACAGCTGGATGAGACATAAGGGTGGACACTCTTGGGGCTGAGAGGTTTGGTGAGGTTGGGTGAGCAAACGCAGACCCTTTAAAGTAATACTGCGTGCTACCCATCGCATGGGTCCCAAATCTCCAGGTTCAAGGGCATCTTCCTACATCGAAAACATGCATGAGAAACCCAGAAGATGGTACACCGTGTGATGGGGAAAGGTCTCTAAAACGCACCTCATTTCTCATCTCCTTGTGCTCGTGTTCGCCATTCCAGCCACTTTACTAGCAATCTCCCTACTTGGAGCATCAGCACCTTTAACCTCCTGTTCCGTACAGGTTGCAATTTGTCCTGAGGATGAACGGGAAGACGGGGAACCAATGAGAGACTAACTCTTGGTGTTGGGACAGGCACAGGTCACTCTATTTTCCCATCAGGAAGAAGAATTCACCACAGGCTCAGCCTGCCCCCCGGAACCAGAACAGGGCCTGAAGCCATCCTGCGCTTTTGCGGCCAGCTCCCAAAAAAGCGACTTGTAATATGGAGCTTAAGGGCACTGCAATTCACAAACCTGCAGAGTTATAAATGATAACTCTCGTCCACAAATATATTGAGGGAAGGCTAAGAAGAGGATTTGCAATCAAGGCAGAATTGCAGGAAACAGATTTCAGGAGGTAGATTCGAATCGCCTTTAAAGCACATGAAAAGCAGCAAAACGTTGATAATGATGCCCTTGGCCAAAAAGGGCGTATGCGTTTTTTCCTGAATATATTCAGGAAAAAACGCATACGCCCTTTTTGGCCAACCAAGCAACCTGGAAAGGCAAATCAGCGCTACAAAGAAGTCTCGCTTCCCATCGGTCAAAAGGGCCATGCTGAAAAAAGTGTCAAAACCAGAAATGCAGGACAGGCCATGGAGAAATGGGAGCCTTGCTACACTGATGGGCGGGATGTAAATTGCCAACAGCCACTCTGGAGAAGTGTACGGTGTGTCCTGAAACACCTAAAAAACACAGATTAGAGAGCATAGGGCACTTCCACGCATGGGGGGAGAAAGTGGGAAAATTGAAAATCAGCAAGACACAAGCACCCCAAAGTTTAGGGCTGCTCTGTTGACAAGGACCTCCACTTCATTCCACCTTAAATATCCCAGGAAAGCGAAAAATGGATCAAAAAGTTGTGGTCCTTATGTACAATGGAATAGCACTCAGCCATGAAATCAATGTCATAAGGCTAGTAGCAGCATGATGAGTGGATTTAGGTAAGACGATTCTAAGTGAAATAAGTCACACAGAAAAGGACACTTCTCATAAGGTGTCACTTATAGAGGGAATGTAAAAACCGTTACACTTGAACTGAATTACAAAACAGAACAGAGTCACACATGCAGAAAACACACTATGGCTGCTTAACGGGAAAGGTGAGGTGGGGTGATACATAAAACAAGAGTTTCAAATTAGCTCAGATACCGTTCCATAAACCCAATATGTAATAGACAAGACCTACTCCTTGCTCAGAGAACTGGACTCAACACGCCCGATTCACCGCACAAGAATATATCTGACTAGTAATAATCTAAAAACCTATGTATTGATATCTCTCTGTTAGTGTGTCAAGTGGGTGTAAAGTGGCATAAACAAAGCCGTGAAAAGCAGCTAAACCCCATTATAAAAATAAATTACTTTTAAAAACCCATGAAACAAAGACAGGGAAAGAGAGAGAAATTCTTACACAATTCGTTCAGGGGCTGTGATGCAACCTGGATTGACCATATCTAGACCCACAGCTGGATGAGACATAAGGGTGGACACTCTTGGGGCTGAGAGGTTTGGTGAGGTTGGGTGAGCAAACGCAGACCCTTTAAAGTAATACTGCGTGCTACCCATCGCATGGGTCCCAAATCTCCAGGTTCAAGGGCGTCTTCCTACATCGAAAACATGCATGAGAAACCCAGAAGATGGTACACCATGTGATGGGGAAAGGTTTCTAAAACGCACCTCATGTCTGATCTCCTTGTGCTCGGGTTCGCCATTCCAGCCACTTTACTAGCAATCTCCCTACTTGGAGCATCAGCACCTTTAACCTCCTGTTCCGTACAGGTTGCAATTTGTCCTGAGGATGAACGGGAAGACGGGGAACCAATGAGAGACTAGCTCTTGGTGTTGGGACAGGTACAGGTCACTCTATTTTCCCATCAGGAAGAAGAATTAACCACAAGCTCAGCCTGCCCCCCGGAACCAGAACAGGGCCTGAAGCCATCCTGCGCTTTTGCGGCCAGCTCCCAAAAAAGCAACTTGTAATATGGAGCTTAAGGGCACTGCAATTCACAAACCTGCAGAGTTATAAATGATAACTCTCGTCCACAAATATATTGAGGGAAGGCTAAGAAGAGGATTTGCAATCAAGGCAGAATTGCAGGAAACAGATTTCAGGAGGTAGATTCGAATCGCCTTTAAAGCACATGAAAAGCAGCAAAACGTTGATAATGATGCCCTTGGCCAAAAAGGGCGTATGCGTTTTTTCCTGAATATATTCAGGAAAAAACGCATACGCCCTTTTTGGCCAACCAAGCAACCTGGAAAGGCAAATCAGCGCTACAAAGAAGTCTCGCTTCCCATCGGTCAAAAGGGCCATGCTGAAAAAAGTGTCAAAACCAGAAATGCACCACAGGCCATGGAGAAATGGGAGCCTTGCTACACTGATGGGCGGGATGTAAATTGCCAACAGCCACTCTGGAGAAGTGTACGTTGTGTCCTGAAACACCTAAAAAACACAGCTTAGAGAGCATAGGGCACTTCCACGCATGGGGGGATAAAGTGGGAAAATTAAAAATCAGCAAGACACAAGCACCCCAAAGTTTAGGGCTGCTCTGTTGACAAGGACCTCCACTTCATTCCACCTTAAATATCCCAGGAAAGCGAAAAATGGATAAAAAATTTGTGGTCCTTATATACAATGGAATATCACTCAGCCATGAAATCAATGTCATAAGGCTAGTAGCAGCATGATGAGTGGATTTAGGTAAGATGATTCTAAGTGAAATAAGTCACCCAGAAAAGGACACTTCTCATAAGGTGTCACTTATAGAGGGAATGTAAAAACCGTTACACTTGAACTGAATTACAAAACAGAACAGAGTCACACATGCAGAAAACACACTATGGCTGCTTAACGGGAAAGGTGAGGTGGGGTGATACATAAAACAAGAGTTTCAAATTATCTCAGATACCGTTCCATAAACCAAATATGTAATAGACAAGACCTACTCCTTGCTCAGAGAACTGGACTCAACACGCCCGATTCACCGCTCAAGAATATATCTGACTAGTAATAATCTTAAAACCTATGTATTGATATCTCTCTGTTAGTGTGTCAAGTGGGTGTAAAGCGGCATAAACACAGCCGTGAAAAGCAGCTAAACCCCATTATAAAAATAAATTACTTTTAAAACCCATGAAACAAAGACAGGGAAAGAGAGAGAAATTCTTACACAATTCGTTCAGGGGCTGTGATGCAACCTGGATTGACCATATCTAGACCCACAGCTGGATGAGACATAAGGGTGGACACTCTTGGGGCTGAGAGGTTTGGTGAGGTTGGGTGAGCAAACGCAGACCCTTTAAAGTAATACTGCGTGCTACCCATCGCATGGGTCCCAAATCTCCAGGTTCAAGGGCATCTTCCTACATCGAAAACATGCATGAGAAACCCAGAAGATGGTACACCGTGTGATGGGGAAAGGTCTCTAAAACGCACCTCATTTCTCATCTCCTTGTGCTCGTGTTCGCCATTCCAGCCACTTTACTAGCAATCTCCCTACTTGGAGCATCAGCACCTTTAACCTCCTGTTCCGTACAGGTTGCAATTTGTCCTGAGGATGAACGGGAAGACGGGGAACCAATGAGAGACTAACTCTTGGTGTTGGGACAGGCACAGGTCACTCTATTTTCCC
The DNA here is from genome assembly GCF_965194825.1 of Balaenoptera physalus. Taxonomy (NCBI): domain Eukaryota; kingdom Metazoa; phylum Chordata; class Mammalia; order Artiodactyla; family Balaenopteridae; genus Balaenoptera; species Balaenoptera physalus. The sequence continues at coordinate 390,871 of NW_028126011.1, forward strand.
ATCAGGAAGAAGAATTCACCACAGGCTCAGCCTGCCCCCCGGAACCAGAACAGGGCCTGAAGCCATCCTGCGCTTTTGCGGCCAGCTCCCAAAAAAGCGACTTGTAATATGGAGCTTAAGGGCACTGCAATTCACAAACCTGCAGAGTTATAAATGATAACTCTCGTCCACAAATATATTGAGGGAAGGCTAAGAAGAGGATTTGCAATCAAGGCAGAATTGCAGGAAACAGATTTCAGGAGGTAGATTCGAATCGCCTTTAAAGCACATGAAAAGCAGCAAAACGTTGATAATGATGCCCTTGGCCAAAAAGGGCGTATGCGTTTTTTCCTGAATATATTCAGGAAAAAACGCATACGCCCTTTTTGGCCAACCAAGCAACCTGGAAAGGCAAATCAGCGCTACAAAGAAGTCTCGCTTCCCATCGGTCAAAAGGGCCATGCTGAAAAAAGTGTCAAAACCAGAAATGCAGGACAGGCCATGGAGAAATGGGAGCCTTGCTACACTGATGGGCGGGATGTAAATTGCCAACAGCCACTCTGGAGAAGTGTACGGTGTGTCCTGAAACACCTAAAAAACACAGATTAGAGAGCATAGGGCACTTCCACGCATGGGGGGAGAAAGTGGGAAAATTGAAAATCAGCAAGACACAAGCACCCCAAAGTTTAGGGCTGCTCTGTTGACAAGGACCTCCACTTCATTCCACCTTAAATATCCCAGGAAAGCGAAAAATGGATCAAAAAGTTGTGGTCCTTATGTACAATGGAATAGCACTCAGCCATGAAATCAATGTCATAAGGCTAGTAGCAGCATGATGAGTGGATTTAGGTAAGACGATTCTAAGTGAAATAAGTCACACAGAAAAGGACACTTCTCATAAGGTGTCACTTATAGAGGGAATGTAAAAACCGTTACACTTGAACTGAATTACAAAACAGAACAGAGTCACACATGCAGAAAACACACTATGGCTGCTTAACGGGAAAGGTGAGGTGGGGTGATACATAAAACAAGAGTTTCAAATTAGCTCAGATACCGTTCCATAAACCCAATATGTAATAGACAAGACCTACTCCTTGCTCAGAGAACTGGACTCAACACGCCCGATTCACCGCACAAGAATATATCTGACTAGTAATAATCTAAAAACCTATGTATTGATATCTCTCTGTTAGTGTGTCAAGTGGGTGTAAAGTGGCATAAACAAAGCCGTGAAAAGCAGCTAAACCCCATTATAAAAATAAATTACTTTTAAAAACCCATGAAACAAAGACAGGGAAAGAGAGAGAAATTCTTACACAATTCGTTCAGGGGCTGTGATGCAACCTGGATTGACCATATCTAGACCCACAGCTGGATGAGACATAAGGGTGGACACTCTTGGGGCTGAGAGGTTTGGTGAGGTTGGGTGAGCAAACGCAGACCCTTTAAAGTAATACTGCGTGCTACCCATCGCATGGGTCCCAAATCTCCAGGTTCAAGGGCGTCTTCCTACATCGAAAACATGCATGAGAAACCCAGAAGATGGTACACCATGTGATGGGGAAAGGTTTCTAAAACGCACCTCATGTCTGATCTCCTTGTGCTCGGGTTCGCCATTCCAGCCACTTTACTAGCAATCTCCCTACTTGGAGCATCAGCACCTTTAACCTCCTGTTCCGTACAGGTTGCAATTTGTCCTGAGGATGAACGGGAAGACGGGGAACCAATGAGAGACTAGCTCTTGGTGTTGGGACAGGTACAGGTCACTCTATTTTCCCATCAGGAAGAAGAATTAACCACAAGCTCAGCCTGCCCCCCGGAACCAGAACAGGGCCTGAAGCCATCCTGCGCTTTTGCGGCCAGCTCCCAAAAAAGCGACTTGTAAAATGGAGCTTAAGGGCACTGCAATTCACAAACCTGCAGAGTTATAAATGATAACTCTCGTCCACAAATATATTGAGGGAAGGCAAAGAAGAGGATTTGCAATCAAGGCAGAATTGCAGGAAACAGATTTCAGGAGGTAGATTCGAATCGCCTTTAAAGCACATGAAAAGCAGCAAAACGTTGATAATGATGCCCTTGGCCAAAAAGGGCGTATGCGTTTTTTCCTGAATATATTCAGGAAAAAACGCATACGCCCTTTTTGGCCAACCAAGCAACCTGGAAAGGCAAATCAGCGCTACAAAGAAGTCTCGCTTCCCATCGGTCAAAAGGGCCATGCTGAAAAAAGTGTCAAAACCAGAAATGCAGGACAGGCCATGGAGAAATGGGAGCCTTGCTACACTGATGGGTGAGATGTAAATTGCCAACAGCCACTCTGGAGAAGTGTACGGTGTGTCCTGAAACACCTAAAAAACACAGCTTAGAGAGCATAGGGCACTTCCACGCATGGGGGGATAAAGTGGGAAAATTGAAAATCAGCAAGACACAAGCACCCCAAAGTTTAGGGCTGCTCTGTTGACAAGGACCTCCACTTCATTCCACCTTAAATATCCCAGGAAAGCGAAAAATGGATCAAAAAGTTGTGGTCCTTATGTACAATGGAATATCACTCAGCCATGAAATCAATGTCATAAGGCTAGTAGCAGCATGATGAGTGGATTTAGGTAAGACGATTCTAAGTGAAATAAGTCACACAGAAAAGGACACTTCTCATAAGGTGTCACTTATAGAGGGAATGTAAAAACCGTTACACTTGAACTGAATTACAAAACAGAACAGAGTCACACATGCAGAAAACACACTATGGCTGCTTAACGGGAAAGGTGAGGTGGGGTGATACATAAAAGAAGAGTTTCAAATTATCTCAGATACCGTTCCATAAACCCAATATGTAATAGACAAGACCTACTCCTTGCTCAGAGAACTGGACTCAACACGCCCGATTCACCGCACAAGAATATATCTGACTAGTAATAATCTTAAAACCTATGTATTGATATCTCTCTGTTAGTGTGTCAAGTGGGTGTAAAGCGGCATAAACACAGCCGTGAAAAGCAGCTAAACCCCATTATAAAAATAAATTACTTTTAAAACCCATGAAACAAAGACAGGGAAAGAGAGAGAAATTCTTACACAATTCGTTCAGGGGCTGTGATGCAACCTGGATTGACCATATCTAGACCCACAGCTGGATGAGACATAAGGGTGGACACTCTTGGGGCTGAGAGGTTTGGTGAGGTTGGGTGAGCAAACGCAGACCCTTTAAAGTAATACTGCGTGCTACCCATCGCATGGGTCCCAAATCTCCAGGTTCAAGGGCATCTTCCTACATCGAAAACATGCATGAGAAACCCAGAAGATGGTACACCATGTGATGGGGAAAGGTTTCTAAAACGCACCTCATGTCTGATCTCCTTGTGCTCGGGTTCGCCATTCCAGCCACTTTACTAGCAATCTCCCTACTTGGAGCATCAGCACCTTTAACCTCCTGTTCCGTACAGGTTGCAATTTGTCCTGAGGATGAACGGGAAGACGGGGAACCAATGAGAGACTAGCTCTTGGTGTTGGGACAGGTACAGGTCACTCTATTTTCCCATCAGGAAGAAGAATTAACCACAAGCTCAGCCTGCCCCCTGGAACCAGAACAGGGCCTGAAGCCATCCTGCGCTTTTGCGGCCAGCTCCCAAAAAAGCGACTTGTAAAATGGACCTTAAGGGCACTGCAATTCACAAACCTGCAGAGTTATAAATGATAACTCTCGTCCACAAATATATTGAGGGAAGGCAAAGAAGAGGATTTGCAATCAAGGCAGAATTGCAGGAAACAGATTTCAGGAGGTAGATTCGAATCGCCTTTAAAGCACATGAAAAGCAGCAAAACGTTGATAATGATGCCCTTGGCCAAAAAGGGCGTATGCGTTTTTTCCTGAATATATTCAGGAAAAAACGCATACGCCCTTTTTGGCCAACCAAGCAACCTGGAAAGGCAAATCAGCGCTACAAAGAAGTCTCGCTTCCCATCGGTCAAAAGGGCCATGCTGAAAAAAGTGTCAAAACCAGAAATGCAGGACAGGCCATGGAGAAATGGGAGCCTTGCTACACTGATGGGTGGGATGTAAATTGCCAACAGCCACTCTGGAGAAGTGTACGGTGTGTCCTGAAACACCTAAAAAACACAGCTTAGAGAGCATAGGGCACTTCCACGCATGGGGGGATAAAGTGGGAAAATTGAAAATCAGCAAGACACAAGCACCCCAAAGTTTAGGGCTGCTCTGTTGACAAGGACCTCCACTTCATTCCACCTTAAATATCCCAGGAAAGCGAAAAATGGATCAAAAAGTTGTTGTCCTTATGTACAATGGAATATCACTCAGCCATGAAATCAATGTCATAAGGCTAGTAGCAGCATGATGAGTGGATTTAGGTATGACGATTCTAAGTGAAATAAGTCACACAGAAAAGGACACTTCTCATAAGGTGTCACTTATAGAGGGAATGTAAAAACCGTTACACTTGAACTGAATTACAAAACAGAACAGAGTCACACATGCAGAAAACACACTATGGCTGCTTAACGGGAAAGGTGAGGTGGGGTGATACATAAAACAAGAGTTTCAAATTATCTCAGATACCGTTCCATAAACCCAATATGTAATAGACAAGACCTACTCCTTGCTCAGAGAACTGGACTCAACACGCCCGATTCACCGCACAAGAATATATCTGACTAGTAATAATCTTAAAACCTATGTATTGATATCTCTCTGTTAGTGTGTCAAGTGGGTGTAAAGCGGCATAAACACAGCCGTGAAAAGCAGCTAAACCCCATTATAAAAATAAATTACTTTTAAAACCCATGAAACAAAGACAGGGAAAGAGAGAGAAATTCTTACACAATTCGTTCAGGGGCTGTGATGCAACCTGGATTGACCATATCTAGACCCACAGCTGGATGAGACATAAGGGTGGACACTCTTGGGGCTGAGAGGTTTGGTGAGGTTGGGTGAGCAAACGCAGACCCTTTAAAGTAATACTGCGTGCTACCCATCGCATGGGTCCCAAATCTCCAGGTTCAAGGGCATCTTCCTACATCGAAAACATGCATGAGAAACCCAGAAGATGGTACACCGTGTGATGGGGAAAGGTCTCTAAAACGCACCTCATTTCTCATCTCCTTGTGCTCGTGTTCGCCATTCCAGCCACTTTACTAGCAATCTCCCTACTTGGAGCATCAGCACCTTTAACCTCCTGTTCCGTACAGGTTGCAATTTGTCCTGAGGATGAACGGGAAGACGGGGAACCAATGAGAGACTAACTCTTGGTGTTGGGACAGGCACAGGTCACTCTATTTTCCCATCAGGAAGAAGAATTCACCACAGGCTCAGCCTGCCCCCCGGAACCAGAACAGGGCCTGAAGCCATCCTGCGCTTTTGCGGCCAGCTCCCAAAAAAGCGACTTGTAATATGGAGCTTAAGGGCACTGCAATTCACAAACCTGCAGAGTTATAAATGATAACTCTCGTCCACAAATATATTGAGGGAAGGCTAAGAAGAGGATTTGCAATCAAGGCAGAATTGCAGGAAACAGATTTCAGGAGGTAGATTCGAATCGCCTTTAAAGCACATGAAAAGCAGCAAAACGTTGATAATGATGCCCTTGGCCAAAAAGGGCGTATGCGTTTTTTCCTGAATATATTCAGGAAAAAACGCATACGCCCTTTTTGGCCAACCAAGCAACCTGGAAAGGCAAATCAGCGCTACAAAGAAGTCTCGCTTCCCATCGGTCAAAAGGGCCATGCTGAAAAAAGTGTCAAAACCAGAAATGCAGGACAGGCCATGGAGAAATGGGAGCCTTGCTACACTGATGGGCGGGATGTAAATTGCCAACAGCCACTCTGGAGAAGTGTACGGTGTGTCCTGAAACACCTAAAAAACACAGATTAGAGAGCATAGGGCACTTCCACGCATGGGGGGATAAAGTGGGAAAATTGAAAATCAGCAAGACACAAGCACCCCAAAGTTTAGGGCTGCTCTGTTGACAAGGACCTCCACTTCATTCCACCTTAAATATCCCAGGAAAGCGAAAAATGGATCAAAAAGTTGTGGTCCTTATGTACAATGGAATAGCACTCAGCCATGAAATCAATGTCATAAGGCTAGTAGCAGCATGATGAGTGGATTTAGGTAAGACGATTCTAAGTGAAATAAGTCACACAGAAAAGGACACTTCTCATAAGGTGTCACTTATAGAGGGAATGTAAAAACCGTTACACTTGAACTGAATTACAAAACAGAACAGAGTCACACATGCAGAAAACACACTATGGCTGCCTAACGGGAAAGGTGATGTGGGGTGATACATAAAACAAGAGTTTCAAATTAGCTCAGATACCGTTCCATAAACCCAATATGTAATAGACAAGACCTACTCCTTGCTCAGAGAACTGGACTCAACACGCCCGATTCACCGCACAAGAATATATCTGACTAGTAATAATCTAAAAACCTATGTATTGATATCTCTCTGTTAGTGTGTCAAGTGGGTGTAAAGTGGCATAAACAAAGCCGTGAAAAGCAGCTAAACCCCATTATAAAAATAAATTACTTTTAAAAACCCATGAAACAAAGACAGGGAAAGAGAGAGAAATTCTTACACAATTCGTTCAGGGGCTGTGATGCAACCTGGATTGACCATATCTAGACCCACAGCTGGATGAGACATAAGGGTGGACACTCTTGGGGCTGAGAGGTTTGGTGAGGTTGGGTGAGCAAACGCAGACCCTTTAAAGTAATACTGCGTGCTACCCATCGCATGGGTCCCAAATCTCCAGGTTCAAGGGCGTCTTCCTACATCGAAAACATGCATGAGAAACCCAGAAGATGGTACACCGTGTGATGGGGAAAGGTTTCTAAAACGCACCTCATGTCTCATCTCCTTGTGCTCGGGTTCGCCATTCCAGCCACTTTACTAGCAATCTCCCTACTTGGAGCATCAGCACCTTTAACCTCCTGTTCCGTACAGGTTGCAATTTGTCCTGAGGATGAACGGGAAGACGGGGAACCAATGAGAGACTAGCTCTTGGTGTTGGGACAGGCACAGGTCACTCTATTTTCCCATCAGGAAGAAGAATTAACCACAGGCTCAGCCTGCCCCCCGGAACCAGAACAGGGCCTGAAGCCATCCTGCGCTTTTGCGGCCAGCTCCCAAAAAAGCGACTTGTAAAATGGAGCTTCAGGGCACTGCAATTCACAAACCTGCAGAGTTATAAATGATAACTCTCGTCCACAAATATATTGAGGGAAGGCAAAGAAGAGGATTTGAAATCAAGGCAGAATTGCAGGAAACAGATTTCAGGAGGTAGATTCGAATCGCCTTTAAAGCACATGAAAAGCGGCAAAACGTTGACAATGATGCCCTTGGCCAAAAAGGGCGTATGCGTTTTTTCCTGAATATATTCAGGAAAAAACGCATACGCCCTTTTTGGCCAACCAAGCAACCTGGAAAGGCAAATCAGCGCTACAAAGAAGTCTCGCTTCCCATCGGTCAAAAGGGCCATGCTGAAAAAAGTGTCAAAACCAGAAATGCAGGACAGGCCATGGAGAAATGGGAGCCTTGCTACACTGATGGGTGGGATGTAAATTGCCAACAGCCACTCTGGAGAAGTGTACGGTGTGTCCTGAAACATCTAAAAAACACAGCTTAGAGAGCATAGGGCGCTTCCACGCATGGGGGGATAAAGTGGGAAAATTGAAAATCAGCAAGACACAAGCACCCCAAAGTTTAGGGCTGCTCTGTTGACAAGGACCTCCACTTCATTCCACCTTAAATATCCCAGGAAAGCGAAAAATGGATAAAAAAGTTGTGGTCCTTATGTACAATGGAATAGCACTCAGCCATGAAATCAATGTCATAAGGCTAGTAGCAGCATGATGAGTGGATTTAGGTAAGACGATTCTAAGTGAAATAAGTCACACAGAAAAGGACACTTCTCATAAGGTGTCACTTATAGAGGGAATGTAAAAACCGTTACACTTGAACTGAATTACAAAACAGAACAGAGTCACACATGCAGAAAACACACTATGGCTGCTTAACGGGAAAGGTGAGGTGGGGTGATACATAAAACAAGAGTTTCAAATTAGCTCAGATACCGTTCCATAAACCCAATATGTAATAGACAAGACCTACTCCTTGCTCAGAGAACTGGACTCAACACGCCCGATTCACCGCACAAGAATATATCTGACTAGTAATAATCTTAAAACCTATGTATTGATATCTCTCTCTTAGTGTGTCAAGTGGGTGTAAAGCGGCATAAACACAGCCGTGAAAAGCAGCTAAACCCCATTATAAAAATAAATTACTTTTAAAAACCCATGAAACAAAGACAGGGAAAGAGAGAGAAATCCTTACACAATTCGTTCAGGGGCTGTGATGCAACCTGGATTGACCATATCTAGACCCACAGCTGGATGAGACATAAGGGTGGACACTCTTGGGGCTGAGAGGTTTGGTGAGGTTGGGTGAGCAAACGCAGACCCTTTAAAGTAATACTGCGTGCTACCCATCGCATGGGTCCCAAATCTCCAGGTTCAAGGGCGTCTTCCTATCGAAAACATGCATGAGAAACCCAGAAGATGGTACACCGTGTGATGGGGAAAGGTCTCTAAAACGCACCTCATTTCTCATCTCCTTGTGCTCGGGTTCGCCATTCCAGCCACTTTACTAGCAATCTCCCTACTTGGAGCATCAGCACCTTTAACCTCCTGTTCCGTACAGGTTGCAATTTGTCCTGAGGATGAACGGGAAGACGGGGAACCAATGAGAGAGTAGCTCTTGGTGTTGGGACAGGCACAGGTCACTCTATTTTCCCATCAGGAAGAAGAATTAACCACAGGCTCAGCCTGCCCCCCGGAACCAGAACAGGGCCTGAAGCCATCCTGCGCTTTTGCGGCCAGCTCCCAAAAAAGCGACTTGTAAAATGGAGCTTCAGGGCACTGCAATTCACAAACCTGCAGAGTTATAAATGATAACTCTCGTCCACAAATATATTGAGGGAAGGCAAAGAAGAGGATTTGAAATCAAGGCAGCATTGCAGGAAACAGATTTCAGGAGGTAGATTCGAATCACCTTTAAAGCACATGAAAAGCGGCAAAACGTTGACAATGATGCCCTTGGCCAAAAAGGGCGTATGCGTTTTTCCCTGAATATATTCAGGAAAAAACGCATACGCCCTTTTTGGCCAACCAAGCAACCTGGAAAGGCAAATCAGCGCTACAAAGAAGTCTCGCTTCCCATCGGTCAAAAGGGCCATGATGAAAAAAGTGTCAAAACCAGAAATGCAGGACAGGCCATGGAGAAATGGGAGCCTTGCTACACTGATGGGCGGGATGTAAATCGCCAACAGCCACTCTGAAGAAGTGTACGATGTGTCCTGAAACATCTAAAAAACACAGCTTAGAGAGCATAGGGCACTTCCACGCGTGGGGGGATAAAGAGGGAAAATTGAAAATCAGCAAGACACAAGCACCCCAAAGTTTAGGGCTGCTCTGTTGACAAGGACCTCCACTTCATTCCACCTTAAATATCCCAGGAAAGCGAAAAATGGATAAAAAAGTTGTGGTCCTTATGTACAATGGAATATCACTCAGCCATGAAATCAATGTCATAAGGCTAGTAGCAGCATGATGAGTGGATTTAGGTAAGATGATTCTAAGTGAAATAAGTCACCCAGAAAAGGACACTTCTCATAAGGTGTCACTTATAGAGGGAATGTAAAAACCGTTACACTTGAACTGAATTACAAAACAGAACAGAGTCACACATGCAGAAAACACACTATGGCTGCTTAACGGGAAAGGTGAGGTGGGGTGATACATAAAACAAGAGTTTCAAATTAGCTCAGATACCGTTCCATAAACCCAATATGTAATAGACAAGACCTACTCCTTGCTCAGAGAACTGGACTCAACACGCCCGATTCACCGCACAAGAATATATCTGACTAGTAATAATCTTAAAACCTATGTATTGATATCTCTCTGTTAGTGTGTCAAGTGGGTGTAAAGCGGCATAAACACAGCCGTGAAATGCAGCTAAACCCCATTATAAAAATAAATTACCTTTAGAAACCCATGAAACAAAGACAGGGAAAGAGAGAGAAATTCTTACACAATTCGTTCAGGGGCTGTGATGCAACCTGGATTGACCATATCTAGACCCACAGCTGGATGAGACATAAGGGTGGACACTCTTGGGGCTGAGAGGTTTGGTGAGGTTGGGTGAGCAAACGCAGACCCTTTAAAGTAATACTGCGTGCTACCCATCGCATGGGTCCCAAATCTCCAGGTTCAAGGGCATCTTCCTACATCGAAAACATGCATGAGAAACCCAGAAGATGGTACACCGTGTGATGGGGAAAGGTTTCTAAAACGCACCTCATTTCTCATCTCCTTGTGCTCGGGTTCGCCATTCCAGCCACTTTACTAGCAATCTCCCTACTTGGAGCATCAGCACCTTTAACCTCCTGTTCCGTACAGGTTACAATTTGTCCTGAGGATGAACGGGAAGACGGGGAACCAATGAGAGACTAGCTCTTGGTGTTGGGACAGGCACAGGTCACTCTATTTTCCCATCAGGAAGAAGAATACACCACAGGCTCAGCCTGCCCCCCGGAACCAGAACAGGGCCTGAAGCCATCCTGCGCTTTTGCGGCCAGCTCCCAAAAAAGCGACTTGTAAAATGGAGCTTCAGGGCACTGCAATTCACAAACCTGCAGAGTTATAAATGATAACTCTCGTCCACAAATATATTGAGGGAAGGCAAAGAAGAGGATTTGAAATCAAGGCAGAATTGCAGGAAACAGATTTCAGGAGGTAGATTCGAATCGCCTTTAAAGCACATGAAAAGCGGCAAAACGTTGACAATGATGCCCTTGGCCAAAAAGGGCGTATGCGTTTTTTCCTGAATAGGAAAAAACGCATACGCCCTTTTTGGCCAACCAAGCAACCTGGAAAGGCAAATCAGCGCTACAAAGAAGTCTCGCTTCCCATCGGTCAAAAGGGCCATGCTGAAAAAAGTGTCAAAACCAGAAATGCAGGACAGGCCATGGAGAAATGGGAGCCTTGCTACACTGATGGGTGGGATGTAAATTGCCAACAGCCACTCTGGAGAAGTGTACGGTGTGTCCTGAAACATCTAAAAAACACAGCTTAGAGAGCATAGGGCACTTCCACGCGTGGGGGGATAAAGTGGGAAAATTGAAAATCAGCAAGACACAAGCACCCCAAAGTTTAGGGCTGCTCTGTTGACAAGGACCTCCACTTCATTCCACCTTAAATATCCCAGGAAAGCGAAAAATGGATAAAAAAGTTGTGGTCCTTATGTACAATGGAATAGCACTCAGCCATGAAATCAATGTCATAAGGCTAGTAGCAGCATGATGAGTGGATTTAGGTAAGACGATTCTAAGTGAAATAAGTCACACAGAAAAGGACACTTCTCATAAGGTGTCACTTATAGAGGGAATGTAAAAACCGTTACACTTGAACTGAATTACAAAACAGAACAGAGTCACACATGCAGAAAACACACTATGGCTGCTTAACGGGAAAGGTGAGGTGGGGTGATACATAAAACAAGAGCTTCAAATTAGCTCAGATACCGTTCCATAAACCCAATATGTAATAGACAAGACCTACTCCTTGCTCAGAGAACTGGACTCAACACGCCCGATTCACCGCACAAGAATATATCTGACTAGTAATAATCTTAAAACCTATGTATTGATATCTCTCTGTTAGTGTGTCAAGTGGGTGTAAAGCGGCATAAACACAGCCGTGAAAAGCAGCTAAACCCCATTATAAAAATAAATTACTTTTAAAAACCCATGAAACAAAGACAGGGAAAGAGAGAGAAATTCTTACACAATTCGTTCAGGGGCTGTGATGCAACCTGGATTGACCATATCTAGACCCACAGCTGGATGAGACATAAGGGTGGACACTCTTGGGGCTGAGAGGTTTGGTGAGGTTGGGTGAGCAAACGCAGACCCTTTAAAGTAATACTGCGTGCTACCCATCGCATGGGTCCCAAATCTCCAGGTTCAAGGGCGTCTTCCTATCGAAAACATGCATGAGAAACCCAGAAGATGGTACACCGTGTGATGGGGAAAGGTCTCTAAAACGCACCTCATTTCTCATCTCCTTGTGCTCGGGTTCGCCATTCCAGCCACTTTACTAGCAATCTCCCTACTTGGAGCATCAGCACCTTTAACCTCCTGTTCCGTACAGGTTGCAATTTGTCCTGAGGATGAACGGGAAGACGGGGAACCAATGAGAGACTAGCTCTTGGTGTTGGGACAGGCACAGGTCACTCTATTTTCCCATCAGGAAGAAGAATTCACCACAGGCTCAGCCTGCCCCCCGGAACCAGAACAGGGCCTGAAGCCATCCTGCGCTTTTGCGGCCAGCTCCCAAAAAAGCGACTTGTAAAATGGAGCTTCAGGGCACTGCAATTCACAAACCTGCAGAGTTATAAATGATAACTCTCGTCCACAAATATATTGAGGGAAGGCAAAGAAGAGGATTTGAAATCAAGGCAGAATTGCAGGAAACAGATTTCAGGAGGTAGATTCGAATCGCCTTTAAAGCACATGAAAAGCGGCAAAACGTTGACAATGATGCCCTTGGCCAAAAAGGGCGTATGCGTTTTTTCCTGAATATATTCAGGAAAAAACGCATACGCCCTTTTTGGCCAACCAAGCAACCTGGAAAGGCAAATCAGCGCTACAAAGAAGTCTCGCTTCCCATCGGTCAAAAGGGCCATGCTGAAAAAAGTGTCAAAACCAGAAATGCAGGACAGGCCATGGAGAAATGGGAGCCTTGCTACACTGATGGGTGGGATGTAAATCGCCAACAGCCACTCTGGAGAAGTGTACGGTGTGTCCTGAAACATCTAAAAAACACAGCTTAGAGAGCATAGGGCACTTCCACGCATGGGGGGATAAAGTGGGAAAATTGAAAATCAGCAAGACACAAGCACCCCAAAGTTTAGGGCTGCTCTGTTGACAAGGACCTCCACTTCATTCCACCTTAAATATCCCAGGAAAGCGAAAAATGGATAAAAAATTTGTGGTCCTTATGTACAATGGAATATCACTCAGCCATGAAATCAATGTCATAAGGCTAGTAGCAGCATGATGAGTGGATTTAGGTAAGACGATTCTAAGTGAAATAAGTCACACAGAAAAGGACACTTCTCATAAGGTGTCACTTATAGAGGGAATGTAAAAACCGTTACACTTGAACTGAATTACAAAACAGAACAGAGTCACACATGCAGAAAACACACTATGGCTGCTTAACGGGAAAGGTGAGGTGGGGTGATACATAAAACAAGAGTTTCAAATTAGCTCAGATACCGTTCCATAAACCCAATATGTAATAGACAAGACCTACTCCTTGCTCAGAGAACTGGACTCAACACGCCCGATTCACCGCACAAGAATATATCTGACTAGTAATAATCTTAAAACCTATGTATTGATATCTCTCTGTTAGTGTGTCAAGTGGGTGTAAAGCGGCATAAACACAGCCGTGAAAAGCAGCTAAACCCCATTATAAAAATAAATTACTTTTAAAAACCCATGAAACAAAGACAGGGAAAGAGAGAGAAATTCTTACACAATTCGTTCAGGGGCTGTGATGCAACCTGGATTGACCATATCTAGACCCACAGCTGGATGAGACATAAGGGTGGACACTCTTGGGGCTGAGAGGTTTGGTGAGGTTGGGTGAGCAAACGCAGACCCTTTAAAGTAATACTGCGTGCTACCCATCGCATGGGTCCCAAATCTCCAGGTTCAAGGGCGTCTTCCTACATCGAAAACATGCATGAGAAACCCAGAAGATGGTACACCGTGTGATGGGGAAAGGTTTCTAAAACGCACCTCATTTCTCATCTCCTTGTGCTCGGGTTCGCCATTCCAGCCACTTTACTAGCAATCTCCCTACTTGGAGCATCAGCACCTTTAACCTCCTGTTCCGTACAGGTTGCAATTTGTCCTGAGGATGAACGGGAAGACGGGGAACCAATGAGAGACTAGCTCTTGGTGTTGGGACAGGCACAGGTCACTCTATTTTCCCATCAGGAAGAAGAATTCACCACAGGCTCAGCCTGCCCCCCGGAACCAGAACAGGGCCTGAAGCCATCCTGCGCTTTTGCGGCCAGCTCCCAAAAAAGCGACTTGTAAAATGGAGCTTCAGGGCACTGCAATTCACAAACCTGCAGAGTTATAAATGATAACTCTCGTCCACAAATATATTGAGGGAAGGCAAAGAAGAGGATTTGAAATCAAGGCAGAATTGCAGGAAACAGATTTCAGGAGGTAGATTCGAATCGCCTTTAAAGCACATGAAAAGCGGCAAAACGTTGACAATGATGCCCTTGGCCAAAAAGGGCGTATGCGTTTTTTCCTGAATATATTCAGGAAAAAACGCATACGCCCTTTTTGGCCAACCAAGCAACCTGGAAAGGCAAATCAGCGCTACAAAGAAGTCTCGCTTCCCATCGGTCAAAAGGGCCATGCTGAAAAAAGTGTCAAAACCAGAAATGCAGGACAGGCCATGGAGAAATGGGAGCCTTGCTACACTGATGGGTGGGATGTAAATTGCCAACAGCCACTCTGGAGAAGTGTACGGTGTGTCCTGAAACATCTAAAAAACACAGCTTAGAGAGCATAGGGCACTTCCACGCGTGGGGGGATAAAGTGGGAAAATTGAAAATCAGCAAGACACAAGCACCCCAAAGTTTAGGGCTGCTCTGTTGACAAGGACCTCCACTTCATTCCACCTTAAATATCCCAGGAAAGCGAAAAATGGATAAAAAATTTGTGGTCCTTATGTACAATGGAATAGCACTCAGCCATGAAATCAATGTCATAAGGCTAGTAGCAGCATGATGAGTGGATTTAGGTAAGACGATTCTAAGTGAAATAAGTCACACAGAAAAGGACACTTCTCATAAGGTGTCACTTATAGAGGGAATGTAAAAACCGTTACACTTGAACTGAATTACAAAACAGAACAGAGTCACACATGCAGAAAACACACTATGGCTGCTTAACGGGAAAGGTGAGGTGGGGTGATACATAAAACAAGAGCTTCAAATTAGCTCAGATACCGTTCCATAAAACCAATATGTAATAGACAAGACCTACTCCTTGCTCAGAGAACTGGACTCAACACGCCCGATTCACCGCACAAGAATATATCTGACTAGTAATAATCTTAAAACCTATGTATTGATATTTCTCTGTTAGTGTGTCAAGTGGGTGTAAAGCGGCATAAACACAGCCGTGAAAAGCAGCTAAACCCCATTATAAAAATAAATTACTTTTAAAAACCCATGAAACAAAGACAGGGAAAGAGAGAGAAATTCTTACACAATTCGTTCAGGGGCTGTGATGCAACCTGGATTGACCATATCTAGACCCACAGCTGGATGAGACATAAGGGTGGACACTCTTGGGGCTGAGAGGTTTGGTGAGGTTGGGTGAGCAAACGCAGACCCTTTAAAGTAATACTGCGTGCTACCCATCGCATGGGTCCCAAATCTCCAGGTTCAAGGGCGTCTTCCTACATCGAAAACATGCATGAGAAACCCAGAAGATGGTACACCGTGTGATGGGGAAAGGTCTCTAAAACGCACCTCATTTCTCATCTCCTTGTGCTCGTGTTCGCCATTCCAGCCACTTTACTAGCAATCTTCCTACTTGGAGCATCAGCACCTTTAACCTCCTGTTCCGTACAGGTTGCAATTTGTCCTGAGGATGAACGGGAAGACGGGGAACCAATGAGAGACTAACTCTTGGTGTTGGGACAGGCACAGGTCACTCTATTTTCCCATCAGGAAGAAGAATTCACCACAGGCTCAGCCTGCCCCCCGGAACCAGAACAGGGCCTGAAGCCATCCTGCGCTTTTGCGGCCAGCTCCCAAAAAAGCGACTTGTAAAATGGAGCTTCAGGGCACTGCAATTCACAAACCTGCAGAGTTATAAATGATAACTCTCGTCCACAAATATATTGAGGGAAGGCAAAGAAGAGGATTTGAAATCAAGGCAGAATTGCAGGAAACAGATTTCAGGAGGTAGATTCGAATCGCCTTTAAAGCACATGAAAAGCGGCAAAACGTTGACAATGATGCCCTTGGCCAAAAAGGGCGTATGCGTTTTTCCTTGAATATATTCAGGAAAAAACGCATACGCCCTTTTTGGCCAACCAAGCAACCTGGAAAGGCAAATCAGCGCTACAAAGAAGTCTCGCTTCCCATCGGTCAAAAGGGCCATGATGAAAAAAGTGTCAAAACCAGAAATGCAGGACAGGCCATGGAGAAATGGGATCCTTGCTACACTGATGGGCGGGATGTAAATCGCCAACAGCCACTCTGAAGAAGTGTACGGTGTGTCCTGAAACATCTAAAAAACACACCTTAGAGAGCATAGGGCACTTCCACGCATGGGGGGATAAAGTGGGAAAATTGAAAATCAGCAAGACACAAGCACCCCAAAGTTTAGGGCTGCTCTGTTGACAAGGACCTCCACTTCATTCCACCTTAAATATCCCAGGAAAGCGAAAAATGGATAAAAAAGTTGTGGTCCTTATGTACAATGGAATAGCACTCAGCCATGAAATCAATGTCATAAGGCTAGTAGCAGCATGATGAGTGGATTTAGGTAAGACGATTCTAAGTGAAATAAGTCACACAGAAAAGGACACTTCTCATAAGGTGTCACTTATAGACGGAATGTAAAAACCGTTACACTTGAACTGAATTACAAAACAGAACAGAGTCACACATGCAGAAAACACACTATGGCTGCTTAACGGGAAAGGTGAGGTGGGGTGATACATAAAACAAGAGCTTCAAATTAGCTCAGATACCGTTCCATAAACCCAATATGTAATAGACAAGACCTACTCCTTGCTCAGAGAACTGGACTCAACACGCCCGATTCACCGCACAAGAATATATCTGACTAGTAATAATCTTAAAACCTATGTATTGATATCTCTCTGTTAGTGTGTCAAGTGGGTGTAAAGCGGCATAAACACAGCCGTGAAAAGCAGCTAAACCCCATTATAAAAATAAATTACTTTTAAAAACCCATGAAACAAAGACAGGGAAAGAGAGAGAAATTCTTACACAATTCGTTCAGGGGCTGTGATGCAACCTGGATTGACCATATCTAGACCCACAGCTGGATGAGACATAAGGGTGGACACTCTTGGGGCTGAGAGGTTTGGTGAGGTTGGGTGAGCAAACGCAGACCCTTTAAAGTAATACTGCGTGCTACCCATCGCATGGGTCCCAAATCTCCAGGTTCAAGGGCGTCTTCCTATCGAAAACATGCATGAGAAACCCAGAAGATGGTACACCGTGTGATGGGGAAAGGTCTCTAAAACGCACCTCATTTCTCATCTCCTTGTGCTCGGGTTCGCCATTCCAGCCACTTTACTAGCAATCTCCCTACTTGGAGCATCAGCACCTTTAACCTCCTGTTCCGTACAGGTTGCAATTTGTCCTGAGGATGAACGGGAAGACGGGGAACCAATGAGAGACTAGCTCTTGGTGTTGGGACAGGCACAGGTCACTCTATTTTCCCATCAGGAAGAAGAATTCACCACAGGCTCAGCCTGCCCCCCGGAACCAGAACAGGGCCTGAAGCCATCCTGCGCTTTTGCGGCCAGCTCCCAAAAAAGCGACTTGTAAAATGGAGCTTCAGGGCACTGCAATTCACAAACCTGCAGAGTTATAAATGATAACTCTCGTCCACAAATATATTGAGGGAAGGCAAAGAAGAGGATTTGAAATCAAGGCAGAATTGCAGGAAACAGATTTCAGGAGGTAGATTCGAATCGCCTTTAAAGCACATGAAAAGCGGCAAAACGTTGACAATGATGCCCTTGGCCAAAAAGGGCGTATGCGTTTTTTCCTGAATATATTCAGGAAAAAACGCATACGCCCTTTTTGGCCAACCAAGCAACCTGGAAAGGCAAATCAGCGCTACAAAGAAGTCTCGCTTCCCATCGGTCAAAAGGGCCATGCTGAAAAAAGTGTCAAAACCAGAAATGCAGGACAGGCCATGGAGAAATGGGAGCCTTGCTACACTGATGGGTGGGATGTAAATCGCCAACAGCCACTCTGGAGAAGTGTACGGTGTGTCCTGAAACATCTAAAAAACACAGCTTAGAGAGCATAGGGCACTTCCACGCATGGGGGGATAAAGTGGGAAAATTGAAAATCAGCAAGACACAAGCACCCCAAAGTTTAGGGCTGCTCTGTTGACAAGGACCTCCACTTCATTCCACCTTAAATATCCCAGGAAAGCGAAAAATGGATAAAAAATTTGTGGTCCTTATGTACAATGGAATAGCACTCAGCCATGAAATCAGTGTCATAAGGCTAGTAGCAGCATGATGAGTGGATTTAGGTAAGACGATTCTAAGTGAAATAAGTCACACAGAAAAGGACACTTCTCATAAGGTGTCACTTATAGAGGGAATGTAAAAACCGTTACACTTGAACTGAATTACAAAACAGAACAGAGTCACACATGCAGAAAACACACTATGGCTGCTTAACGGGAAAGGTGAGGTGGGGTGATACATAAAACAAGAGTTTCAAATTAGCTCAGATACCGTTCCATAAACCCAATATGTAATAGACAAGACCTACTCCTTGCTCAGAGAACTGGACTCAACACGCCCGATTCACCGCACAAGAATATATCTGACTAGTAATAATCTTAAAACCTATGTATTGATATCTCTCTGTTAGTGTGTCAAGTGGGTGTAAAGCGGCATAAACACAGCCGTGAAAAGCAGCTAAACCCCATTATAAAAATAAATTACTTTTAAAAACCCATGAAACAAAGACAGGGAAAGAGAGAGAAATTCTTACACAATTCGTTCAGGGGCTGTGATGCAACCTGGATTGACCATATCTAGACCCACAGCTGGATGAGACATAAGGGTGGACACTCTTGGGGCTGAGAGGTTTGGTGAGGTTGGGTGAGCAAACGCAGACCCTTTAAAGTAATACTGCGTGCTACCCATCGCATGGGTCCCAAATCTCCAGGTTCAAGGGCGTCTTCCTACATCGAAAACATGCATGAGAAACCCAGAAGATGGTACACCGTGTGATGGGGAAAGGTTTCTAAAACGCACCTCATTTCTCATCTCCTTGTGCTCGGGTTCGCCATTCCAGCCACTTTACTAGCAATCTCCCTACTTGGAGCATCAGCACCTTTAACCTCCTGTTCCGTACAGGTTGCAATTTGTCCTGAGGATGAACGGGAAGACGGGGAACCAATGAGAGACTAGCTCTTGGTGTTGGGACAGGCACAGGTCACTCTATTTTCCCATCAGGAAGAAGAATTCACCACAGGCTCAGCCTGCCCCCCGGAACCAGAACAGGGCCTGAAGCCATCCTGCGCTTTTGCGGCCAGCTCCCAAAAAAGCGACTTGTAAAATGGAGCTTCAGGGCACTGCAATTCACAAACCTGCAGAGTTATAAATGATAACTCTCGTCCACAAATATATTGAGGGAAGGCAAAGAAGAGGATTTGAAATCAAGGCAGAATTGCAGGAAACAGATTTCAGGAGGTAGATTCGAATCGCCTTTAAAGCACATGAAAAGCGGCAAAACGTTGACAATGATGCCCTTGGCCAAAAAGGGCGTATGCGTTTTTCCTGAATATATTCAGGAAAAAACGCATACGCCCTTTTTGGCCAACCAAGCAACCTGGAAAGGCAAATCAGCGCTACAAAGAAGTCTCGCTTCCCATCGGTCAAAAGGGCCATGCTGAAAAAAGTGTCAAAACCAGAAATGCAGGACAGGCCATGGAGAAATGGGAGCCTTGCTACACTGATGGGTGGGATGTAAATTGCCAACAGCCACTCTGGAGAAGTGTACGGTGTGTCCTGAAACATCTAAAAAACACAGCTTAGAGAGCATAGGGCACTTCCACGCGTGGGGGGATAAAGTGGGAAAATTGAAAATCAGCAAGACACAAGCACCCCAAAGTTTAGGGCTGCTCTGTTGACAAGGACCTCCACTTCATTCCACCTTAAATATCCCAGGAAAGCGAAAAATGGATAAAAAATTTGTGGTCCTTATGTACAATGGAATAGCACTCAGCCATGAAATCAATGTCATAAGGCTAGTAGCAGCATGATGAGTGGATTTAGGTAAGACGATTCTAAGTGAAATAAGTCACACAGAAAAGGACACTTCTCATAAGGTGTCACTTATAGAGGGAATGTAAAAACCGTTACACTTGAACTGAATTACAAAACAGAACAGAGTCACACATGCAGAAAACACACTATGGCTGCTTAACGGGAAAGGTGAGGTGGGGTGATACATAAAACAAGAGCTTCAAATTAGCTCAGATACCGTTCCATAAACCCAATATGTAATAGACAAGACCTACTCCTTGCTCAGAGAACTGGACTCAACACGCCCGATTCACCGCACAAGAATATATCTGACTAGTAATAATCTTAAAACCTATGTATTGATATTTCTCTGTTAGTGTGTCAAGTGGGTGTAAAGCGGCATAAACACAGCCGTGAAAAGCAGCTAAACCCCATTATAAAAATAAATTACTTTTAAAAACCCATGAAACAAAGACAGGGAAAGAGAGAGAAATTCTTACACAATTCGTTCAGGGGCTGTGATGCAACCTGGATTGACCATATCTAGACCCACAGCTGGATGAGACATAAGGGTGGACACTCTTGGGGCTGAGAGGTTTGGTGAGGTTGGGTGAGCAAACGCAGACCCTTTAAAGTAATACTGCGTGCTACCCATTGCATGGGTCCCAAATCTCCAGGTTCAAGGGCGTCTTCCTACATCGAAAACATGCATGAGAAACCCAGAAGATGGTACACCGTGTGATGGGGAAAGGTCTCTAAAACGAACCTCATTTCTCATCTCCTTGTGCTCGGGTTCGCCATTCCAGCCACTTTACTAGCAATCTCCCTACTTGGAGCATCAGCACCTTTAACCTCCTGTTCCGTACAGGTTGCAATTTGTCCTGAGGATGAACGGGAAGACGGGGAACCAATGAGAGACTAGCTCTTGGTGTTGGGACAGGCACAGGTCACTCTATTTTCCCATCAGGAAGAAGAATTAACCACAGGCTCAGCCTGCCCCCCGGAACCAGAACAGGGCCTGAAGCCATCCTGCGTTTTTGCGGCCAGCTCCCAAAAAAGCGACTTGTAAAATGGAGCTTCAGGGCACTGCAATTGACAAACCTGCAGAGTTATAAATGATAACTCTCGTCCACAAATATATTGAGGGAAGGCAAAGAAGAGGATTTGAAATCAAGGCAGAATTGCAGGAAACAGATTTCAGGAGGTAGATTCGAATCGCCTTTAAAGCACATGAAAAGCGGCAAAACGTTGACAATGATGCCCTTGGCCAAAAAGGGCGTATGCGTTTTTCCTTGAATATATTCAGGAAAAAAACGCATACGCCCTTTTTGGCCAACCAAGCAACCTGGAAAGGCAAATCAGCGCTACAAAGAAGTCTCGCTTCCCATCGGTCAAAAGGGCCATGATGAAAAAAGTGTCAAAACCAGAAATGCAGGACAGGCCATGGAGAAATGGGAGCCTTGCTACACTGATGGGCGGGATGTAAATCGCCAACAGCCACTCTGAAGAAGTGTACGGTGTGTCCTGAAACATCTAAAAAACACACCTTAGAGAGCATAGGGCACTTCCACGCATGGGGGGATAAAGTGGGAAAATTGAAAATCAGCAAGACACAAGCACCCCAAAGTTTAGGGCTGCTCTGTTGACAAGGACCTCCACTTCATTCCACCTTAAATATCCCAGGAAAGCGAAAAATGGATAAAAAAGTTGTGGTCCTTATGTACAATGGAATAGCACTCAGCCATGAAATCAATGTCATAAGGCTAGTAGCAGCATGATGAGTGGATTTAGGTAAGACGATTCTAAGTGAAATAAGTCACACAGAAAAGGACACTTCTCATAAGGTGTCACTTATAGAGGGAATGTAAAAACCGTTACACTTGAACTGAATTACAAAACAGAACAGAGTCACACATGCAGAAAACACACTATGGCTGCTTAACGGGAAAGGTGAGGTGGGGTGATACATAAAACAAGAGCTTCAAATTAGCTCAGATACCGTTCCATAAACCCAATATGTAATAGACAAGACCTACTCCTTGCTCAGAGAACTGGACTCAACACGCCCGATTCACCGCACAAGAATATATCTGACTAGTAATAATCTTGAAACCTATGTATTGATATCTCTCTGTTAGTGTGTCAAGTGGGTGTAAAGCGGCATAAACACAGCCGTGAAAAGCAGCTAAACCCCATTATAAAAATAAATTACTTTTAAAAACCCATGAAACAAAGACAGGGAAAGAGAGAGAAATTCTTACACAATTCGTTCAGGGGCTGTGATGCAACCTGGATTGACCATATCTAGACCCACAGCTGGATGAGACATAAGGGTGGACACTCTTGGGGCTGAGAGGTTTGGTGAGGATGGGTGAGCAAACGCAGACCCTTTAAAGTAATACTGCGTGCTACCCATCGCATGGGTCCCAAATCTCCAGGTTCAAGGGCGTCTTCCTACATCGAAAACATGCATGAGAAACCCAGAAGATGGTACACCGTGTGATGGGGAAAGGTCTCTAAAACGCACCTCATTTCTCATCTCCTTGTGCTCGGGTTCGCCATTCCAGCCACTTTACTAGCAATCTCCCTACTTGGAGCATCAGCACCTTTAACCTCCTGTTCCGTACAGGTTGCAATTTGTCCTGAGGATGAACGGGAAGACGGGGAACCAATGAGAGAGTAGCTCTTGGTTTTGGGACAGGCACAGGTCACTCTATTTTCCCATCAGGAAGAAGAATTAACCACAGGCTCAGCCTGCCCCCCGGAACCAGAAGAGGGCCTGAAGCCATCCTGCGCTTTTGCGGCCAGCTCCCAAAAAAGCGACTTGTAAAATGGAGCTTCAGGGCACTGCAATTCACAAACCTGCAGAGTTATAAATGATAACTCTCGTCCACAAATATATTGAGGGAAGGCAAAGAAGAGGATTTGAAATCAAGGCAGCATTGCAGGAAACAGATTTCAGGAGGTAGATTCGAATCACCTTTAAAGCACATGAAAAGCGGCAAAACGTTGACAATGATGCCCTTGGCCAAAAAGGGCGTATGCGTTTTTCCCTGAATATATTCAGGAAAAAACGCATACGCCCTTTTTGGCCAACCAAGCAACCTGGAAAGGCAAATCAGCGCTACAAAGAAGTCTCGCTTCCCATCGGTCAAAAGGGCCATGATGAAAAAAGTGTCAAAACCAGAAATGCAGGACAGGCCATGGAGAAATGGGAGCCTTGCTACACTGATGGGCGGGATGTAAATCGCCAACAGCCACTCTGAAGAAGTGTACGATGTGTCCTGAAACATCTAAAAAACACAGCTTAGAGAGCATAGGGCACTTCCACGCTTGGGGGGATAAAGAGGGAAAATTGAAAATCAGCAAGACACAAGCACCCCAAAGTTTAGGGCTGCTCTGTTGACAAGGACCTCCACTTCATTCCACCTTAAATATCCCAGGAAAGCGAAAAATGGATAAAAAAGTTGTGGTCCTTATGTACAATGGAATATCACTCAGCCATGAAATCAATGTCATAAGGCTAGTAGCAGCATGATGAGTGGATTTAGGTAAGATGATTCTAAGTGAAATAAGTCACCCAGAAAAGGACACTTCTCATAAGGTGTCACTTATAGAGGGAATGTAAAAACCGTTACACTTGAACTGAATTACAAAACAGAACAGAGTCACACATGCAGAAAACACACTATGGCTGCTTAACGGGAAAGGTGAGGTGGGGTGATACATAAAACAAGAGTTTCAAATTAGCTCAGATACCGTTCCATAAACCCAATATGTAATAGACAAGACCTACTCCTTGCTCAGAGAACTGGACTCAACACGCCCGATTCACCGCACAAGAATATATCTGACTAGTAATAATCTTAAAACCTATGTATTGATATCTCTCTGTTAGTGTGTCAAGTGGGTGTAAAGCGGCATAAACACAGCCGTGAAATGCAGCTAAACCCCATTATAAAAATAAATTACTTTTAAAAACCCATGAAACAAAGACAGGGAAAGAGAGAGAAATTCTTACACAATTCGTTCAGGGGCTGTGATGCAACCTGGATTGACCATATCTAGACCCACAGCTGGATGAGACATAAGGGTGGACACTCTTGGGGCTGAGAGGTTTGGTGAGGTTGGGTGAGCAAACGCAGACCCTTTAAAGTAATACTGCGTGCTACCCATCGCATGGGTCCCAAATCTCCAGGTTCAAGGGCATCTTCCTACATCGAAAACATGCATGAGAAACCCAGAAGATGGTACACCGTGTGATGGGGAAAGGTTTCTAAAACGCACCTCATTTCTCATCTCCTTGTGCTCGGGTTCGCCATTCCAGCCACTTTACTAGCAATCTCCCTACTTGGAGCATCAGCACCTTTAACCTCCTGTTCCGTACAGGTTACAATTTGTCCTGAGGATGAACGGGAAGACGGGGAACCAATGAGAGACTAGCTCTTGGTGTTGGGACAGGCACAGGTCACTCTATTTTCCCATCAGGAAGAAGAATACACCACAGGCTCAGCCTGCCCCCCGGAACCAGAACAGGGCCTGAAGCCATCCTGCGCTTTTGCGGCCAGCTCCCAAAAAAGCGACTTGTAAAATGGAGCTTCAGGGCACTGCAATTCACAAACCTGCAGAGTTATAAATGATAACTCTCGTCCACAAATATATTGAGGGAAGGCAAAGAAGAGGATTTGAAATCAAGGCAGAATTGCAGGAAACAGATTTCAGGAGGTAGATTCGAATCGCCTTTAAAGCACATGAAAAGCGGCAAAACGTTGACAATGATGCCCTTGGCCAAAAAGGGCGTATGCGTTTTTTCCTGAATAGGAAAAAACGCATACGCCCTTTTTGGCCAACCAAGCAACCTGGAAAGGCAAATCAGCGCTACAAAGAAGTCTCGCTTCCCATCGGTCAAAAGGGCCATGCTGAAAAAAGTGTCAAAACCAGAAATGCAGGACAGGCCATGGAGAAATGGGAGCCTTGCTACACTGATGGGTGGGATGTAAATTGCCAACAGCCACTCTGGAGAAGTGTACGGTGTGTCCTGAAACATCTAAAAAACACAGCTTAGAGAGCATAGGGCACTTCCACGCGTGGGGGGATAAAGTGGGAAAATTGAAAATCAGCAAGACACAAGCACCCCAAAGTTTAGGGCTGCTCTGTTGACAAGGACCTCCACTTCATTCCACCTTAAATATCCCAGGAAAGCGAAAAATGGATAAAAAAGTTGTGGTCCTTATGTACAATGGAATAGCACTCAGCCATGAAATCAATGTCATAAGGCTAGTAGCAGCATGATGAGTGGATTTAGGTAAGACGATTCTAAGTGAAATAAGTCACACAGAAAAGGACACTTCTCATAAGGTGTCACTTATAGAGGGAATGTAAAAACCGTTACACTTGAACTGAATTACAAAACAGAACAGAGTCACACATGCAGAAAACACACTATGGCTGCTTAACGGGAAAGGTGAGGTGGGGTGATACATAAAACAAGAGCTTCAAATTAGCTCAGATACCGTTCCATAAACCCAATATGTAATAGACAAGACCTACTCCTTGCTCAGAGAACTGGACTCAACACGCCCGATTCACCGCACAAGAATATATCTGACTAGTAATAATCTTAAAACCTATGTATTGATATCTCTCTGTTAGTGTGTCAAGTGGGTGTAAAGCGGCATAAACACAGCCGTGAAAAGCAGCTAAACCCCATTATAAAAATAAATTACTTTTAAAAACCCATGAAACAAAGACAGGGAAAGAGAGAGAAATTCTTACACAATTCGTTCAGGGGCTGTGATGCAACCTGGATTGACCATATCTAGACCCACAGCTGGATGAGACATAAGGGTGGACACTCTTGGGGCTGAGAGGTTTGGTGAGGTTGGGTGAGCAAACGCAGACCCTTTAAAGTAATACTGCGTGCTACCCATCGCATGGGTCCCAAATCTCCAGGTTCAAGGGCGTCTTCCTATCGAAAACATGCATGAGAAACCCAGAAGATGGTACACCGTGTGATGGGGAAAGGTCTCTAAAACGCACCTCATTTCTCATCTCCTTGTGCTCGGGTTCGCCATTCCAGCCACTTTACTAGCAATCTCCCTACTTGGAGCATCAGCACCTTTAACCTCCTGTTCCGTACAGGTTGCAATTTGTCCTGAGGATGAACGGGAAGACGGGGAACCAATGAGAGACTAGCTCTTGGTGTTGGGACAGGCACAGGTCACTCTATTTTCCCATCAGGAAGAAGAATTCACCACAGGCTCAGCCTGCCCCCCGGAACCAGAACAGGGCCTGAAGCCATCCTGCGCTTTTGCGGCCAGCTCCCAAAAAAGCGACTTGTAAAATGGAGCTTCAGGGCACTGCAATTCACAAACCTGCAGAGTTATAAATGATAACTCTCGTCCACAAATATATTGAGGGAAGGCAAAGAAGAGGATTTGAAATCAAGGCAGAATTGCAGGAAACAGATTTCAGGAGGTAGATTCGAATCGCCTTTAAAGCACATGAAAAGCGGCAAAACGTTGACAATGATGCCCTTGGCCAAAAAGGGCGTATGCGTTTTTTCCTGAATATATTCAGGAAAAAACGCATACGCCCTTTTTGGCCAACCAAGCAACCTGGAAAGGCAAATCAGCGCTACAAAGAAGTCTCGCTTCCCATCGGTCAAAAGGGCCATGCTGAAAAAAGTGTCAAAACCAGAAATGCAGGACAGGCCATGGAGAAATGGGAGCCTTGCTACACTGATGGGTGGGATGTAAATCGCCAACAGCCACTCTGGAGAAGTGTACGGTGTGTCCTGAAACATCTAAAAAACACAGCTTAGAGAGCATAGGGCACTTCCACGCATGGGGGGATAAAGTGGGAAAATTGAAAATCAGCAAGACACAAGCACCCCAAAGTTTAGGGCTGCTCTGTTGACAAGGACCTCCACTTCATTCCACCTTAAATATCCCAGGAAAGCGAAAAATGGATAAAAAATTTGTGGTCCTTATGTACAATGGAATATCACTCAGCCATGAAATCAATGTCATAAGGCTAGTAGCAGCATGATGAGTGGATTTAGGTAAGACGATTCTAAGTGAAATAAGTCACACAGAAAAGGACACTTCTCATAAGGTGTCACTTATAGAGGGAATGTAAAAACCGTTACACTTGAACTGAATTACAAAACAGAACAGAGTCACACATGCAGAAAACACACTATGGCTGCTTAACGGGAAAGGTGAGGTGGGGTGATACATAAAACAAGAGTTTCAAATTAGCTCAGATACCGTTCCATAAACCCAATATGTAATAGACAAGACCTACTCCTTGCTCAGAGAACTGGACTCAACACGCCTGATTCACCGCACAAGAATATATCTGACTAGTAATAATCTTAAAACCTATGTATTGATATCTCTCTGTTAGTGTGTCAAGTGGGTGTAAAGCGGCATAAACACAGCCGTGAAAAGCAGCTAAACCCCATTATAAAAATAAATTACTTTTAAAAACCCATGAAACAAAGACAGGGAAAGAGAGAGAAATTCTTACACAATTCGTTCAGGGGCTGTGATGCAACCTGGATTGACCATATCTAGACCCACAGCTGGATGAGACATAAGGGTGGACACTCTTGGGGCTGAGAGGTTTGGTGAGGTTGGGTGAGCAAACGCAGACCCTTTAAAGTAATACTGCGTGCTACCCATCGCATGGGTCCCAAATCTCCAGGTTCAAGGGCGTCTTCCTACATCGAAAACATGCATGAGAAACCCAGAAGATGGTACACCGTGTGATGGGGAAAGGTTTCTAAAACGCACCTCATTTCTCATCTCCTTGTGCTCGGGTTCGCCATTCCAGCCACTTTACTAGCAATCTCCCTACTTGGAGCATCAGCACCTTTAACCTCCTGTTCCGTACAGGTTGCAATTTGTCCTGAGGATGAACGGGAAGACGGGGAACCAATGAGAGACTAGCTCTTGGTGTTGGGACAGGCACAGGTCACTCTATTTTCCCATCAGGAAGAAGAATTCACCACAGGCTCAGCCTGCCCCCCGGAACCAGAACAGGGCCTGAAGCCATCCTGCGCTTTTGCGGCCAGCTCCCAAAAAAGCGACTTGTAAAATGGAGCTTCAGGGCACTGCAATTCACAAACCTGCAGAGTTATAAATGATAACTCTCGTCCACAAATATATTGAGGGAAGGCAAAGAAGAGGATTTGAAATCAAGGCAGAATTGCAGGAAACAGATTTCAGGAGGTAGATTCGAATCGCCTTTAAAGCACATGAAAAGCGGCAAAACGTTGACAATGATGCCCTTGGCCAAAAAGGGCGTATGCGTTTTTTCCTGAATATATTCAGGAAAAAACGCATACGCCCTTTTTGGCCAACCAAGCAACCTGGAAAGGCAAATCAGCGCTACAAAGAAGTCTCGCTTCCCATCGGTCAAAAGGGCCATGCTGAAAAAAGTGTCAAAACCAGAAATGCAGGACAGGCCATGGAGAAATGGGAGCCTTGCTACACTGATGGGTGGGATGTAAATTGCCAACAGCCACTCTGGAGAAGTGTACGGTGTGTCCTGAAACATCTAAAAAACACAGCTTAGAGAGCATAGGGCACTTCCACGCGTGGGGGGATAAAGTGGGAAAATTGAAAATCAGCAAGACACAAGCACCCCAAAGTTTAGGGCTGCTCTGTTGACAAGGACCTCCACTTCATTCCACCTTAAATATCCCAGGAAAGCGAAAAATGGATAAAAAATTTGTGGTCCTTATGTACAATGGAATAGCACTCAGCCATGAAATCAATGTCATAAGGCTAGTAGCAGCATGATGAGTGGATTTAGGTAAGACGATTCTAAGTGAAATAAGTCACACAGAAAAGGACACTTCTCATAAGGTGTCACTTATAGAGGGAATGTAAAAACCGTTACACTTGAACTGAATTACAAAACAGAACAGAGTCACACATGCAGAAAACACACTATGGCTGCTTAACGGGAAAGGTGAGGTGGGGTGATACATAAAACAAGAGCTTCAAATTAGCTCAGATACCGTTCCATAAACCCAATATGTAATAGACAAGACCTACTCCTTGCTCAGAGAACTGGACTCAACACGCCCGATTCACCGCACAAGAATATATCTGACTAGTAATAATCTTAAAACCTATGTATTGATATTTCTCTGTTAGTGTGTCAAGTGGGTGTAAAGCGGCATAAACACAGCCGTGAAAAGCAGCTAAACCCCATTATAAAAATAAATTACTTTTAAAAACCCATGAAACAAAGACAGGGAAAGAGAGAGAAATTCTTACACAATTCGTTCAGGGGCTGTGATGCAACCTGGATTGACCATATCTAGACCCACAGCTGGATGAGACATAAGGGTGGACACTCTTGGGGCTGAGAGGTTTGGTGAGGTTGGGTGAGCAAACGCAGACCCTTTAAAGTAATACTGCGTGCTACCCATCGCATGGGTCCCAAATCTCCAGGTTCAAGGGCGTCTTCCTACATCGAAAACATGCATGAGAAACCCAGAAGATGGTACACCGTGTGATGGGGAAAGGTCTCTAAAACGAACCTCATTTCTCATCTCCTTGTGCTCGGGTTCGCCATTCCAGCCACTTTACTAGCAATCTCCCTACTTGGAGCATCAGCACCTTTAACCTCCTGTTCCGTACAGGTTGCAATTTGTCCTGAGGATGAACGGGAAGACGGGGAACCAATGAGAGACTAGCTCTTGGTGTTGGGACAGGCACAGGTCACTCTATTTTCCCATCAGGAAGAAGAATTAACCACAGGCTCAGCCTGCCCCCCGGAACCAGAACAGGGCCTGAAGCCATCCTGCGTTTTTGCGGCCAGCTCCCAAAAAAGCGACTTGTAAAATGGAGCTTCAGGGCACTGCAATTGACAAACCTGCAGAGTTATAAATGATAACTCTCGTCCACAAATATATTGAGGGAAGGCAAAGAAGAGGATTTGAAATCAAGGCAGAATTGCAGGAAACAGATTTCAGGAGGTAGATTCGAATCGCCTTTAAAGCACATGAAAAGCGGCAAAACGTTGACAATGATGCCCTTGGCCAAAAAGGGCGTATGCGTTTTTCCTTGAATATATTCAGGAAAAAACGCATACGCCCTTTTTGGCCAACCAAGCAACCTGGAAAGGCAAATCAGCGCTACAAAGAAGTCTCGCTTCCCATCGGTCAAAAGGGCCATGATGAAAAAAGTGTCAAAACCAGAAATGCAGGACAGGCCATGGAGAAATGGGAGCCTTGCTACACTGATGGGCGGGATGTAAATCGCCAACAGCCACTCTGAAGAAGTGTACGGTGTGTCCTGAAACATCTAAAAAACACACCTTAGAGAGCATAGGGCACTTCCACGCATGGGGGGATAAAGTGGGAAAATTGAAAATCAGCAAGACACAAGCACCCCAAAGTTTAGGGCTGCTCTGTTGACAAGGACCTCCACTTCATTCCACCTTAAATATCCCAGGAAAGCGAAAAATGGATAAAAAAGTTGTGGTCCTTATGTACAATGGAATAGCACTCAGCCATGAAATCAATGTCATAAGGCTAGTAGCAGCATGATGAGTGGATTTAGGTAAGACGATTCTAAGTGAAATAAGTCAAACAGAAAAGGAAACTTCTCATAAGGTGTCACTTATAGAGGGAATGTAAAAACCGTTACACTTGAACTGAATTACAAAACAGAACAGAGTCACACATGCAGAAAACACACTATGGCTGCTTAACGGGAAAGGTGAGGTGGGGTGATACATAAAACAAGAGTTTCAAATTAGCTCAGATACCGTTCCATAAACCCAATATGTAATAGACAAGACCTACTCCTTGCTCAGAGAACTGGACTCAACACGCCCGATTCACCGCACAAGAATATATCTGACTAGTAATAATCTTAAAACCTATGTATTGATATCTCTCTGTTAGTGTGTCAAGTGGGTGTAGAGCGGCATAAACACAGCCGTGAAAAGCACCTAAACCCCATTATAAAAATAAATTACATTTCAAAACCCATGAAACAAAGACAGGGAAAGAGAGAGAAATTCTTACACAATTCGTTCAGGGGCTGTGATGCAACCTGGATTGACCATATCTAGACCCACAGCTGGATGAGACATAAGGGTGGACACTCTTGGGGCTGAGAGGTTTGGTGAGGTTGGGTGAGCAAACGCAGACCCTTTAAAGTAATACTGCGTGCTACCCATCGCATGGGTCCCAAATCTCCAGGTTCAAGGGCGTCTTCCTATCGAAAACATGCATGAGAAACCCAGAAGATGGTACACCGTGTGATGGGGAAAGGTCTCTAAAACGCACCTCATTTCTCATCTCCTTGTGCTCGGGTTCGCCATTCCAGCCACTTTACTAGCAATCTCCCTACTTGGAGCATCAGCACCTTTAACCTCCTGTTCCGTACAGGTTGCAATTTGTCCTGAGGATGAACGGGAAGACGGGGAACCAATGAGAGACTAGCTCTTGGTGTTGGGACAGGCACAGGTCACTCTATTTTCCCATCAGGAAGAAGAATTCACCACAGGCTCAGCCTGCCCCCCGGAACCAGAACAGGGCCTGAAGCCATCCTGCGCTTTTGCGGCCAGCTCCCAAAAAAGCGACTTGTAAAATGGAGCTTCAGGGCACTGCAATTCACAAACCTGCAGAGTTATAAATGATAACTCTCGTCCACAAATATATTGAGGGAAGGCAAAGAAGAGGATTTGAAATCAAGGCAGAATTGCAGGAAACAGATTTCAGGAGGTAGATTCGAATCGCCTTTAAAGCACATGAAAAGCGGCAAAACGTTGACAATGATGCCCTTGGCCAAAAAGGGCGTATGCGTTTTTTCCTGAATATATTCAGGAAAAAACGCATACGCCCTTTTTGGCCAACCAAGCAACCTGGAAAGGCAAATCAGCGCTACAAAGAAGTCTCGCTTCCCATCGGTCAAAAGGGCCATGCTGAAAAAAGTGTCAAAACCAGAAATGCAGGACAGGCCATGGAGAAATGGGAGCCTTGCTACACTGATGGGTGGGATGTAAATCGCCAACAGCCACTCTGGAGAAGTGTACGGTGTGTCCTGAAACATCTAAAAAACACAGCTTAGAGAGCATAGGGCACTTCCACGCATGGGGGGATAAAGTGGGAAAATTGAAAATCAGCAAGACACAAGCACCCCAAAGTTTAGGGCTGCTCTGTTGACAAGGACCTCCACTTCATTCCACCTTAAATATCCCAGGAAAGCGAAAAATGGATAAAAAATTTGTGGTCCTTATGTACAATGGAATATCACTCAGCCATGAAATCAATGTCATAAGGCTAGTAGCAGCATGATGAGTGGATTTAGGTAAGACGATTCTAAGTGAAATAAGTCACACAGAAAAGGACACTTCTCATAAGGTGTCACTTATAGAGGGAATGTAAAAACCGTTACACTTGAACTGAATTACAAAACAGAACAGAGTCACACATGCAGAAAACACACTATGGCTGCTTAACGGGAAAGGTGAGGTGGGGTGATACATAAAACAAGAGTTTCAAATTAGCTCAGATACCGTTCCATAAACCCAATATGTAATAGACAAGACCTACTCCTTGCTCAGAGAACTGGACTCAACACGCCCGATTCACCGCACAAGAATATATCTGACTAGTAATAATCTTAAAACCTATGTATTGATATCTCTCTGTTAGTGTGTCAAGTGGGTGTAAAGCGGCATAAACACAGCCGTGAAAAGCAGCTAAACCCCATTATAAAAATAAATTACTTTTAAAAACCCATGAAACAAAGACAGGGAAAGAGAGAGAAATTCTTACACAATTCGTTCAGGGGCTGTGATGCAACCTGGATTGACCATATCTAGACCCACAGCTGGATGAGACATAAGGGTGGACACTCTTGGGGCTGAGAGGTTTGGTGAGGTTGGGTGAGCAAACGCAGACCCTTTAAAGTAATACTGCGTGCTACCCATCGCATGGGTCCCAAATCTCCAGGTTCAAGGGCGTCTTCCTACATCGAAAACATGCATGAGAAACCCAGAAGATGGTACACCGTGTGATGGGGAAAGGTTTCTAAAACGCACCTCATTTCTCATCTCCTTGTGCTCGGGTTCGCCATTCCAGCCACTTTACTAGCAATCTCCCTACTTGGAGCATCAGCACCTTTAACCTCCTGTTCCGTACAGGTTGCAATTTGTCCTGAGGATGAACGGGAAGACGGGGAACCAATGAGAGACTAGCTCTTGGTGTTGGGACAGGCACAGGTCACTCTATTTTCCCATCAGGAAGAAGAATTCACCACAGGCTCAGCCTGCCCCCCGGAACCAGAACAGGGCCTGAAGCCATCCTGCGCTTTTGCGGCCAGCTCCCAAAAAAGCGACTTGTAAAATGGAGCTTCAGGGCACTGCAATTCACAAACCTGCAGAGTTATAAATGATAACTCTCGTCCACAAATATATTGAGGGAAGGCAAAGAAGAGGATTTGAAATCAAGGCAGAATTGCAGGAAACAGATTTCAGGAGGTAGATTCGAATCGCCTTTAAAGCACATGAAAAGCGGCAAAACGTTGACAATGATGCCCTTGGCCAAAAAGGGCGTATGCGTTTTTTCCTGAATATATTCAGGAAAAAACGCATACGCCCTTTTTGGCCAACCAAGCAACCTGGAAAGGCAAATCAGCGCTACAAAGAAGTCTCGCTTCCCATCGGTCAAAAGGGCCATGCTGAAAAAAGTGTCAAAACCAGAAATGCAGGACAGGCCATGGAGAAATGGGAGCCTTGCTACACTGATGGGTGGGATGTAAATTGCCAACAGCCACTCTGGAGAAGTGTACGGTGTGTCCTGAAACATCTAAAAAACACAGCTTAGAGAGCATAGGGCACTTCCACGCGTGGGGGGATAAAGTGGGAAAATTGAAAATCAGCAAGACACAAGCACCCCAAAGTTTAGGGCTGCTCTGTTGACAAGGACCTCCACTTCATTCCACCTTAAATATCCCAGGAAAGCGAAAAATGGATAAAAAATTTGTGGTCCTTATGTACAATGGAATAGCACTCAGCCATGAAATCAATGTCATAAGGCTAGTAGCAGCATGATGAGTGGATTTAGGTAAGACGATTCTAAGTGAAATAAGTCACACAGAAAAGGACACTTCTCATAAGGTGTCACTTATAGAGGGAATGTAAAAACCGTTACACTTGAACTGAATTACAAAACAGAACAGAGTCACACATGCAGAAAACACACTATGGCTGCTTAACGGGAAAGGTGAGGTGGGGTGATACATAAAACAAGAGCTTCAAATTAGCTCAGATACCGTTCCATAAACCCAATATGTAATAGACAAGACCTACTCCTTGCTCAGAGAACTGGACTCAACACGCCCGATTCACCGCACAAGAATATATCTGACTAGTAATAATCTTAAAACCTATGTATTGATATTTCTCTGTTAGTGTGTCAAGTGGGTGTAAAGCGGCATAAACACAGCCGTGAAAAGCAGCTAAACCCCATTATAAAAATAAATTACTTTTAAAAACCCATGAAACAAAGACAGGGAAAGAGAGAGAAATTCTTACACAATTCGTTCAGGGGCTGTGATGCAACCTGGATTGACCATATCTAGACCCACAGCTGGATGAGACATAAGGGTGGACACTCTTGGGGCTGAGAGGTTTGGTGAGGTTGGGTGAGCAAACGCAGACCCTTTAAAGTAATACTGCGTGCTACCCATCGCATGGGTCCCAAATCTCCAGGTTCAAGGGCGTCTTCCTACATCGAAAACATGCATGAGAAACCCAGAAGATGGTACACCGTGTGATGGGGAAAGGTCTCTAAAACGAACCTCATTTCTCATCTCCTTGTGCTCGGGTTCGCCATTCCAGCCACTTTACTAGCAATCTCCCTACTTGGAGCATCAGCACCTTTAACCTCCTGTTCCGTACAGGTTGCAATTTGTCCTGAGGATGAACGGGAAGACGGGGAACCAATGAGAGACTAGCTCTTGGTGTTGGGACAGGCACAGGTCACTCTATTTTCCCATCAGGAAGAAGAATTAACCACAGGCTCAGCCTGCCCCCCGGAACCAGAACAGGGCCTGAAGCCATCCTGCGTTTTTGCGGCCAGCTCCCAAAAAAGCGACTTGTAAAATGGAGCTTCAGGGCACTGCAATTGACAAACCTGCAGAGTTATAAATGATAACTCTCGTCCACAAATATATTGAGGGAAGGCAAAGAAGAGGATTTGAAATCAAGGCAGAATTGCAGGAAACAGATTTCAGGAGGTAGATTCGAATCGCCTTTAAAGCACATGAAAAGCGGCAAAACGTTGACAATGATGCCCTTGGCCAAAAAGGGCGTATGCGTTTTTCCTTGAATATATTCAGGAAAAAACGCATACGCCCTTTTTGGCCAACCAAGCAACCTGGAAAGGCAAATCAGCGCTACAAAGAAGTCTCGCTTCCCATCGGTCAAAAGGGCCATGATGAAAAAAGTGTCAAAACCAGAAATGCAGGACAGGCCATGGAGAAATGGGAGCCTTGCTACACTGATGGGCGGGATGTAAATCGCCAACAGCCACTCTGAAGAAGTGTACGGTGTGTCCTGAAACATCTAAAAAACACACCTTAGAGAGCATAGGGCACTTCCACGCATGGGGGGATAAAGTGGGAAAATTGAAAATCAGCAAGACACAAGCACCCCAAAGTTTAGGGCTGCTCTGTTGACAAGGACCTCCACTTCATTCCACCTTAAATATCCCAGGAAAGCGAAAAATGGATAAAAAAGTTGTGGTCCTTATGTACAATGGAATAGCACTCAGCCATGAAATCAATGTCATAAGGCTAGTAGCAGCATGATGAGTGGATTTAGGTAAGACGATTCTAAGTGAAATAAGTCAAACAGAAAAGGAAACTTCTCATAAGGTGTCACTTATAGAGGGAATGTAAAAACCGTTACACTTGAACTGAATTACAAAACAGAACAGAGTCACACATGCAGAAAACACACTATGGCTGCTTAACGGGAAAGGTGAGGTGGGGTGATACATAAAACAAGAGTTTCAAATTAGCTCAGATACCGTTCCATAAACCCAATATGTAATAGACAAGACCTACTCCTTGCTCAGAGAACTGGACTCAACACGCCCGATTCACCGCACAAGAATATATCTGACTAGTAATAATCTTAAAACCTATGTATTGATATCTCTCTGTTAGTGTGTCAAGTGGGTGTAGAGCGGCATAAACACAGCCGTGAAAAGCACCTAAACCCCATTATAAAAATAAATTACATTTCAAAACCCATGAAACAAAGACAGGGAAAGAGAGAGAAATTCTTACACAATTCGTTCAGGGGCTGTGATGCAACCTGGATTGACCATATCTAGACCCACAGCTGGATGAGACATAAGGGTGGACACTCTTGGGGCTGAGAGGTTTGGTGAGGTTGTGTGAGCAAACGCAGACCCTTTAAAGTAATACTGCGTGCTACCCATCGCATGGGTCCCAAATCTCCAGGTTCAAGGGCATCTTCCTACATCGAAAACATGCATGAGAAACCCAGAAGATGGTACACCATGTGATGGGGAAAGGTCTCTAAAACGCACCTCATTTCTCATCTCCTTGTGCTCGTGTTCGCCATTCCAGCCACTTTACTAGCAATCTTCCTACTTGGAGCATCAGCACCTTTAACCTCCTGTTCCGTACAGGTTGCAATTTGTCCTGAGGATGAACGGGAAGACGGGGAACCAATGAGAGACTAACTCTTGGTGTTGGGACAGGCACAGGTCACTCTATTTTCCCATCAGGAAGAAGAATTCACCACAGGCTCAGCCTGCCCCCCGGAACCAGAACAGGGCCTGAAGCCATCCTGCGCTTTTGCGGCCAGCTCCCAAAAAAGCGACTTGTAAAATGGAGCTTCAGGGCACTGCAATTCACAAACCTGCAGAGTTATAAATGATAACTCTCGTCCACAAATATATTGAGGGAAGGCAAAGAAGAGGATTTGAAATCAAGGCAGAATTGCAGGAAACAGATTTCAGGAGGTAGATTCGAATCGCCTTTAAAGCACATGAAAAGCGGCAAAACGTTGACAATGATGCCCTTGTCCAAAAAGGGCGTATGCGTTTTTTCCTGAATATATTCAGGAAAAAACGCATACGCCCTTTTTGGCCAACCAAGCAACCTGGAAAGGCAAATCAGCGCTACAAAGAAGTCTCGCTTCCCATCGGTCAAAAGGGCCATGCTGAAAAAAGTGTTAAAACCAGAAAAGCAGGACAGGCCATGGAGAAATGGAAGCCTTGCTACACTGATGGGTGGGATGTAAATTGCCAACAGCCACTCTGGAGAAGTGTACGGTGTGTCCTGAAACATCTAAAAAACACAGCTTAGAGAGCATAGGGCACTTCCACGCATGGGGGGATAAAGTGGGAAAATTGAAAATCAGCAAGACACAAGCACCCCAAAGTTTAGGGCTGCTCTGTTGACAAGGACCTCCACTTCATTCCACCTTAAATATCCCAGGAAAGCGAAAAATGGATAAAAAAGTTGTGGTCCTTATGTACAATGGAATAGCACTCAGCCATGAAATCAATGTCATAAGGCTAGTAGCAGCATGATGAGTGGATTTAGGTAAGACGATTCTAAGTGAAATAAGTCAAACAGAAAAGGAAACTTCTCATAAGGTGTCACTTATAGAGGGAATGTAAAAACCGTTACACTTGAACTGAATTACAAAACAGAACAGAGTCACACATGCAGAAAACACACTATGGCTGCTTAACGGGAAAGGTGAGGTGGGGTGATACATAAAACAAGAGTTTCAAATTAGCTCAGATACCGTTCCATAAACCCAATATGTAATAGACAAGACCTACTCCTTGCTCAGAGAACTGGACTCAACACGCCCGATTCACCGCACAAGAATATATCTGACTAGTAATAATCTTAAAACCTATGTATTGATATCTCTCTGTTAGTGTGTCAAGTGGGTGTAGAGCGGCATAAACACAGCCGTGAAAAGCACCTAAACCCCATTATAAAAATAAATTACATTTCAAAACCCATGAAACAAAGACAGGGAAAGAGAGAGAAATTCTTACACAATTCGTTCAGGGGCTGTGATGCAACCTGGATTGACCATATCTAGACCCACAGCTGGATGAGACATAAGGGTGGACACTCTTGGGGCTGAGAGGTTTGGTGAGGTTGTGTGAGCAAACGCAGACCCTTTAAAGTAATACTGCGTGCTACCCATCGCATGGGTCCCAAATCTCCAGGTTCAAGGGCATCTTCCTACATCGAAAACATGCATGAGAAACCCAGAAGATGGTACACCATGTGATGGGGAAAGGTCTCTAAAACGCACCTCATTTCTCATCTCCTTGTGCTCGTGTTCGCCATTCCAGCCACTTTACTAGCAATCTTCCTACTTGGAGCATCAGCACCTTTAACCTCCTGTTCCGTACAGGTTGCAATTTGTCCTGAGGATGAACGGGAAGACGGGGAACCAATGAGAGACTAACTCTTGGTGTTGGGACAGGCACAGGTCACTCTATTTTCCCATCAGGAAGAAGAATTCACCACAGGCTCAGCCTGCCCCCCGGAACCAGAACAGGGCCTGAAGCCATCCTGCGCTTTTGCGGCCAGCTCCCAAAAAAGCGACTTGTAAAATGGAGCTTCAGGGCACTGCAATTCACAAACCTGCAGAGTTATAAATGATAACTCTCGTCCACAAATATATTGAGGGAAGGCAAAGAAGAGGATTTGAAATCAAGGCAGAATTGCAGGAAACAGATTTCAGGAGGTAGATTCGAATCGCCTTTAAAGCACATGAAAAGCGGCAAAACGTTGACAATGATGCCCTTGGCCAAAAAGGGCGTATGCGTTTTTCCTTGAATATATTCAGGAAAAAACGCATACGCCCTTTTTGGCCAACCAAGCAACCTGGAAAGGCAAATCAGCGCTACAAAGAAGTCTCGCTTCCCATCGGTCAAAAGGGCCATGATGAAAAAAGTGTCAAAACCAGAAATGCAGGACAGGCCATGGAGAAATGGGAGCCTTGCTACACTGATGGGCGGGATGTAAATCGCCAACAGCCACTCTGAAGAAGTGTACGGTGTGTCCTGAAACATCTAAAAAACACACCTTAGAGAGCATAGGGCACTTCCACGCATGGGGGGATAAAGTGGGAAAATTGAAAATCAGCAAGACACAAGCACCCCAAAGTTTAGGGCTGCTCTGTTGACAAGGACCTCCACTTCATTCCACCTTAAATATCCCAGGAAAGCGAAAAATGGATAAAAAAGTTGTGGTCCTTATGTACAATGGAATAGCACTCAGCCATGAAATCAATGTCATAAGGCTAGTAGCAGCATGATGAGTGGATTTAGGTAAGACGATTCTAAGTGAAATAAGTCACACAGAAAAGGACACTTCTCATAAGGTGTCACTTATAGACGGAATGTAAAAACCGTTACACTTGAACTGAATTACAAAACAGAACAGAGTCACACATGCAGAAAACACACTATGGCTGCTTAACGGGAAAGGTGAGGTGGGGTGATACATAAAACAAGAGCTTCAAATTAGCTCAGATACCGTTCCATAAACCCAATATGTAATAGACAAGACCTACTCCTTGCTCAGAGAACTGGACTCAACACGCCCGATTCACCGCACAAGAATATATCTGACTAGTAATAATCTTAAAACCTATGTATTGATATCTCTCTTTTAGTGTGTCAAGTGGGTGTAAAGCGGCATAAACACAGCCGTGAAAAGCAGCTAAACCCCATTATAAAAATAAATTACTTTTAAAAACCCATGAAACAAAGACAGGGAAAGAGAGAGAAATTCTTACACAATTCGTTCAGGGGCTGTGATGCAACCTGGATTGACCATATCTAGACCCACAGCTGGATGAGACATAAGGGTGGACACTCTTGGGGCTGAGAGGTTTGGTGAGGTTGGGTGAGCAAACGCAGACCCTTTAAAGTAATACTGCGTGCTACCCATCGCATGGGTCCCAAATCTCCAGGTTCAAGGGCGTCTTCCTACATCGAAAACATGCATGAGAAACCCAGAAGATGGTACACCGTGTGATGGGGAAAGGTCTCTAAAACGCACCTCATTTCTCATCTCCTTGTGCTCGGGTTCGCCATTCCAGCCACTTTACTAGCAATCTCCCTACTTGGAGCATCAGCACCTTTAACCTCCTGTTCCGTACAGGTTGCAATTTGTCCTGAGGATGAACGGGAAGACGGGGAACCAATGAGAGACTAGCTCTTGGTGTTGGGACAGGCACAGGTCACTCTATTTTCCCATCAGGAAGAAGAATTAACCACAGGCTCAGCCTGCCCCCCGGAACCAGAACAGGGCCTGAAGCCATCCTGCGTTTTTGCGGCCAGCTCCCAAAAAAGCGACTTGTAAAATGGAGCTTCAGGGCACTGCAATTGACAAACCTGCAGAGTTATAAATGATAACTCTCGTCCACAAATATATTGAGGGAAGGCAAAGAAGAGGATTTGAAATCAAGGCAGAATTGCAGGAAACAGATTTCAGGAGGTAGATTCGAATCGCCTTTAAAGCACATGAAAAGTGGCAAAACGTTGACAATGATGCCCTTGGCCAAAAAGGGCGTATGCGTTTTTCCTTGAATATATTCAGGAAAAAACGCATACGCCCTTTTTGGCCAACCAAGCAACCTGGAAAGGCAAATCAGCGCTACAAAGAAGTCTCGCTTCCCATCGGTCAAAAGGGCCATGATGAAAAAAGTGTCAAAACCAGAAATGCAGGACAGGCCATGGAGAAATGGGAGCCTTGCTACACTGATGGGCGGGATGTAAATCGCCAACAGCCACTCTGAAGAAGTGTACGGTGTGTCCTGAAACATCTAAAAAACACAGCTTAGAGAGCATAGGGCACTTCCACGCATGGGGGGATAAAGTGGGAAAATTGAAAATCAGCAAGACACAAGCACCCCAAAGTTTAGGGCTGCTCTGTTGACAAGGACCTCCACTTCATTCCACCTTAAATATCCCAGGAAAGCGAAAAATGGATAAAAAAGTTGTGGTCCTTATGTACAATGGAATAGCACTCAGCCATGAAATCAATGTCATAAGGCTAGTAGCAGCATGATGAGTGGATTTAGGTAAGACGATTCTAAGTGAAATAAGTCACCCAGAAAAGGACACTTCTCATAAGGTGTCACTTATAGAGGGAATGTAAAAACCGTTACACTTGAACTGAATTACAAAACAGAACAGAGTCACACATGCAGAAAACACACTATGGCTGATTAACGGGAAAGGTGAGGTGGGGTGATACATAAAACAAGAGTTTCAAATTAGCTCAGATACCATTCCATAAACCCAATATGTAATAGACAAGACCTACTCCATGCTCAGAGAACTGGACTCAACACGCCCGATTCACCGCACAAGAATATATCTGACTAGTAATAATCTTAAAACCTATGTATTGATATCTCTCTGTTAGTGTGTCAAGTGGGTGTAAAGCGGCATAAACACAGCAGTGAAAAGCAGCTAAACCCCATTATAAAAATAAATTACTTTTAAAAACCCATGAAACAAAGACAGGGAAAGAGAGAGAAATTCTTACACAATTCGTTCAGGGGCTGTGATGCAACCTGGATTGACCATATCTAGACCAACAGCTGGATGAGACATAAGGGTGGACACTCTTGGGGCTGAGAGGTTTGGTGAGGTTGTGTGAGCAAACGCAGACCCTTTAAAGTAATACTGCGTGCTACCCATCGCATGGGTCCCAAATCTCCAGGTTCAAGGGCATCTTCCTACATCGAAAACATGCATGAGAAACCCAGAAGATGGTACACCATGTGATGGGGAAATGTCTCTAAAACGCACCTCATTTCTCATCTCCTTGTGCTCGTGTTCGCCATTCCAGCCACTTTACTAGCAATCTTCCTACTTGGAGCATCAGCACCTTTAACCTCCTGTTCCGTACAGGTTGCAATTTGTCCTGAGGATGAACGGGAAGACGGGGAACCAATGAGAGACTAACTCTTGGTGTTGGGACAGGCACAGGTCACTCTATTTTCCCATCAGGAAGAAGAATTCACCACAGGCTCAGCCTGCCCCCCGGAACCAGAACAGGGCCTGAAGCCATCCTGCGCTTTTGCGGCCAGCTCCCAAAAAAGCGACTTGTAAAATGGAGCTTCAGGGCACTGCAATTCACAAACCTGCAGAGTTATAAATGATAACTCTCGTCCACAAATATATTGAGGGAAGGCAAAGAAGAGGATTTGAAATCAAGGCAGAATTGCAGGAAACAGATTTCAGGAGGTAGATTCGAATCGCCTTTAAAGCACATGAAAAGCGGCAAAACGTTGACAATGATGCCCTTGGCCAAAAAGGGCGTATGCGTTTTTTCCTGAATATATTCAGGAAAAAACGCATACGCCCTTTTTGGCCAACCAAGCAACCTGGAAAGGCAAATCAGCGCTACAAAGAAATCTCGCTTCCCATCGGTCAAAAGGGCCATGCTGAAAAAAGTGTCAAAACCAGAAATGCAGGACAGGCCATGGAGAAATGGGAGCCTTGCCACACTGATGGGCGGGATTTAAATCGCCAACAGCCACTCTGGAGAAGTGTACGGTGTGTCCTGAAACATCTAAAAAGCACAGCTTAGAGAGCATAGGGCACTTCCACGCGTGGGGGGATAAAGTGGGAAAATTGAAAATCAGCAAGACACAAGCACCCCAAAGTTTAGGGCTGCTCTGTTGACAAGGACCTCCACTTCATTCCACGTTAAATATCCCAGGAAAGCGAAAAATGGATAAAAAAGTTGTGGTCCTTATGTACAATGGAATATCACTCAGCCATGAAATCAATGTCATAAGGCTAGTAGCAGCATGATGAGTGGATTTAGGTAAGATGATTCTAAGTGAAATAAGTCACCCAGAAAAGGACACTTCTCATAAGGTGTCACTTATAGAGGGAATGTAAAAACCGTTACACTTGAACTGAATTACAAAACAGAACAGAGTCACACATGCAGAAAACACACTATGGCTGCTTAACGGGAAAGGTGAGGTGGGGTGATACATAAAACAAGAGTTTCAAATTATCTCAGATACCGTTCCATAAACCCAATATGTAATAGACAAGACCTACTCCTTGCTCAGAGAACTGGACTCAACACGCCCGATTCACCGCACAAGAATATATCTGACTAGTAATAATCTTAAAACCTATGTATTGATATCTCTCTGTTAGTGTGTCAAGTGGGTGTAAAGCGGCATAAACACAGCCGTGAAAAGCAGCTAAACCCCATTATAAAAATAAATTACTTTTAAAAACCCATGAAACAAAGACAGGGAAAGAGAGAGAAATTCTTACACAATTCGTTCAGGGGCTGTGATGCAACCTGGATTGACCATATCTAGACCCACAGCTGGATGAGACATAAGGGTGGACACTCTTGGGGCTGAGAGGTTTGGTGAGGTTGGGTGAGCAAACGCAGACCCTTTAAAGTAATACTGCGTGCTACCCATCGCATGGGTCCCAAATCTCCAGGTTCAAGGGCATCTTCCTACATCGAAAACATGCATGAGAAACCCAGAAGATGGTACACCGTGTGATGGGGAAAGGTTTCTAAAACGCACCTCATTTCTCATCTCCTTGTGCTCGGGTTCGCCATTCCAGCCACTTTACTAGCAATCTCCCTACTTGGAGCATCAGCACCTTTAACCTCCTGTTCCGTACAGGTTGCAATTTGTCCTGAGGATGAACGGGAAGACGGGGAACCAATGAGAGACTAGCTCTTGGTGTTGGGACAGGCACAGGTCACTCTATTTTCCCATCAGGAAGAAGAATTCACCACAGGCTCAACCTGCCCCCCGGAACCAGAACAGGGCCTGAAGCCATCCTGCGCTTTTGCGGCCAGCTCCCAAAAAAGCGACTTGTAAAATGGAGCTTCAGGGCACTGCAATTCACAAACCTGCAGAGTTATAAATGATAACTCTCGTCCACAAATATATTGAGGGAAGGCAAAGAAGAGGATTTGAAATCAAGGCAGAATTGCAGGAAACAGATTTCAGGAGGTAGATTCGAATCGCCTTTAAAGCACATGAAAAGCGGCAAAACGTTGACAATGATGCCCTTGGCCAAAAAGGGCGTATGCGTTTTTTCCTGAATATATTCAGGAAAAAACGCATACGCCCTTTTTGGCCAACCAAGCAACCTGGAAAGGCAAATCAGCGCTACAAAGAAGTCTCGCTTCCCATCGGTCAAAAGGGCCATGCTGAAAAAAGTGTCAAAACCAGAAATGCAGGACAGGCCATGGAGAAATGGGAGCCTTGCTACACTGATGGGTGGGATGTAAATTGCCAACAGCCACTCTGGAGAAGTGTACGGTGTGTCCTGAAACATCTAAAAAACACAGCTTAGAGAGCATAGGGCGCTTCCACGCATGGGGGTATAAAGTGGGAAAATTGAAAATCAGCAAGACACAAGCACCCCAAAGTTTAGGGCTGCTCTGTTGACAAGGACCTCCACTTCATTCCACCTTAAATATCCCAGGAAAGCGAA
Organism: Balaenoptera physalus; assembly: GCF_965194825.1. Classification (NCBI taxonomy): domain Eukaryota; kingdom Metazoa; phylum Chordata; class Mammalia; order Artiodactyla; family Balaenopteridae; genus Balaenoptera; species Balaenoptera physalus. Next base: position 435,576 of record NW_028126011.1, read on the forward strand.
AAATGGATAAAAATTTGTGGTCCTTATGTACAATGGAATATCACTCAGCCATGAAATCAATGTCATAAGGCTAGTAGCAGCATGATGAGTGGATTTAGGTAAGACGATTCTAAGTGAAATAAGTCACACAGAAAAGGACACTTCTCATAAGGTGTCACTTATAGAGGGAATGTAAAAACCGTTACACTTGAACTGAATTACAAAACAGAACAGAGTCACACATGCAGAAAACACACTATGGCTGCTTAACGGGAAAGGTGAGGTGGGGTGATACATAAAACAAGAGCTTCAAATTAGCTCAGATACCGTTCCATAAACCCAATATGTAATAGACAAGACCTACTCCTTGCTCAGAGAACTGGACTCAACACGCCCGATTCACCGCACAAGAATATATCTGACTAGTAATAATCTTAAAACCTATGTATTGATATCTCTCTGTTAGTGTGTCAAGTGGGTGTAAAGCGGCATAAACACAGCCGTGAAAAGCAGCTAAACCCCATTATAAAAATAAATTACTTTTAAAAACCCATGAAACAAAGACAGGGAAAGAGAGAGAAATTCTTACACAATTCGTTCAGGGGCTGTGATGCAACCTGGATTGACCATATCTAGACCCACAGCTGGATGAGACATAAGGGTGGACACTCTTGGGGCTGAGAGGTTTGGTGAGGTTGGGTGAGCAAACGCAGACCCTTTAAAGTAATACTGCGTGCTACCCATCGCATGGGTCCCAAATCTCCAGGTTCAAGGGCGTCTTCCTACATCGAAAACATGCATGAGAAACCCAGAAGATGGTACACCGTGTGATGGGGAAAGGTCTCTAAAACGCACCTCATTTCTCATCTCCTTGTGCTCGGGTTCGCCATTCCAGCCACTTTACTAGCAATCTCCCTACTTGGAGCATCAGCACCTTTAACCTCCTGTTCCGTACAGGTTGCAATTTGTCCTGAGGATGAACGGGAAGACGGGGAACCAATGAGAGACTAGCTCTTGGTGTTGGGACAGGCACAGGTCACTCTATTTTCCCATCAGGAAGAAGAATTCACCACAGGCTCAGCCTGCCCCCCGGAACCAGAACAGGGCCTGAAGCCATCCTGCGTTTTTGCGGCCAGCTCCCAAAAAAGCGACTTGTAAAATGGAGCTTCAGGGCACTGCAATTGACAAACCTGCAGAGTTATAAATGATAACTCTCGTCCACAAATATATTGAGGGAAGGCAAAGAAGAGGATTTGAAATCAAGGCAGAATTGCAGGAAACAGATTTCAGGAGGTAGATTCGAATCGCCTTTAAAGCACATGAAAAGCGGCAAAACGTTGACAATGATGCCCTTGGCCAAAAAGGGCGTATGCGTTTTTCCTTGAATATATTCAGGAAAAAACGCATACGCCCTTTTTGGCCAACCAAGCAACCTGGAAAGGCAAATCAGCGCTACAAAGAAGTCTCGCTTCCCATCGGTCAAAAGGGCCATGATGAAAAAAGTGTCAAAACCAGAAATGCAGGACAGGCCATGGAGAAATGGGAGCCTTGCTACACTGATGGGTGGGATGTAAATTGCCAACAGCCACTCTGAAGAAGTGTACGGTGTGTCCTGAAACATCTAAAAAACACAGCTTAGAGAGCATAGGGCGCTTCCACGCATGGGGGGATAAAGTGGGAAAATTGAAAATCAGCAAGACACAAGCACCCCAAAGTTTAGGGCTGCTCTGTTGACAAGGACCTCCACTTCATTCCACCTTAAATATCCCAGGAAAGCGAAAAATGGATAAAAATTTGTGGTCCTTATGTACAATGGAATATCACTCAGCCATGAAATCAATGTCATAAGGCTAGTAGCAGCATGATGAGTGGATTTAGGTAAGACGATTCTAAGTGAAATAAGTCACACAGAAAAGGACACTTCTCATAAGGTGTCACTTATAGAGGGAATGTAAAAACCGTTACACTTGAACTGAATTACAAAACAGAACAGAGTCACACATGCAGAAAACACACTATGGCTGCTTAACGGGAAAGGTGAGGTGGGGTGATACATAAAACAAGAGCTTCAAATTAGCTCAGATACCGTTCCATAAACCCAATATGTAATAGACAAGACCTACTCCTTGCTCAGAGAACTGGACTCAACACGCCCGATTCACCGCACAAGAATATATCTGACTAGTAATAATCTTAAAACCTATGTATTGATATCTCTCTGTTAGTGTGTCAAGTGGGTGTAAAGCGGCATAAACACAGCCGTGAAAAGCAGCTAAACCCCATTATAAAAATAAATTACTTTTAAAAACCCATGAAACAAAGACAGGGAAAGAGAGAGAAATTCTTACACAATTCGTTCAGGGGCTGTGATGCAACCTGGATTGACCATATCTAGACCCACAGCTGGATGAGACATAAGGGTGGACACTCTTGGGGCTGAGAGGTTTGGTGAGGTTGGGTGAGCAAACGCAGACCCTTTAAAGTAATACTGCGTGCTACCCATCGCATGGGTCCCAAATCTCCAGGTTCAAGGGCGTCTTCCTACATCGAAAACATGCATGAGAAACCCAGAAGATGGTACACCGTGTGATGGGGAAAGGTCTCTAAAACGCACCTCATTTCTCATCTCCTTGTGCTCGGGTTCGCCATTCCAGCCACTTTACTAGCAATCTCCCTACTTGGAGCATCAGCACCTTTAACCTCCTGTTCCGTACAGGTTGCAATTTGTCCTGAGGATGAACGGGAAGACGGGGAACCAATGAGAGACTAGCTCTTGGTGTTGGGACAGGCACAGGTCACTCTATTTTCCCATCAGGAAGAAGAATTAACCACAGGCTCAGCCTGCCCCCCGGAACCAGAACAGGGCCTGAAGCCATCCTGCGTTTTTGCGGCCAGCTCCCAAAAAAGCGACTTGTAAAATGGAGCTTCAGGGCACTGCAATTGACAAACCTGCAGAGTTATAAATGATAACTCTCGTCCACAAATATATTGAGGGAAGGCAAAGAAGAGGATTTGAAATCAAGGCAGAATTGCAGGAAACAGATTTCAGGAGGTAGATTCGAATCGCCTTTAAAGCACATGAAAAGCGGCAAAACGTTGACAATGATGCCCTTGGCCAAAAAGGGCGTATGCGTTTTTCCTTGAATATATTCAGGAAAAAACGCATACGCCCTTTTTGGCCAACCAAGCAACCTGGAAAGGCAAATCAGCGCTACAAAGAAGTCTCGCTTCCCATCGGTCAAAAGGGCCATGCTGAAAAAAGTGTCAAAACCAGAAATGCAGGACAGGCCATGGAGAAATGGGAGCCTTGCTACACTGATGGGCGGGATGTAAATCGCCAACAGCCACTCTGAAGAAGTGTACGGTGTGTCCTGAAACATCTAAAAAACACAGCTTAGAGAGCATAGGGCACTTCCACGCATGGGGGGATAAAGTGGGAAAATTGAAAATCAGCAAGACACAAGCACCCCAAAGTTTAGGGCTGCTCTGTTGACAAGGACCTCCACTTCATTCCACCTTAAATATCCCAGGAAAGCGAAAAATGGATAAAAAAGTTGTGGTCCTTATGTACAATGGAATAGCACTCAGCCATGAAATCAATGTCATAAGGCTAGTAGCAGCATGATGAGTGGCTTTAGGTAAGACGATTCTAAGTGAAATAAGTCACACAGAAAAGGACACTTCTCATAAGGTGTCACTTATAGAGGGAATGTAAAAACCGTTACACTTGAACTGAATTACAAAACAGAACAGAGTCACACATGCAGAAAACACACTATGGCTGCTTAACGGGAAAGGTGAGGTGGGGTGATACATAAAACAAGAGCTTCAAATTAGCTCAGATACCGTTCCATAAACCCAATATGTAATAGACAAGACCTACTCCTTGCTCAGAGAACTGGACTCAACACGCCCGATTCACCGCACAAGAATATATCTGACTAGTAATAATCTTGAAACCTATGTATTGATATCTCTCTGTTAGTGTGTCAAGTGGGTGTAAAGCGGCATAAACACAGCCGTGAAAAGCAGCTAAACCCCATTATAAAAATAAATTACTTTTAAAAACCCATGAAACAAAGACAGGGAAAGAGAGAGAAATTCTTACACAATTCGTTCAGGGGCTGTGATGCAACCTGGATTGACCATATCTAGACCCACAGCTGGATGAGACATAAGGGTGGACACTCTTGGGGCTGAGAGGTTTGGTGAGGATGGGTGAGCAAACGCAGACCCTTTAAAGTAATACTGCGTGCTACCCATCGCATGGGTCCCAAATCTCCAGGTTCAAGGGCGTCTTCCTACATCGAAAACATGCATGAGAAACCCAGAAGATGGTACACCGTGTGATGGGGAAAGGTCTCTAAAACGCACCTCATTTCTCATCTCCTTGTGCTCGGGTTCGCCATTCCAGCCACTTTACTAGCAATCTCCCTACTTGGAGCATCAGCACCTTTAACCTCCTGTTCCGTACAGGTTGCAATTTGTCCTGAGGATGAACGGGAAGACGGGGAACCAATGAGAGACTAGCTCTTGGTGTTGGGACAGGCACAGGTCACTCTATTTTCCCATCAGGAAGAAGAATTAACCACAGGCTCAGCCTGCCCCCCGGAACCAGAACAGGGCCTGAAGCCATCCTGCGTTTTTGCGGCCAGCTCCCAAAAAAGCGACTTGTAAAATGGAGCTTCAGGGCACTGCAATTGACAAACCTGCAGAGTTATAAATGATAACTCTCGTCCACAAATATATTGAGGGAAGGCAAAGAAGAGGATTTGAAATCAAGGCAGAATTGCAGGAAACAGATTTCAGGAGGTAGATTCGAATCGCCTTTAAAGCACATGAAAAGTGGCAAAACGTTGACAATGATGCCCTTGGCCAAAAAGGGCGTATGCGTTTTTCCTTGAATATATTCAGGAAAAAACGCATACGCCCTTTTTGGCCAACCAAGCAACCTGGAAAGGCAAATCAGCGCTACAAAGAAGTCTCGCTTCCCATCGGTCAAAAGGGCCATGATGAAAAAAGTGTCAAAACCAGAAATGCAGGACAGGCCATGGAGAAATGGGAGCCTTGCTACACTGATGGGCGGGATGTAAATCGCCAACAGCCACTCTGAAGAAGTGTACGGTGTGTCCTGAAACATCTAAAAAACACAGCTTAGAGAGCATAGGGCACTTCCACGCATGGGGGGATAAAGTGGGAAAATTGAAAATCAGCAAGACACAAGCACCCCAAAGTTTAGGGCTGCTCTGTTGACAAGGACCTCCACTTCATTCCACCTTAAATATCCCAGGAAAGCGAAAAATGGATAAAAAAGTTGTGGTCCTTATGTACAATGGAATAGCACTCAGCCATGAAATCAATGTCATAAGGCTAGTAGCAGCATGATGAGTGGATTTAGGTAAGACGATTCTAAGTGAAATAAGTCACCCAGAAAAGGACACTTCTCATAAGGTGTCACTTATAGAGGGAATGTAAAAACCGTTACACTTGAACTGAATTACAAAACAGAACAGAGTCACACATGCAGAAAACACACTATGGCTGCTTAACGGGAAAGGTGAGGTGGGGTGATACATAAAACAAGAGTTTCAAATTAGCTCAGATACCGTTCCATAAACCCAATATGTAATAGACAAGACCTACTCCTTGCTCAGAGAACTGGACTCAACACGCCCGATTCACCGCACAAGAATATATCTGACTAGTAATAATCTTAAAACCTATGTATTGATATCTCTCTGTTAGTGTGTCAAGTGGGTGTAAAGCGGCATAAACACAGCAGTGAAAAGCAGCTAAACCCCATTATAAAAATAAATTACTTTTAAAAACCCATGAAACAAAGACAGGGAAAGAGAGAGAAATTCTTACACAATTCGTTCAGGGGCTGTGATGCAACCTGGATTGACCATATCTAGACCCACAGCTGGATGAGACATAAGGGTGGACACTCTTGGGACTGAGAGGTTTGGTGAGGTTGGGTGAGCAAACGCAGACCCTTTAAAGTAATACTGCGTGCTACCCATCGCATGGGTCCCAAATCTCCAGGTTCAAGGGCATCTTCCTACATCGAAAACATGCATGAGAAACCCAGAAGATGGTACACCGTGTGATGGGGAAAGGTTTCTAAAACGCACCTCATTTCTCATCTCCTTGTGCTCGGGTTCGCCATTCCAGCCACTTTAGTAGCAATCTCCCTACTTGGAGCATCAGCACCTTTAACCTCCTGTTCCGTACAGGTTGCAATTTGTCCTGAGGATGAACGGGAAGACGGGGAACCAATGAGAGACTAGCTCTTGGTGTTGGGACAGGCACAGGTCACTCTATTTTCCCATCAGGAAGAAGAATTCACCACAGGCTCAGCCTGCCCCCCGGAACCAGAAGAGGGCCTGAAGCCATCCTGCGCTTTTGCGGCCAGCTCCCAAAAAAGCGACTTGTAAAATGGAGCTTCAGGGCACTGCAATTCACAAACCTGCAGAGTTATAAATGATAACTCTCGTCCACAAATATATTGAGGGAAGGCAAAGAAGAGGATTTGAAATCAAGGCAGAATTGCAGGAAACAGATTTCAGGAGGTAGATTCGAATCGCCTTTAAAGCACATGAAAAGCGGCAAAACGTTGACAATGATGCCCTTGGCCAAAAAGGGCATATGCGTTTTTTCCTGAATATAGTCAGGAAAAAACGCATACGCCCTTTTTGGCCAACCAAGCAACCTGGAAAGGCAAATCAGCGCTACAAAGAAGTCTCGCTTCCCATCGGTCAAAAGGGCCATGCTGAAAAAAGTGTCAAAACCAGAAATGCAGGACAGGCCATGGAGAAATGGAAGCCTTGCTACACTGATGGGTGGGATGTAAATTGCCAACAGCCACTCTGGAGAAGTGTACGGTGTGTCCTGAAACATCTAAAAAACACAGCTTAGAGAGCATAGGGCACTTCCACGCATGGGGGGATAAAGTGGGAAAATTGAAAATCAGCAAGACACAAGCACCCCAAAGTTTAGGGCTGCTCTGTTGACAAGGACCTCCACTTCATTCCACCTTAAATATCCCAGGAAAGCGAAAAATGGATAAAAAAGTTGTGGTCCTTATGTACAATGGAATAGCACTCAGCCATGAAATCAATGTCATAAGGCTAGTAGCAGCATGATGAGTGGATTTAGGTAAGACGATTCTAAGTGAAATAAGTCAAACAGAAAAGGAAACTTCTCATAAGGTGTCACTTATAGAGGGAATGTAAAAACCGTTACACTTGAACTGAATTACAAAACAGAACAGAGTCACACATGCAGAAAACACACTATGGCTGCTTAACGGGAAAGGTGAGGTGGGGTGATACATAAAACAAGAGTTTCAAATTAGCTCAGATACCGTTCCATAAACCCAATATGTAATAGACAAGACCTACTCCTTGCTCAGAGAACTGGACTCAACACGCCCGATTCACCGCACAAGAATATATCTGACTAGTAATAATCTTAAAACCTATGTATTGATATCTCTCTGTTAGTGTGTCAAGTGGGTGTAGAGCGGCATAAACACAGCCTTGAAAAGCAGCTAAACCCCATTATAAAAATAAATTACATTTCAAAACCCATGAAACAAAGACAGGGAAAGAGAGAGAAATTCTCACACAATTCGTTCAGGGGCTATGATGCAACCTGGATTGACCATATCTAGACCCACAGCTGGATGAGACATAAGGGTGGACACTCTTGGGGCTGAGAGGTTTGGTGAGGTTGTGTGAGCAAACGCAGACCCTTTAAAGTAATACTGCGTGCTACCCATCGCATGGGTCCCAAATCTCCATGTTCAAGGGCATCTTCCTACATCGAAAACATGCATGAGAAACCCAGAAGATGGTACACCATGTGATGGGGAAAGGTCTCTAAAACGCACCTCATTTCTCATCTCCTTGTGCTCGTGTTCGCCATTCCAGCCACTTTACTAGCAATCTTCCTACTTGGAGCATCAGCACCTTTAACCTCCTGTTCCGTACAGGTTGCAATTTGTCCTGAGGATGAACGGGAAGACGGGGAACCAATGAGAGACTAACTCTTGGTGTTGGGACAGGCACAGGTCACTCTATTTTCCCATCAGGAAGAAGAATTCACCACAGGCTCAGCCTGCCCCCCGGAACCAGAACAGGGCCTGAAGCCATCCTGCGCTTTTGAGGCCAGCTCCCAAAAAAGCGACTTGTAAAATGGAGCTTCAGGGCACTGCAATTCACAAACCTGCAGAGTTATAAATGATAACTCTCGTCCACAAATATATTGAGGGAAGGCAAAGAAGAGGATTTGAAATCAAGGCAGAATTGCAGGAAACAGATTTCAGGAGGTAGATTCGAATCGCCTTTAAAGCACATGAAAAGCGGCAAAACGTTGACAATGATGCCCTTGGCCAAAAAGGGCGTATGCGTTTTTTCCTGAATATATTCAGGAAAAAACGCATACGCCCTTTTTGGCCAACCAAGCAACCTGGAAAGGCAAATCAGCGCTACAAAGAAATCTCGCTTCCCATCGGTCAAAAGGGCCATGCTGAAAAAAGTGTCAAAACCAGAAATGCAGGACAGGCCATGGAGAAATGGGAGCCTTGCTACACTGATGGGCGGGATTTAAATCGCCAACAGCCACTCTGGAGAAGTGTACGGTGTGTCCTGAAACATCTAAAAAGCACAGCTTAGAGAGCATAGGGCACTTCCACGCGTGGGGGGATAAAGTGGGAAAATTGAAAATCAGCAAGACACAAGCACCCCAAAGTTTAGGGCTGCTCTGTTGACAAGGACCTCCACTTCATTCCACCTTAAATATCCCAGGAAAGCGAAAAATGGATAAAAAAGTTGTGGTCCTTATGTACAATGGAATATCACTCAGCCATGAAATCAATGTCATAAGGCTAGTAGCAGCATGATGAGTGGATTTAGGTAAGATGATTCTAAGTGAAATAAGTCACCCAGAAAAGGACACTTCTCATAAGGTGTCACTTATAGAGGGAATGTAAAAACCGTTACACTTGAACTGAATTACAAAACAGAACAGAGTCACACATGCAGAAAACACACTATGGCTGCTTAACGGGAAAGGTGAGGTGGGGTGATACATAAAACAAGAGTTTTAAATTAGCTCAGATACCGTTCCATAAACCCAATATGTAATAGACAAGACCTACTCCTTGCTCAGAGAACTGGACTCAACACGCCCGATTCACCGCACAAGAATATATCTGACTAGTAATAATCTTAAAACCTATGTATTGATATCTCTCTGTTAGTGTGTCAAGTGGGTGTAAAGCGGCATAAACACAGCCGTGAAAAGCAGCTAAACCCCATTATAACAATAAATTACTTTTAAAAACCCATGAAACAAAGACAGGGAAAGAGAGAGAAATTCTTACACAATTCGTTCAGGGGCTGTGATGCAACCTGGATTGACCATATCTAGACCCACAGCTGGATGAGACATAAGGGTGGACACTCTTGGGGCTGAGAGGTTTGGTGAGGTTGGGTGAGCAAACGCAGACCCTTTAAAGTAATACTGCGTGCTACCCATCGCATGGGTCCCAAATCTCCAGTTTCAAGGGCGTCTTCCTACATCGAAAACATGCATGAGAAACCCAGAAGATGGTACACCGTGTGATGGGGAAATGTCTCTAAAACGCACCTCATTTCTCATCTCCTTGTGCTCGGGTTCGCCATTCCAGCCACTTTACTAGCAATCTCCCTACTTGGAGCATCAGCACCTTTAACCTCCTGTTCCGTACAGGTTGCAATTTGTCCTGAGGATGAACGGGAAGACGGGGAACCAATGAGAGACTAGCTCTTGGTGTTGGGACAGGCACAGGTCACTCTATTTTCCCATCAGGAAGAAGAATTAACCACAGGCTCAGCCTGCCCCCCGGAACCAGAACAGGGCCTGAAGCCATCCTGCGTTTTTGCGGCCAGCTCCCAAAAAAGCGACTTGTAAAATGGAGCTTCAGGGCACTGCAATTGACAAACCTGCAGAGTTATAAATGATAACTCTCGTCCACAAATATATTGAGGGAAGGCAAAGAAGAGGATTTGAAATCAAGGCAGAATTGCAGGAAACAGATTTCAGGAGGTAGATTCGAATCGCCTTTAAAGCACATGAAAAGTGGCAAAACGTTGACAATGATGCCCTTGGCCAAAAAGGGCGTATGCGTTTTTCCTTGAATATATTCAGGAAAAAACGCATACGCCCTTTTTGGCCAACCAAGCAACCTGGAAAGGCAAATCAGCGCTACAAAGAAGTCTCGCTTCCCATCGGTCAAAAGGGCCATGATGAAAAAAGTGTCAAAACCAGAAATGCAGGACAGGCCATGGAGAAATGGGAGCCTTGCTACACTGATGGGCGGGATGTAAATCGCCAACAGCCACTCTGAAGAAGTGTACGGTGTGTCCTGAAACATCTAAAAAACACAGCTTAGAGAGCATAGGGCACTTCCACGCATGGGGGGATAAAGTGGGAAAATTGAAAATCAGCAAGACACAAGCACCCCAAAGTTTAGGGCTGCTCTGTTGACAAGGACCTCCACTTCATTCCACCTTAAATATCCCAGGAAAGCGAAAAATGGATAAAAAAGTTGTGGTCCTTATGTACAATGGAATAGCACTCAGCCATGAAATCAATGTCATTAGGCTAGTAGCAGCATGATGAGTGGATTTAGGTAAGACGATTCTAAGTGAAATAAGTCAAACAGAAAAGGAAACTTCTCATAAGGTGTCACTTATAGAGGGAATGTAAAAACCGTTACACTTGAACTGAATTACAAAACAGAACAGAGTCACACATGCAGAAAACACACTATGGCTGCTTAACGGGAAAGGTGAGGTGGGGTGATACATAAAACAAGAGCTTCAAATTAGCTCAGATACCGTTCCATAAACCCAATATGTAATAGACAAGACCTACTCCTTGCTCAGAGAACTGGACTCAACACGCCCGATTCACCGCACAAGAATATATCTGACTAGTAATAATCTTAAAACCTATGTATTGATATCTCTCTGTTAGTGTGTCAAGTGGGTGTAAAGCGGCATAAACACAGCCGTGAAAAGCAGTTAAACCCCATTATAAAAATAAATTACTTTTAAAAACCCATGAAACAAAGACAGGGAAAGAGAGAGAAATTCTTACACAATTCGTTCAGGGGCTGTGATGCAACCTGGATTGACCATATCTAGACCCACAGCTGGATGAGACATAAGGGTGGACACTCTTGGGGCTGAGAGGTTTGGTGAGGTTGGGTGAGCAAACGCAGACCCTTTAAAGTAATACTGCGTGCTACCCATCGCATGGGTCCCAAATCTCCAGGTTCAAGGGCGTCTTCCTACATCGAAAACATGCATGAGAAACCCAGAAGATGGTACACCGTGTGATGGGGAAAGGTTTCTAAAACGCACCTCATGTCTCATCTCCTTGTGCTCGGGTTCGCCATTCCAGCCACTTTACTAGCAATCTCCCTACTTGGAGCATCAGCACCTTTAACCTCCTGTTCCGTACAGGTTGCAATTTGTCCTGAGGATGAACGGGAAGACGGGGAACCAATGAGAGACTAGCTCTTGGTGTTGGGACAGGCACAGGTCACTCTATTTTCCCATCAGGAAGAAGAATTAACCACAGGCTCAGCCTGCCCCCCGGAACCAGAACAGGGCCTGAAGCCATCCTGCCCTTTTGCGGCCAGCTCCCAAAAAAGCGACTTGTAGAATGGAGCTTCAGGGCACTGCAATTCACAAACCTGCAGAGTTATAAATGATAACTCTTGTCCACAAATATATTGAGGGAAGGCAAAGAAGAGGATTTGAAATCAAGGCAGAATTGCAGGAAACAGATTTCAGGAGGTAGATTCGAATCGCCTTTAAAGCACATGAAAAGCGGCAAAACGTTGACAATGATGCCCTTGGCCAAAAAGGGCGTATGCGTTTTTTCCTGAATATATTCAGGAAAAAACGCATACGCCCTTTTTGGCCAACCAAGCAACCTGGAAAGGCAAATCAGCGCTCCAAAGAAGTCTCGCTTCCCATCGGTCAAAAGGGCCATGCTGAAAAATGTGTCAAAACCAGAAATGCAGGACAGGCCATGTAGAAATGGGAGCCTTGCTACACTGATGTGCGGGATGTAAATTGCCAACAGCCACTCTGGAGAAGTGTACGTTGTGTCCTGAAACACCTAAAAAACACAGCTTAGAGAGGATAGGGCACTTCCACGCATGGGGGGATAAAGTGGGAAAATTGAAAATCAGCAAGACACAAGCACCCCAAAGTTTAGGGCTGCTCTGTTGACAAGGACCTCCACTTCATTCCACCTTAAATATCCCAGGAAAGCGAAAAATGGATAAAAAATTTGTGGTCCTTACGTACAATGGAATATCACTCAGCCATGAAATCAATGTCATAAGGCTAGTAGCAGCATGATGAATGGATTTAGGTAAGATGATTCTAAGTGAAATAAGTCACCCAGAAAAGGACACTTCTCATAAGGTGTCACTTATAGAGGGAATGTAAAAACCGTTACACTTGAACTGAATTACAAAACAGAACAGAGTCACACATGCAGAAAACACACTATGGCTGCTTAACGGGAAAGGTGAGGTGGGGTGATACATAAAACAAGAGCTTCAAATTAGCTCAGATACCGTTCCATAAACCCAATATGTAATAGACAAGACCTACTCCTTGCTCAGAGAACTGGACTCAACACGCCCGATTCACCGCACAAGAATATATCTGACTAGTAATAATCTTAAAACCTATGTATTGATATCTCTCTGTTAGTGTGTCAAGTGGGTGTAAAGCGGCATAAACACAGCAGTGAAAAGCAGCTAAACCCCATTATAAAAATAAATTACTTTTAAAAACCCATGAAACAAAGACAGGGAAAGAGAGAGAAATTCTTACACAATTCGTTCAGGGGCTGTGATGCAACCTGGATTGACCATATCTAGACCCACAGCTGGATGAGACATAAGGGTGGACACTCTTGGGACTGAGAGGTTTGGTGAGGTTGGGTGAGCAAACGCAGACCCTTTAAAGTAATACTGCGTGCTACGCATCGCATGGGTCCCAAATCTCCAGGTTCAAGGGCATCTTCCTACATCGAAAACATGCATGAGAAACCCAGAAGATGGTACACCGTGTGATGGGGAAAGGTTTCTAAAACGCACCTCATTTCTCATCTCCTTGTGCTCGGGTTCGCCATTCCAGCCACTTTAGTAGCAATCTCCCTACTTGGAGCATCAGCACCTTTAACCTCCTGTTCCGTACAGGTTGCAATTTGTCCTGAGGATGAACGGGAAGACGGGGAACCAATGAGAGACTAGCTCTTGGTGTTGGGACAGGCACAGGTCACTCTATTTTCCCATCAGGAAGAAGAATTCACCACAGGCTCAGCCTGCCCCCCGGAACCAGAACAGGGCCTGAAGCCATCCTGCGCTTTTGCGGCCAGCTCCCAAAAAAGCGACTTGTAAAATGGAGCTTCAGGGCACTGCAATTCACAAACCTGCAGAGTTATAAATGATAACTCTCGTCCACAAATATATTGAGGGAAAGCAAAGAAGAGGATTTGAAATCAAGGCAGAATTGCAGGAAACAGATTTCAGGAGGTAGATTCGAATCGCCTTTAAAGCACATGAAAAGCGGCAAAACGTTGACAATGATGCCCTTGGCCAAAAAGGGCGTATGCGTTTTTTCCTGAATATAGTCAGGAAAAAACGCATACGCCCTTTTTAGCCAACCAAGCAACCTGGAAAGGCAAATCAGCGCTACAAAGAAGTCTCGCTTCCCATCGGTCAAAAGGGCCATGCTGAAAAAAGTGTCAAAACCAGAAATGCAGGACAGGCCATGGAGAAATGGAAGCCTTGCTACACTGATGGGTGGGATGTAAATTGCCAACAGCCACTCTGGAGAAGTGTACGGTGTGTCCTGAAACATCTAAAAAACACAGCTTAGAGAGCATAGGGCACTTCCACGCATGGGGGGATAAAGTGGGAAAATTGAAAATCAGCAAGACACAAGCACCCCAAAGTTTAGGGCTGCTCTGTTGACAAGGACCTCCACTTCATTCCACCTTAAATATCCCAGGAAAGGAAAAATGGATAAAAAAGTTGTGGTCCTTATGTACAATGGAATAGCACTCAGCCATGAAATCAATGTCATAAGGCTAGTAGCAGCATGATGAGTGGATTTAGGTAAGACGATTCTAAGTGAAATAAGTCAAACAGAAAAGGAAACTTCTCATAAGGTGTCACTTATAGAGGGAATGTAAAAACCGTTACACTTGAACTGAATTACAAAACAGAACAGAGTCACACATGCAGAAAACACACTATGGCTGCTTAACGGGAAAGGTGAGGTGGGGTGATACATAAAACAAGAGCTTCAAATTAGCTCAGATACCGTTCCATAAACCCAATATGTAATAGACAAGACCTACTCCTTGCTCAGAGAACTGGACTCAACACGCCCGATTCACCGCACAAGAATATATCTGACTAGTAATAATCTTAAAACCTATGTATTGATATCTCTCTGTTAGTGTGTCAAGTGGGTGTAAAGCGGCATAAACACAGCAGTGAAAAGCAGCTAAACCCCATTATAAAAATAAATTACTTTTAAAAACCCATGAAACAAAGACAGGGAAAGAGAGAGAAATTCTTACACAATTCGTTCAGGGGCTGTGATGCAACCTAGATTGACCATATCTAGACCCACAGCTGGATGAGACATAAGGGTGGACACTCTTGGGACTGAGAGGTTTGGTGAGGTTGGGTGAGCAAACGCAGACCCTTTAAAGTAATACTGCGTGCTACCCATCGCATGGGTCCCAAATCTCCAGGTTCAAGGGCATCTTCCTACATCGAAAACATGCATGAGAAACCCAGAAGATGGTACACCGTGTGATGGGGAAAGGTTTCTAAAACGCACCTCATTTCTCATCTCCTTGTGCTCGGGTTCGCCATTCCAGCCACTTTAGTAGCAATCTCCCTACTTGGAGCATCAGCACCTTTAACCTCCTGTTCCGTACAGGTTGCAATTTGTCCTGAGGATGAACGGGAAGACGGGGAACCAATGAGAGACTAGCTCTTGGTGTTGGGACAGGCACAGGTCACTCTATTTTCCCATCAGGAAGAAGAATTCACCACAGGCTCAGCCTGCCCCCCGGAACCAGAAGAGGGCCTGAAGCCATCCTGCGCTTTTGCGGCCAGCTCCCAAAAAAGCGACTTGTAAAATGGAGCTTCAGGGCACTGCAATTCACAAACCTGCAGAGTTATAAATGATAACTCTTCGTCCACAAATATATTGAGGGAAGGCAAAGAAGAGGATTTGAAATCAAGGCAGAATTGCAGGAAACAGATTTCAGGAGGTAGATTCGAATCGCCTTTAAAGCACATGAAAAGCGGCAAAACGTTGACAATGATGCCCTTGGCCAAAAAGGGCGTATGCGTTTTTTCCTGAATATATTCAGGAAAAAACGCATACGCCCTTTTTGGCCAACCAAGCAACCTGGAAAGGCAAATCAGCGCTACAAAGAAGTCTCGCTTCCCATCGGTCAAAAGGGCCATGCTGAAAAAAGTGTCAAAACCAGAAAAGCAGGACAGGCCATGGAGAAATGGAAGCCTTGCTACACTGATGGGTGGGATGTAAATTGCCAACAGCCACTCTGGAGAAGTGTACGGTGTGTCCTGAAACATCTAAAAAACACAGCTTAGAGAGCATAGGGCACTTCCACGCATGGGGGGATAAAGTGGGAAAATTGAAAATCAGCAAGACACAAGCACCCCAAAGTTTAGGGCTGCTCTGTTGACAAGGACCTCCACTTCATGACACCTTAAATATCCCAGGAAAGCGAAAAATGGATAAAAAAGTTGTGGTCCTTATGTACAATGGAATAGCACTCAGCCATGAAATCAATGTCATAAGGCTAGTAGCAGCATGATGAGTGGATTTAGGTAAGACGATTCTAAGTGAAATAAGTCAAACAGAAAAGGAAACTTCTCATAAGGTGTCACTTATAGAGGGAATGTAAAAACCGTTACACTTGAACTGAATTACAAAACAGAACAGAGTCACACATGCAGAAAACACACTATGGCTGCTTAACGGGAAAGGTGAGGTGGGGTGATACATAAAACAAGAGTTTCAAATTAGCTCAGATACCGTTCCATAAACCCAATATGTAATAGACAAGACCTACTCCTTGCTCAGAGAACTGGACTCAACACGCCCGATTCACCGCACAAGAATATATCTGACTAGTAATAATCTTAAAACCTATGTATTGATATCTCTCTGTTAGTGTGTCAAGTGGGTGTAGAGCGGCATAAACACAGCCGTGAAAAGCAGCTAAACCCCATTATAAAAATAAATTACATTTCAAAACCCATGAAACAAAGACAGGGAAAGAGAGAGAAATTCTTACACAATTCGTTCAGGGGCTGTGATGCAACCTGGATTGACCATATCTAGACCCACAGCTGGATGAGACATAAGGGTGGACACTCTTGGGGCTGAGAGGTTTGGTGAGGTTGTGTGAGCAAACGCAGACCCTTTAAAGTAATACTGCGTGCTACCCATCGCATGGGTCCCAAATCTCCAGGTTCAAGGGCATCTTCCTACATCGAAAACATGCATGAGAAACCCAGAAGATGGTACACCATGTGATGGGGAAAGGTCTCTAAAACGCACCTCATTTCTCATCTCCTTGTGCTCGTGTTCGCCATTCCAGCCACTTTACTAGCAATCTTCCTACTTGGAGCATCAGCACCTTTAACCTCCTGTTCCGTACAGGTTGCAATTTGTCCTGAGGATGAACGGGAAGACGGGGAACCAATGAGAGACTAACTATTGGTGTTGGGACAGGCACAGGTCACTCTATTTTCCCATCAGGAAGAAGAATTCACCACAGGCTCAGCCTGCCCCCCGGAACCAGAACAGGGCCTGAAGCCATCCTGCGCTTTTGCGGCCAGCTCCCAAAAAAGCGACTTGTAAAATGGAGCTTCAGGGCACTGCAATTCACAAACCTGCAGAGTTATAAATGATAACTCTCGTCCACAAATATATTGAGGGAAGGCAAAGAAGAGGATTTGAAATCAAGGCAGAATTGCAGGAAACAGATTTCAGGAGGTAGATTCGAATCGCCTTTAAAGCACATGAAAAGCGGCAAAACGTTGACAATGATGCCCTTGGCCAAAAAGGGCGTATGCCTTTTTCCTTGAATATATTCAGGAAAAAACGCATACGCCCTTTTTGGCCAACCAAGCAACCTGGAAAGGCAAATCAGCGCTACAAAGAAGTCTCGCTTCCCATCGGTCAAAAGGGACATGATGAAAAAAGTGTCAAAACCAGAAATGCAGGACAGGCCATGGAGAAATGGGAGCCTTGCTACACTGATGGGCGGGATGTAAATCGCCAACAGCCACTCTGAAGAAGTGTACGGTGTGTCCTGAAACATCTAAAAAACACACCTTAGAGAGCATAGGGCACTTCCACGCATGGGGGGATAAAGTGGGAAAATTGAAAATCAGCAAGACACAAGCACCCCAAAGTTTAGGGCTGCTCTGTTGACAAGGACCTCCACTTCATTCCACCTTAAATATCCCAGGAAAGCGAAAAATGGATAAAAAAGTTGTGGTCCTTATGTACAATGGAATATCACTCAGCCATGAAATCAATGTCATAAGGCTAGTAGCAGCATGATGAGTGGATTTAGGTAAGACGATTCTAAGTGAAAT
The DNA here is from genome assembly GCF_965194825.1 of Balaenoptera physalus. Taxonomy (NCBI): domain Eukaryota; kingdom Metazoa; phylum Chordata; class Mammalia; order Artiodactyla; family Balaenopteridae; genus Balaenoptera; species Balaenoptera physalus. The sequence goes on from NW_028126011.1 coordinate 453,295, forward strand.
AAGTCACACAGAAAAGGACACTTCTCATAAGGTGTCACTTATAGAGGGAATGTAAAAACCGTTACACTTGAACTGAATTACAAAACAGAACAGAGTCACACATGCCGAAAACACACTATGGCTGCTTAACGGGAAAGGTGAGGTGGGGTGATACATAAAACAAGAGCTTCAAATTAGCTCAGATACCGTTCCATAAACCCAATATGTAATAGACAAGACCTACTCCTTGCTCAGAGAACTGGACTCAACACGCCCGATTCACCGCACAAGAATATATCTGACTAGTAATAATCTTAAAACCTATGTATTGATATCTCTCTGTTAGTGTGTCAAGTGGGTGTAAAGCGGCATAAACACAGCCGTGAAAAGCAGCTAAACCCCATTATAAAAATAAATTACTTTTAAAAACCCATGAAACAAAGACAGGGAAAGAGAGAGAAATTCTTACACAATTCGTTCAGGGGCTGTGATGCAACCTGGATTGACCATATCTAGACCCACAGCTGGATGAGACATAAGGGTGGACACTCTTGGGGCTGAGAGGTTTGGTGAGGTTGGGTGAGCAAACGCAGACCCTTTAAAGTAATACTGCGTGCTACCCATCACATGGGTCCCAAATCTCCAGGTTCAAGGGCGTCTTCCTACATCGAAAACATGCATGAGAAACCCAGAAGATGGTACACCGTGTGATGGGGAAAGGTCTCTAAAACGCACCTCATTTCTCATCTCCTTGTGCTCGGGTTCGCCATTCCAGCCACTTTACTAGCAATCTCCCTACTTGGAGCATCAGCACCTTTAACCTCCTGTTCCGTACAGGTTGCAATTTGTCCTGAGGATGAACGGGAAGACGGGGAACCAATGAGAGACTAGCTCTTGGTGTTGGGACAGGCACAGGTCACTCTATTTTCCCATCAGGAAGAAGAATTAACCACAGGCTCAGCCTGCCCCCCGGAACCAGAACAGGGCCTGAAGCCATCCTGCGTTTTTGCGGCCAGCTCCCAAAAAAGCGACTTGTAAAATGGAGCTTCAGGGCACTGCAATTCACAAACCTGCAGAGTTATAAATGATAACTCTCGTCCACAAATATATTGAGGGAAGGCAAAGAAGAGGATTTGAAATCAAGGCAGAATTGCAGGAAACAGATTTCAGGAGGTAGATTCGAATCGCCTTTAAAGCACATGAAAAGTGGCAAAACGTTGACAATGATGCCCTTGGCCAAAAAGGGCGTATGCGTTTTTCCTTGAATATAATCAGGAAAAAACGCATACGCCCTTTTTGGCCAACCAAGCAACCTGGAAAGGCAAATCAGCGCTACAAAGAAGTCTCGCTTCCCATCGGTCAAAAGGGCCATGATGAAAAAAGTGTCAAAACCAGAAATGCAGGACAGGCCATGGAGAAATGGGAGCCTTGCTACACTGATGGGCGGGATGTAAATCGCCAACAGCCACTCTGAAGAAGTGTACGGTGTGTCCTGAAACATCTAAAAAACACAGCTTAGAGAGCATAGGGCACTTCCACGCATGGGGGGATAAAGTGGGAAAATTGAAAATCAGCAAGACACAAGCACCCCAAAGTTTAGGGCTGCTCTGTTGACAAGGACCTCCACTTCATTCCACCTTAAATATCCCAGGAAAGCGAAAAATGGATAAAAAAGTTGTGGTCCTTATGTACAATGGAATAGCACTCAGCCATGAAATCAATGTCATAAGGCTAGTAGCAGCATGATGAGTGGATTTAGGTAAGACGATTCTAAGTGAAATAAGTCACCCAGAAAAGGACACTTCTCATAAGGTGTCACTTATAGAGGGAATGTAAAAACCGTTACACTTGAACTGGATTACAAAACAGAACAGAGTCACACATGCAGAAAACACACTATGGCTGCTTAACGGGAAAGGTGAGGTGGGGTGATACATAAAACAAGAGTTTCAAATTAGCTCAGATACCGTTCCATAAACCCAATATGTAATAGACAAGACCTACTCCTTGCTCAGAGAACTGGACTCAACACGCCCGATTCACCGCACAAGAATATATCTGACTAGTAATAATCTTAAAACCTATGTATTGATATCTCTCTGTTAGTGTGTCAAGTGGGTGTAAAGCGGCATAAACACATCCGTGAAAAGCAGCTAAACCCCATTATAAAAATAAATTACTTTTAAAAACCCATGAAACAAAGACAGGGAAAGAGAGAGAAATTCTTACACAATTCGTTCAGGGGCTGTGATGCAACCTGGATTGACCATATCTAGACCCACAGCTGGATGAGACATAAGGGTGGACACTCTTGGGGCTGAGAGGTTTGGTGAGGTTGGGTGAGCAAACGCAGACCCTTTAAAGTAATACTGCGTGCTACCCATCGCATGGGTCCCAAATCTCCAGTTTCAAGGGCGTCTTCCTACATCGAAAACATGCATGAGAAACCCAGAAGATGGTACACCGTGTGATGGGGAAATGTCTCTAAAACGCACCTCATTTCTCATCTCCTTGTGCTCGGGTTCGCCATTCCAGCCACTTTACTAGCAATCTCCCTACTTGGAGCATCAGCACCTTTAACCTCCTGTTCCGTACAGGTTGCAATTTGTCCTGAGGATGAACGGGAAGACGGGGAACCAATGAGAGACTAGCTCTTGGTGTTGGGACAGGCACAGGTCACTCTATTTTCCCATCAGGAAGAAGAATTAACCACAGGCTCAGCCTGCCCCCCGGAACCAGAACAGGGCCTGAAGCCATCCTGCGTTTTTGCGGCCAGCTCCCAAAAAAGCGACTTGTAAAATGGAGCTTCAGGGCACTGCAATTGACAAACCTGCAGAGTTATAAATGATAACTCTCGTCCACAAATATATTGAGGGATGGCAAAGAAGAGGATTTGAAATCAAGGCAGAATTGCAGGAAACAGATTTCAGGAGGTAGATTCGAATCGCCTTTAAAGCACATGAAAAGTGGCAAAACGTTGACAATGATGCCCTTGGCCAAAAAGGGCGTATGCGTTTTTCCTTGAATATATTCAGGAAAAAACGCATACGCCCTTTTTGGCCAACCAAGCAACCTGGAAAGGCAAATCAGCGCTACAAAGAAGTCTCGCTTCCCATCGGTCAAAAGGGCCATGATGAAAAAAGTGTCAAAACCAGAAATGCAGGACAGGCCATGGAGAAATGGGAGCCTTGCTACACTGATGGGCGGGATGTAAATCGCCAACAGCCACTCTGAAGAAGTGTACGGTGTGTCCTGAAACATCTAAAAAACACAGCTTAGAGAGCATAGGGCACTTCCACGCATGGGGGGATAAAGTGGGAAAATTGAAAATCAGCAAGACACAAGCACCCCAAAGTTTAGGGCTGCTCTGTTGAAAAGGACCTCCACTTCATTCCACCTTAAATATCCCAGGAAAGCGAAAAATGGATAAAAAAGTTGTGGTCCTTATGTACAATGGAATAGCACTCAGCCATGAAATCAATGTCATAAGGCTAGTAGCAGCATGATGAGTGGATTTAGGTAAGACGATTCTAAGTGAAATAAGTCAAACAGAAAAGGAAACTTCTCATAAGGTGTCACTTATAGAGGGAATGTAAAAACCGTTACACTTGAACTGAATTACAAAACAGAACAGAGTCACACATGCAGAAAACACACTATGGCTGCTTAACGGGAAAGGTGAGGTGGGGTGATACATAAAACAAGAGCTTCAAATTAGCTCAGATACCGTTCCATAAACCCAATATGTAATAGACAAGACCTACTCCTTGCTCAGAGAACTGGACTCAACACGCCCGATTCACCGCACAAGAATATATCTGACTAGTAATAATCTTAAAACCTATGTATTGATATCTCTCTGTTAGTGTGTCAAGTGGGTGTAAAGCGGCATAAACACAGCCGTGAAAAGCAGTTAAACCCCATTATAAAAATAAATTACTTTTAAAAACCCATGAAACAAAGACAGGGAAAGAGAGAGAAATTCTTACACAATTCGTTCAGGGGCTGTGATGCAACCTGGATTGACCATATCTAGACCCACAGCTGGATGAGACATAAGGGTGGACACTCTTGGGGCTGAGAGGTTTGGTGAGGTTGGGTGAGCAAACGCAGACCCTTTAAAGTAATACTGCGTGCTACCCATCGCATGGGTCCCAAATCTCCAGGTTCAAGGGCGTCTTCCTACATCGAAAACATGCATGAGAAACCCAGAAGATGGTACACCGTGTGATGGGGAAAGGTTTCTAAAACGCACCTCATGTCTCATCTCCTTGTGCTCGGGTTCGCCATTCCAGCCACTTTACTAGCAATCTCCCTACTTGGAGCATCAGCACCTTTAACCTCCTGTTCCGTACAGGTTGCAATTTGTCCTGAGGATGAACGGGAAGACGGGGAACCAATGAGAGACTAGCTCTTGGTGTTGGGACAGGCACAGGTCACTCTATTTTCCCATCAGGAAGAAGAATTAACCACAGGCTCAGCCTGCCCCCCGGAACCAGAACAGGGCCTGAAGCCATCCTGCCCTTTTGCGGCCAGCTCCCAAAAAAGCGACTTGTAGAATGGAGCTTCAGGGCACTGCAATTCACAAACCTGCAGAGTTATAAATGATAACTCTTGTCCACAAATATATTGAGGGAAGGCAAAGAAGAGGATTTGAAATCAAGGCAGAATTGCAGGAAACAGATTTCAGGAGGTAGATTCGAATCGCCTTTAAAGCACATGAAAAGCGGCAAAACGTTGACAATGATGCCCTTGGCCAAAAAGGGCGTATGCGTTTTTTCCTGAATATATTCAGGAAAAAACGCATACGCCCTTTTTGGCCAACCAAGCAACCTGGAAAGGCAAATCAGCGCTCCAAAGAAGTCTCGCTTCCCATCGGTCAAAAGGGCCATGCTGAAAAATGTGTCAAAACCAGAAATGCAGGACAGGCCATGTAGAAATGGGAGCCTTGCTACACTGATGTGCGGGATGTAAATTGCCAACAGCCACTCTGGAGAAGTGTACGTTGTGTCCTGAAACACCTAAAAAACACAGCTTAGAGAGGATAGGGCACTTCCACGCATGGGGGGATAAAGTGGGAAAATTGAAAATCAGCAAGACACAAGCACCCCAAAGTTTAGGGCTGCTCTGTTGACAAGGACCTCCACTTCATTCCACCTTAAATATCCCAGGAAAGCGAAAAATGGATAAAAAATTTGTGGTCCTTATGTACAATGGAATATCACTCAGCCATGAAATCAATGTCATAAGGCTAGTAGCAGCATGATGAATGGATTTAGGTAAGATGATTCTAAGTGAAATAAGTCACCCAGAAAAGGACACTTCTCATAAGGTGTCACTTATAGAGGGAATGTAAAAACCGTTACACTTGAACTGAATTACAAAACAGAACAGAGTCACACATGCAGAAAACACACTATGGCTGCTTAACGGGAAAGGTGAGGTGGGGTGATACATAAAACAAGAGTTTCAAATTAGCTCAGATACCGTTCCATAAACCCAATATGTAATAGACAAGACCTACTCCTTGCTCAGAGAACTGGACTCAACACGCCCGATTCACCGCACAAGAATATATCTGAGTAGTAATAATCTTAAAACCTATGTATTGATATCTCTCTGTTAGTGTGTCAAGTGGGTGTAAAGCGGCATAAACACAGCAGTGAAAAGCAGCTAAACCCCATTATAAAAATAAATTACTTTTAAAAACCCATGAAACAAAGACAGGGAAAGAGAGAGAAATTCTTACACAATTCGTTCAGGGGCTGTGATGCAAACTGGATTGACCATATCTAGACCCACAGCTGGATGAGACATAAGGGTGGACACTCTTGGGACTGAGAGCTTTGGTGAGGTTGGGTGAGCAAACGCAGACCCTTTAAAGTAATACTGCGTGCTACGCATCGCATGGGTCCCAAATCTCCAGGTTCAAGGGCATCTTCCTACATCGAAAACATGCATGAGAAACCCAGAAGATGGTACACCGTGTGATGGGGAAAGGTTTCTAAAACGCACCTCATTTCTCATCTCCTTGTGCTCGGGTTCGCCATTCCAGCCACTTTAGTAGCAATCTCCCTACTTGGAGCATCAGCACCTTTAACCTCCTGTTCCGTACAGGTTGCAATTTGTCCTGAGGATGAACGGGAAGACGGGGAACCAATGAGAGACTAGCTCTTGGTGTTGGGACAGGCACAGGTCACTCTATTTTCCCATCAGGAAGAAGAATTCACCACAGGCTCAGCCTGCCCCCCGGAACCAGAACAGGGCCTGAAGCCATCCTGCGCTTTTGCGGCCAGCTCCCAAAAAAGCGACTTGTAAAATGGAGCTTCAGGGCACTGCAATTCACAAACCTGCAGAGTTATAAATGATAACTCTCGTCCACAAATATATTGAGGGAAAGCAAAGAAGAGGATTTGAAATCAAGGCAGAATTGCAGGAAACTGATTTCAGGAGGTAGATTCGAATCGCCTTTAAAGCACATGAAAAGCGGCAAAACGTTGACAATGATGCCCTTGGCCAAAAAGGGCGTATGCGTTTTTTCCTGAATATAGTCAGGAAAAAACGCATACGCCCTTTTTAGCCAACCAAGCAACCTGGAAAGGCAAATCAGCGCTACAAAGAAGTCTCGCTTCCCATCGGTCAAAAGGGCCATGCTGCAAAAAGTGTCAAAACCAGAAATGCAGGACAGGCCATGGAGAAATGGAAGCCTTGCTACACTGATGGGTGGGATGTAAATTGCCAACAGCCACTCTGGAGAAGTGTACGGTGTGTCCTGAAACATCTAAAAAACACAGCTTAGAGAGCATAGGGCACTTCCACGCATGGGGGGATAAAGTGGGAAAATTGAAAATCAGCAAGACACAAGCACCCCAAAGTTTAGGGCTGCTCTGTTGACAAGGACCTCCACTTCATTCCACCTTAAATATCCCAGGAAAGCGAAAAATGGATAAAAAAGTTGTGGTCCTTATTTACAATGGAATAGCACTCAGCCATGAAATCAATGTCATAAGGCTAGTAGCAGCATGATGAGTGGATTTAGGTAAGACGATTCTAAGTGAAATAAGTCAAACAGAAAAGGAAACTTCTCATAAGGTGTCACTTATAGAGGGAATGTAAAAACCGTTACACTTGAACTGAATTACAAAACAGAACAGAGTCACACATGCAGAAAACACACTATGGCTGCTTAACGGGAAAGGTGAGGTGGGGTGATACATAAAACAAGAGCTTCAAATTAGCTCAGATACCGTTCCATAAACCCAATATGTAATAGACAAGACCTACTCCTTGCTCAGAGAACTGGACTCAACACGCCCGATTCACCGCACAAGAATATATCTGACTAGTAATAATCTTAAAACCTATGTATTGATATCTCTCTGTTAGTGTGTCAAGTGGGTGTAAAGCGGCATAAACACAGCCGTGAAAAGCAGCTAAACCCCATTATAAAAATAAATTACATTTCAAAACCCATGAAACAAAGACAGGGAAAGAGAGAGAAATTCTTACACAATTCGTTCAGGGGCTGTGATGCAACCTGGATTGACCATATCTAGACCCACAGCTGGATGAGACATAAGGGTGGACACTCTTGGGGCTGAGAGGTTTGGTGAGGTTGGGTGAGCAAACGCAGACCCTTTAAAGTAATACTGCGTGCTACCCATCGCATGGGTCCCAAATCTCCAGGTTCAAGGGCATCTTCCTACATCGAAAACATGCATGAGAAACCCAGAAGATGGTACACCATGTGATGGGGAAAGGTCTCTAAAACGCACCTCATTTCTCATCTCCTTGTGCTCGTGTTCGCCATTCCAGCCACTTTACTAGCAATCTCCCTACTGGGAGCATCAGCACCTTTAACCTCCTGTTCCGTACAGGTTGCAATTTGTCCTGAGGATGAACGGAAAGACGGGGAACCAATGAGAGACTAGCTCTTGGTGTTGGGACAGGCACAGGTCACTCTATTTTCCCATCAGGAAGAAGAATTCACCACAGGCTCAGCCTGCCCCCCGGAACCAGAACAGGGCCTGAAGCCATCCTGCGCTTTTGCGGCCAGCTCCCAAAAAAGCGACTTGTAAAATGGAGCTTCAGGGCACTGCAATTCACAAACCTGCAGAGTTATAAATGATAACTCTCGTCCACAAATATATTGAGGGAAGGCAAAGAAGAGGATTTGAAATCAAGGCAGAATTGCAGGAAACAGATTTCAGGAGGTAGATTCGAATCGCCTTTAAAGCACATGAAAAGCGGCAAAACGTTGACAATGATGCCCTTGGCCAAAAAGGGCGTATGCGTTTTTTCCTGAATATATTCAGGAAAAAACGCATACGCCCTTTTTGGCCAACCAAGCAACCTGGAAAGGCAAATCAGCGCTACAAAGAAATCTCGCTTCCCATCGGTCAAAAGGGCCATGCTGAAAAAAGTGTCAAAACCAGAAATGCAGGACAGGCCATGGAGAAATGGGAGCCTTGCTACACTGATGGGCGGGATTTAAATCGCCAACAGCCACTCTGGAGAAGTGTACGGTGTGTCCTGAAACATCTAAAAAGCACAGCTTAGAGAGCATAGGGCACTTCCACGCGTGGGGGGATAAAGTGGGAAAATTGAAAATCAGCAAGACACAAGCACCCCAAAGTTTAGGGCTGCTCTGTTGACAAGGACCTCCACTTCATTCCACCTTAAATATCCCAGGAAAGCGAAAAATGGATAAAAAAGTTGTGGTCCTTATGTACAATGGAATATCACTCAGCCATGAAATCAATGTCATAAGGCTAGTAGCAGCATGATGAGTGGATTTAGGTAAGATGATTCTAAGTGAAATAAGTCACCCAGAAAAGGACACTTCTCATAAGGTGTCACTTATAGAGGGAATGTAAAAACCGTTACACTTGAACTGAATTACAAAACAGAACAGAGTCACACATGCAGAAAACACACTATGGCTGCTTAACGGGAAAGGTGAGGTGGGGTGATACATAAAACAAGAGTTTCAAATTAGCTCAGATACCGTTCCATAAACCCAATATGTAATAGACAAGACCTACTCCTTGCTCAGAGAACTGGCCTCAACACGCCCGATTCACCGCACAAGAATATATCTGACTAGTAATAATCTTAAACCTATGTATTGATATCTCTCTGTTAGTGTGTCAAGTGGGTGTAGAGCGGCATAAACACAGCCGTGAAAAGCAGCTAAACCCCATTATAAAAATAAATTACTTTTAAAAACCCATGAAACAAAGACAGGGAAAGAGAGAGAAATTCTTACACAATTCGTTCCGGGGCTGTGATGCAACCTGGATTGACCATATCTAGACCCACAGCTGGATGAGACATAAGGGTGGACACTCTTGGGGCTGAGAGGTTTGGTGAGGTTGGGTGAGCAAACGCAGACGCTTTAAAGTAATACTGCGTGCTACCCATCGCATGGGTCCCAAATCTCCAGGTTCAAGGGCATCTTCCTACATCGAAAACATGCATGAGAAACCCAGAAGATGGTACACCATGTGATGGGGAAAGGTCTCTAAAACGCACCTCATTTCTCATCTCCTTGTGCTCGTGTTCGCCATTCCAGCCACTTTACTAGCAATCTCCCTACTTGGAGCATCAGCACCTTTAACCTCCTGTTCCGTACAGGTTGCAATTTGTCCTGAGGATGAACGGGAAGACGGGGAACCAATGAGAGACTAACTCTTGGTGTTGGGACAGGCACAGGTCACTCTATTTTCCCATCAGGAAGAAGAATTCACCACAGGCTCAGCCTGCCCCCCGGAACCAGAACAGGGCCTGAAGCCATCCTGCGCTTTTGCGGCCAGCTCCCAAAAAAGCGACTTGTAAAATGGAGCTTCAGGGCACTGCAATTCACAAACCTGCAGAGTTATATATGATAACTCTCGTCCACAAATATATTGAGGGAAGGCAAAGAAGAGGATTTGAAATCAAGGCAGAATTGCAGGAAACAGATTTCAGGAGGTAGATTCGAATCGCCTTTAAAGCACATGAAAAGCGGCAAAACGTTGACAATGATGCCCTTGGCCAAAAAGGGCGTATGCGTTTTTTCCTGAATATATTCAGGAAAAAACGCATACGCCCTTTTTGGCCAACCAAGCAACCTGGAAAGGCAAATCAGCGCTACAAAGAAATCTCGCTTCCCATCGGTCAAAAGGGCCATGCTGAAAAAAGTGTCAAAACCAGAAATGCAGGACAGGCCATGGAGAAATGGGAGCCTTGCTACACTGATGGGCGGGATTTAAATCGCCAACAGCCACTCTGGAGAAGTGTACGGTGTGTCCTGAAACATCTAAAAAGCACAGCTTAGAGAGCATAGGGCACTTCCACGCGTGGGGGGATAAAGTGGGAAAATTGAAAATCAGCAAGACACAAGCACCCCAAAGTTTAGGGCTGCTCTGTTGACAAGGACCTCCACTTCATTCCACCTTAAATATCCCAGGAAAGCGAAAAATGGATAAAAAAGTTGTGGTCCTTATGTACAATGGAATATCACTCAGCCATGAAATCAATGTCATAAGGCTAGTAGCAGCATGATGAGTGGATTTAGGTAAGATGATTCTAAGTGAAATAAGTCACCCAGAAAAGGACACTTCTCATAAGGTGTCACTTATAGAGGGAATGTAAAAACCGTTACACTTGAACTGAATTACAAAACAGAACAGAGTCACACATGCAGAAAACACACTATGGCTGCTTAACGGGAAAGGTGAGCTGGGGTGATACATAAAACAAGAGCTTCAAATTAGCTCAGATACCGTTCCATAAACCCAATATGTAATAGACAAGACCTACTCCTTGCTCAGAGAATTGGACTCAACATGCCCAATTCACCGCACAAGAATATATCTGACTAGTAATAATCTTAAAACCTATGTATTGATATCTCTCTGTTAGTGTGTCAAGTGGGTGTAAAGCGGCATAAACACAGCCGTGAAAAGCAGCTAAACCCCATTATAAAAATAAATTACTTTTAAAAACCCATGAAACAAAGACAGGGAAAGAGAGAGAAATTCTTACACAATTCGTTCCGGGGCTGTGATGCAACCTGGATTGACCATATCTAGACCCACAGCTGGATGAGACATAAGGGTGGACACTCTTGGGGCTGAGAGGTTTGGTGAGGTTGGGTGAGCAAACGCAGACCCTTTAAAGTAATACTGCGTGCTACCCATCGCATGGGTCCCAAATCTCCAGGTTCAAGGGCATCTTCCTACATCGAAAACATGCATGAGAAACCCAGAAGATGGTACACCATGTGATGGGGAAAGGTCTCTAAAACGCACCTCATGTCTCATCTCCTTGTGCTCGTGTTCGCCATTCCAGCCACTTTACTAGCAATCTCCCTACTTGGAGCATCAGCACCTTTAACCTCCTGTTCCGTACAGGTTGCAATTTGTCCTGAGGATGAACGGGAAGACGGGGAACCAATGAGAGACTAACTCTTGGTGTTGGGACAGGCACAGGTCACTCTATTTTCCCATCAGGAAGAAGAATTCACCACAGGCTCAGCCTGCCCCCCGGAACCAGAACAGGGCCTGAAGCCATCCTGCGCTTTTGCGGCCAGCTCCCAAAAAAGCGACTTGTAAAATGGAGCTTCAGGGCACTGCAATTCACAAACCTGCAGAGTTATAAATGATAACTCTCGTCCACAAATATATTGAGGGAAGGCAAAGAAGAGGATTTGAAATCAAGGCAGAATTGCAGGAAACAGATTTCAGGAGGTAGATTCGAATCGCCTTTAAAGCACATGAAAAGCGGCAAAACGTTGACAATGATGCCCTTGGCCAAAAAGGGCGTATGCGTTTTTTCCTGAATATATTCAGGAAAAAACGCATACGCCCTTTTTGGCCAACCAAGCAACCTGGAAAGGCAAATCAGCGCTACAAAGAAGTCTCGCTTCCCATCGGTCAAAAGGGCCATGCTGAAAAAAGTGTCAAAACCAGAAATGCAGGATAGGCCATGGAGAAATGGGAGCCTTGCTACACTGATGGGCGGGATGTAAATCGCCAACAGCCACTCTGGAGAAGTGTACGGTGTGTCCTGAAACATCTAAAAAACACAGCTTAGAGAGCATAGGGCACTTCTACGCACGGGGGGATAAAGTGGGAAAATTGAAAATCAGCAAGACACAAGCACCCCAAAGTTTAGGGCTGCTCTGTTGACAAGGACCTCCAATTCATTCCACCTTAAATATCCCAGGAAAGCGAAAAATGGATAAAAAAGTTGTGGTCCTTATGTACAATGGAATATCACTCAGCCATGAAATCAATGTCATAAGGCTAGTAGCAGCATGATGAGTGGATTTAGGTACGACGATTCTAAGTGAAATAAGTCACACAGAAAAGGACACTTCTCATAAGGTGTCACTTATAGAGGGAATGTAAAAACCGTTACACTTGAACTGAATTACAAAACAGAACAGAGTCACACATGCAGAAAACACACTATGGCTGCTTAACGGGAAAGGTGAGGTGGGGTGATACATAAAACAAGAGCTTCAAATTAGCTCAGATACCGTTCCATAAACCCAATATGTAATAGACAAGACCTACTCCTTGCTCAGAGAATTGGACTCAACACGCCCGATTCACCGCACAAGAATATATCTGACTAGTAATAATCTTAAAACCTATGTATTGATATCTCTCTGTTAGTGTGTCAAGTGGGTGTAAAGCGGCATAAACACAGCCATGAAAAGCAGCTAAACCCCATTATAAAAATAAATTACTTTTAAAAACCCATGAAACAAAGACAGGGAAAGAGAGAGAAATTCTTACACAATTCGTTCAGGGGCTGTGATGCAACCTGGATTGACCATATCTAGACCCACAGCTGGATGAGACATAAGGGTGGACACTCTTGGGGCTGAGAGGTTTGGTGAGGTTGGGTGAGCAAACGCAGACCCTTTAAAGTAATACTGCGTGCTACCCATCTCATGGGTCCCAAATCTCCAGGTTCAAGGGCGTCTTCCTACATCGAAAACATGCATGAGAAACCCAGAAGATAGTACACCGTGTGATGGGGAAAGGTCTCTAAAACGCACCTCATTTCTCATCTCCTTGTGCTCGTGTTCGCCATTCCAGCCACTTTACTAGCAATCTCCCTACTTGGAGCATCAGCACCTTTAACCTCCTGTTCCGTACAGGTTGCAATTTGTCCTGAGGATGAACGGGAAGACGGGGAACCAATGAGAGACTAGCTCTTGGTGTTGGGACAGGCACAGGTCACTCTATTTTCCCATCAGGAAGAAGAATTAACCACAGGCTCAGCCTGCCCCCCGGAACCAGAACAGGGCCTGAAGCCATCCTGCGCTTTTGCGGCCAGCTCCCAAAAAAGCGACTTGTAAAATGGAGCTTCAGGGCACTGCAATTGACAAACCTGCAGAGTTATAAATGATAACTCTCGTCCACAAATATATTGAGGGAAGGCAAAGAAGAGGATTTGAAATCAAGGCAGAATTGCAGGAAACAGATTTCAGGAGGTAGATTCGAATCGCCTTTAAAGCACATGAAAAGCGGCAAAACGTTGACAATGATGCCCTTGGCCAAAAAGGGCGTATGCGTTTTTTCCTGAATATATTCAGGAAAAAACGCATACGCCCTTTTTGGCCAACCAAGCAACCTGGAAAAGCAAATCAGCGCTACAAAGAAGTCTCGCTTCCCATCGGTCAAAAGGGCCATGCTGAAAAAAGTGTCAAAACCAGAAATGCAGGACAGGCCATGGAGAAATGGGAGCCTTGCTACACTGATGGGCGGGATGTAAATCGCCAACAGCCACTCTGAAGAAGTGTACGGTGTGTCCTGAAACATCTAAAAAACACAGCTTAGAGAGCATAGGGCACTTCCACGCATGGGGGGATAAAGTGGGAAAATTGAAAATCAGCAAGACACAAGCACCCCAAAGTTTAGGGCTGCTCTGTTGGGAAGGACCTCCACTTCATTCTACCTTAAATATCCCAGGAAAGCGAAAAATGGATAAAAAAGTTGTGGTCCTTATGTACAATGGAATATCACTCAGCCATGAAATCAATGTCATAAGGCTAGTAGCAGCATGATGAGTGGATTTAGGTAAGACGATTCTAAGTGAAATAAGTCACACAGAAAAGGACACTTCTCATAAGGTGTCACTTATAGAGGGAATGTAAAAACCGTTACACTTGAACTGAATTACAAAACAGAACAGAGTCACACATGCAGAAAACACACTATGGCTGCTTAACGGGAAAGGTGAGGTGGGGTGATACATAAAACAAGAGCTTCAAATTAGCTCAGATACCATTCCATAAACCCAATATGTAATAGACAAGACCTACTCCTTGCTCAGAGAACTGGACTCAACACGCCCGATTCACCGCACAAGAATATATCTGACTAGTAATAATCTTAAAACCTATGTATTGATATCTCTCTGTTAGTGTGTCAAGTGGGTGTAAAGCGGCATAAACACAGCCATGAAAAGCAGCTAAACCCCATTATAAAAATAAATTACTTTTAAAAACCCATGAAACAAAGACAGGGAAAGAGAGAGAAATTCTTACACAATTCGTTCAGGGGCTGTGATGCAACCTGGATTGACCATATCTAGACCCACAGCTGGATGAGACATAAGGGTGGACACTCTTGGGGCTGAGAGGTTTGGTGAGGTTGGGTGAGCAAACGCAGACCCTTTAAAGTAATACTGCGTGCTACCCATCTCATGGGTCCCAAATCTCCAGGTTCAAGGGCGTCTTCCTACATCGAAAACATGCATGAGAAACCCAGAAGATAGTACACCGTGTGATGGGGAAAGGTCTCTAAAACGCACCTCATTTCTCATCTCCTTGTGCTCGTGTTCGCCATTCCAGCCACTTTACTAGCAATCTCCCTACTTGGAGCATCAGCACCTTTAACCTCCTGTTCCGTACAGGTTGCAATTTGTCCTGAGGATGAACGGGAAGACGGGGAACCAATGAGAGACTAGCTCTTGGTGTTGGGACAGGCACAGGTCACTCTATTTTCCCATCAGGAAGAAGAATTCACCACAGGCTCAGCCTGCCCCCCGGAACCAGAACAGGGCCTGAAGCCATCCTGCGCTTTTGCGGCCAGCTCCCAAAAAAGCGACTTGTAAAATGGAGCTTCAGGGCACTGCAATTCACAAACCTGCAGAGTTATAAATGATAACTCTCGTCCACAAATATATTGAGGGAAGGCAAAGAAGAGGATTTGAAATCAAGGCAGAATTGCAGGAAACAGATTTCAGGAGGTAGATTCGAATCGCCTTTAAAGCACATGAAAAGCGGCAAAACGTTGACAATGATGCCCTTGGCCAAAAAGGGCGTATGCGTTTTTTCCTGAATATATTCAGGAAAAAACGCATACGCCCTTTTTGGCCAACCAAGCAACCTGGAAAAGCAAATCAGCGCTACAAAGAAGTCTCGCTTCCCATCGGTCAAAAGGGCCATGCTGAAAAAAGTGTCAAAACCAGAAATGCAGGACAGGCCATGGAGAAATGGGAGCCTTGCTACACTGATGGGCGGGATGTAAATCGCCAACAGCCACTCTGAAGAAGTGTACGGTGTGTCCTGAAACATCTAAAAAACACAGCTTAGAGAGCATAGGGCACTTCCACGCATGGGGGGATAAAGTGGGAAAATTGAAAATCAGCAAGACACAAGCACCCCAAAGTTTAGGGCTGCTCTGTTGGGAAGGACCTCCACTTCATTCTACCTTAAATATCC